>NC_077230.1:393674125-393974125 GCF_027887165.1 Monodelphis domestica
CCATTTTTAATCTTAAGACTAGATCCTCCTATCTCCCAGTATACCTCACCCAATTAATAAGCTGCATACCCAACAGGGATTCAAACCAAATTTAATATTAGTCCAATTGAAGCAAAATTAGGAAAAGACTGCTATGAACAAAACACCAGGATATATTTCAAAGTCAAAGAGAAATGAATTGAAATTATCCAAATTTCAGTTCCCTTCTAATCAGGCAAATAAGTTGACCAAAAAAAAAAAAAGTTGACCATAGATCCTTCATTAGCTGAAATAGTTCAATTGCCTCGTAAGGGACAACAAATTCAGAATCTAAGGACCTGGGTTCAAACCCAGACACTACTACCATTTCCTAGCAGGTTAATCTTTGGCAAGTCATGGTATACCGGTGTCTGTTTCCTCATCTAGAAAACAGGGATAGTAATAGTCATTGGGTTCTTGTATGGATCAAATGACATCAAGTAAAATACTAGAGAAATAATAGTTATTATTATGTTATGAAAAACACTGCAGGCCTTAGGAAATTGAACTTATTTAAAACTGTCAAATTATAATTTCTATTAACTGTCAAAACAGAAAATTGGTATCAGTGGAAAATTTTCCAAATGCCATTTAAGCAATGAGAAATTAATGTAGACAAAGGATTCAGTTTTTATGTCAGTCAGGAGACTCAAAAACAAATACCTTTGTCAGAAGTGACATTAAAAAATCTTTTAAAGTTAAGTCCCACATTTAGGTAGTCAAAAAGAACATCAAACAATAGGAGAGCATCCTGGGAAGTTGATGGCAACATTCCATTTCACAATAGTCAACTACTCTGAAAAGTTTGACAGAAACATGAGGTCTGCCCCTTAGAAAAACTGTGTGACCAGGCTACTAGGAAGTCAATGGTTTACTCATTGGAAATGCACCACTATGAATCTTTCATTGAAACTATATTTAATTAGAAAGAAGAGAGAAAGATGCATGTTCTAGTCAGCCATACAAGCAGAAACCTGTTGACAGATAGAGAAGTGAATTAATTGGGGAGGAAGGATAGGGAATGCTAAATGAATGTTTAACAGTTACTTCAAAAACTCTTCACAAACTTCTTAAGATGTAAGTGTCACAAATGAATTTTTAAGAAAAATTAAAATAAAATTTGTTAGCATTGTCAAAAGAACCAACTCATTTAAATTTAAGTAGCAGCCCTGAAAATCTTTTTTTGGAGGCCAAACTTAGAGGAAATATTTACATCTGGAATTAAAATGACAGAGTAAAAATAATTTTACTGGTTTGAATGGCCTTTTATTCATTACTAATCTTTGGTCCAGCAGTTGGGTGGTACAGTGGCCTAGAACACTGGATTTCAGAGTCAGGAGGACCCAATTTCAAATCCTGCCTCTAAACACTGATTAGGTATGACCCTGGGCAAGTCACTTAGTCCATCTGCTTCAGTTTCCTCATCTGCAAAATGAGCTGGAGAAGGAAACTGCAAACCACTTCACTATCTTTACCAAGAAAACCCCAAATGGGGACATGAAGAGATAGATATAACTGGGGGAAAAAATGACTTAACAAAAAATAACCTTTGGTCATCTCAACTGGTTTCCCCTAAACATTCATCTATATTTAACTGGGATTGTGCTTCATACTTTGCTTTGACCAAGGAATCTCTTTTATTCACAAGGACAAGATGAACCCACTGCCTGAAGAGTGTTGGCCTTGAGTAGAAATGCCTTGAACCAACACAAAGGAGTTTCATCAATGTTTTTGGACTGATCAAATCCTGATTCAGAGACTTGGGGAGCTAGAGCTAAGTTTTCCTCAGAGCCTGTTTCCTCAACCATTGGGAAGCTTAAGTGAGATAAGATATGGAATAAGCTTTGCAAACATCCATCAGACATCTTAGCATTGGACAATGTGGGAGGCAAAAGGTGAAGCCCATTGTGATTGTCCCCCTGCTCTTGAGGAACTCAGGCATCCCACAGCAGTGGAGGTTGACAACAGGAAAAGAAAAGTAAATGAATGACCCCAATCAAGCTAGAAATCTATTCTTAATACAATATTGAGAATACTACTGGAGGAAAATAGGTGTAATAACAGCTTAAGATTTTAAAAGTGTGGATTTATAGGACTTTCTGAGAAGACCTTCCTAAGTCATCTTAGTTCATTCTACATTTGAAAAAATTGAGACTCAAGAAAATGAATAGACTTGCCCATGGTCACACATCTATTTGGCAGGAGAATGCCATAGGACCTCCTGATTCCAAAAGTATGTATGATACAACTTAAAAATACTTACAATGAAGATTTTTTCAATTGAATTCTATCCTGTCAAATTGAGGAAAAGAAATAAGAAGCAATATAAAAAGAACATGGTTCAGGGTACCTCACAGAACTAGCTTTCCTCTCTCCCTCCCAAGGTTCTGCTCTGTGGATACAACTGGGGTGGGGAAAGATGGAACATGAGTAGAGGAAGCACCAGTTTTGGCATTTATATTTTAGATTAAGGTACTTCCACCAGTGAGTAAAGACAGATTCACCTGTTGCCTTATGGGTTTTCTTTATTTTCAATCACTTATTTTCCTTGACTCTAAACTGACCGGTGGCACCCACCTTAATGGAAATATGCTATTTCCTTAGCCTAACTAAAGAGCAAAGCTACAACTTCCATATCAAAGTAATTTTTCTGCTCAAGCTAGTAAAATTGCTAGCACTTTTATTGCATGCTCATAGTAAAATGTTCCTGTGATAAACCTTTCAATCAATGGAAATGGGATTAGATGTGTCTACATAATATATTTTTTTTATTCTACCTTTTAACATAGGATTATAGGTTTTAAGCAAAAATGTCCTGTGCATATGCAGTTGAATTGTTCAGAACACATTTAGGTGAGAGTTTCAGAATCTCAAATCTTCTAAGGATCTTTAGAAATTCTCCAGGCCAACCTGATGCTGGAGAAGTCTCCACTACGATGCCTTTCCCAAAATGTCAATGTAAAATTCGCTCAGGCCACACACTAATATTGAGCATGCCTCACTCTCTCCAAAGAGTAGTGATTTCATAAAAGTAAGTGACTGCCCATAGATCAGAATGCCAGTGTCCACACCTGGGGGAGACTTACAGGAGTTGTTGTGGCCAAGAAGTCAAACCCTTGGTGGCCACCCTTTTGGTGAGAAGCCCGTCTGAAATAAATTGGATCATCCTTGGCCTAGGATGATGAGAGCCACTAATGGAAACTGCCTTTCCAGCTGGACAGAACCTCCCCTCAGAGTCTGCTGTGTTCCACAGGCATGGCCTTCCAAAGCCCAAGTTCAAATCCACACCTTGATGCTTCACTGGTCTAGGAGGTTTAGCACAGGGCTCCTCAATTTAGGGCTGGAGGAAGCCTCCAGAGATCATTAGATCTAACCAGCTCATGGTACAGAGAAGGGCACAGAGGCTCACACAGGGGTCATGATAGCTAGAATCTGAGTTAAGGTCCCAGGTTGCCAAACCCAGCATTCAATTATCCCAGGATCCTAGCTACAACAACCAAGCTCATCTGACAAGACTTTCCTCACCATCAGTCCTGTGAGGGAGGTGGGAGGTCTCTCCCCATTTTAAAGATGAGGATACTAAGGCATAAAGAATCACCTGACTTGCCAAGGTCCCATAGTTAATGAGCAGCAGAGCCGGACCTAGGAATCAGGCCCAGGTGACTGCCCCCTACCCCGCACTGCCTCTCACAGCACTAAAAGAATCAAGCAATCTTTCCCAAAACTCATTTCATATGAGGTACTAGAAAGAAATGGTGAGAGCAGCAATTGAGATTTTTCTTCATTGAAAAATGAAGAAATTAATACATGGATCATCCAGAAGTAAAACCCAAGGACTGTGCTCTCAAAAGCCCATTACCTTGACAAACAAAGACCATTGAGAATGGCTGTGAGTTTGACTGCACAGCTCCCCTGGCAACGCGAAGGCTGTTGGTTAACCTACCTGTCACTGCTGGTACTACTGCTGCTGCTGAGTGAATCACTACTTGAAGATCTACTCTTAGAGCCGCTGCCGCTAGGGGACCTGGCCGGTCTAGACGCTTGGCTAGCCAGCCTCTGGGGAGACTGATTCCTAGACTGGGATGAGTGTGGTGAGCGACTCCTGCTGTGCTGGTAACTCCGTTCTGGCCTTCTGCCTCGTACCTCCCGTGTAATCTCATCCCTGTAGATATCCCTGTGTACCACACTGGGCAATGTAAACTGCTCCCGGGCCCTAGGTTCGTAACGGGGGTCATGTGCATCAAAGCGGTTTGGACTTCGACTCCGAGAAGAAGTATAATAGAGCCCATGCTGTAAAGTCCGCTCTCGAGGGTCTCTATAGTAATCCTGATCGTAATGTCTTGTCCGATCAAATCCTCCCGTCCCCCGTTCATGGTGTCCATAGGCACTATGTTCATAAGCACGCTCCCTGTTATCTGAAGCCCTGCATTTGGGAGGGGGAAAAATATGTAATCAATCAGAGAGGGGCAAGCAGAACTAAAAGCAAGTCATGCAAACACATTCACTTCAGCACTGACTTCCTCTCAGCAATTGGTTTCTTATAAATAGCATTAACCTCATAAGCAAACACTGACAAGCTGAACATTGTACTTAACACCAAATATTATTTTCAGATAAGAGTGTAGCTCAGCAATCCTTTTGTTTTAATCAGATATTGGGCTTTCATGACTATGACTTTCCACTTTGATTTCAAGCTTAGTAGCTCTATGCAAGACTGTAATTTTTTGTAGCTAAAAAACATCAAAATCACCTGATTTGTTTAAAATTCTTTCTAAACTTTTGCCAAGTATTTCGTCATGCCAAATTGTCCAGATACATTTTTAACATAGCCATGAAAGCCACAGTGCAAAGCATGGTCCAGCAAAAAGAAGCCACTTCCACAGAGTTAAATGTCCCACAAAGAAGTCCAGAAAATGACAAGTTATTTCATAATATTTTTTAAATAGCCACTACTTCTTGACTTCTTGGGGCCATTGGATCCTTCTAGGAAAATTCTCCAGGTACCAACATCACTTTAAGTGTAACCTGCTAAGCCGAAAGAATATTAACTCATGAAAAGAGTTTCATAAAAAAAAAAAAGTTAAGATTCTAAAATATATGGTAAATAAAACATGCTGTTCTGTGCAAAATTAATGTTGATATAGCTATAGCCAAAGGCTTCTCCAGTCTCTCTAATGCTGACAAGTTAATTAACTTCCAATGTGAAGTTTACTCAATTGTTTTGTGTGCAGCTGTGCAGCTGATAGTAGAGAAAGAAATCCTCTTAATTTTTGCTCATCAAATTCCATAAGGTAAGACTACTAGAAGCATTTGAATAGCTCCATATTCTAATTTAAGCAATAGGATATCTACTAAGATTGTCTTTCTCAACTAAAAACATAGGCATTTAATGATAATCTGTTGCTGGCTTAAGCTAAAATATGCATGATTTGAAATATTCCAGTGTATACAACATTGTTAAATTTCAACATCCAATTTTATAAACATTATTTCTTCCTTGTCTTTCTTCAGATCTACTAGAGTGAATTGATTCTCAGTTACCATATGATGACAGTAATTCATTGGGGATAGTGATAGGTGAGTGACAGGAAGAGTTGACATTCATCTAGAGCTTTGAAAGCTTACAAAGCATGTTCCGAGTTATTAAATTTCATCCTCGCAACAGCCCTGGGAGAAGGTGGCATTGAGGAGGCAACAAAGCTCTGAAGGGTGTGGGAGTTACCTTGCCACTGCACCCCTACCTGCTCCTCAATGACCACACATGTCCAGGGCCCTGGCCCTTCCTTCACAACCTAACTAGCCAGTTTCTCCTCTTCAACTTCAACACTCAAGTCTGATCTTCTATTTAAAGGGAGCATGAATTCAGGTGATGGAATCAGACTCCTCCTTGATGAGTATTTTGCAGTATATATGCAATAAGTATGTATGAAGGTGCCCAAGATTAGGGCAGTCTCCTCCACTCCAAATCCCTCCACTCTCTAATCTTTAATTCTTCCCATCCATCTCATTGAATAGCAACCCCCAACTCAAGTTGCTTTTTTCCCCCTGCTTTCCCCAAAACAACCAAACATTGCCAAATGAAAAACAAAAATTCCATAAAGTCCTTCCAATTTAAAATTCATTAAGTGTCCTTTTTTAATTAACTGTTTACAACTTTGGCATTTAAGGTATTTCAAAGGCTGAACATGAATGTTTTTGAAGGCACAATAGCAACAATTTATAAGTGCATTTAACACCTACAAAATGTAAATTGGTGAGACCTGATTTAATAGTAACAGAAGCAATACTTCTAATGGGGTTAGAGCTGACATGAAAAGTCCTCATATATTAAAAAGGACACAGAAGACATAAGAAGGCATAAGAGCTAGCAGAGCTGAAAATCTAGTGGCTACAATGCTTTTTTTGATTCATCTATTAGTACTAATGCTACTGGAGTTAGTGGAAAGAGAGTTTGACTTGGGTTAGGAGAGGGACTAATACATAGGGCAGGACATACCAACCTTTTTCAAGTGTGGAAACACGACCTATAATCCCAATTAAATCTAGGGAGAGAATTGTGAACATAACTTCCCCAATTTTGGCCCCTCTTATGGGAGTAATCCACCTTCTTAAGGGGCATGGGTGTCAAATCATACTTAGATGAACCAAGGAAAAAAAAATCTTAGTAACAAGACCAAAAAAAAAATCCATTGGAAGAGAGTAGTCCCAGACAAACTGTAATTCTCAAACCCCAGGCTTCTTTCTTGGGATAACAAATGTATAAATCCATCCAAATATAAAAAAATTTCCACCCCTGTCTTAATCAAGCAGCTGGCAGAAATACCCAGATAGATGAGAAATGCATCGTTGCAGGCCAGAAGTCCGCCTTTGACAAACAAATCCACAAATTGATTAGCACCAAGTCCTTAAAGCTAAAATACCTTTAACTGTGCAGCAACCCGCTTAAGAAACTAGATAGTAATCCACTCCCCCTGGGCTAGTGAAGTCTTGTCTGCATGCCATTCCATAAAAGCGAAGCCATGGATCTTACTCCAGCATTTTAAGGACAAATTGCTATAATTCCAAGATTTAGGAACATCCATTTTTCCCCATACCAGCAAAAAAATATAATTCCAATCACTTGGAAATTGTGTAGATCCAAAATCAGCACCGCCTTCTTTCTTCTCCATCCAATTACACATTTCCACGTCTAAAAACGTTGTTTGTAGAATCCAAGCTGTTGCATCATTGCAATTTGCTTACATTTCGGGGGGAGGGGGGGTTGACAATTCAATTAACATGTAAACTGTAGGTTGTGAGAAATAGAGAACCAGATAATCAAATTCTCCAAGAAGCTGTAAGGCTGTAATATTCCAAAGATATTCCACAGGAACCGGAACATAAGTAGTAACCAAATAGCTCCATCTTGTTGTAGATATACATCCCAGGAAGGCCTTAACATTATCCAAGAAAAGAAAATCATCGGCTCTAGAAGAAACGTAACTCCAATAATTGTGCTGCCATAGGAAATCTTCCACCACCATAGCTCAAGAGTAGATATCCAACCAGCTGCTGTAAGTATCCTCCACGACTCCACAAGACACCAGCCACTGGGAGAGTAATCACTTCCGTTTCCAAACCCAACATAGAGAATGCCCAAACTTTAAATCCATCTGGGGCCCCTACATATGAGTTTGTGTTTCTCACCATATCAAATACAAAATACCTGCCTAGTGTAACCTTGGAACTTACCCATCAAGTCTCCGCTCATAACGTCCTTCCCGTGCATGAAGTGATGGTGGGGGGCCATAAGTAGGCCCTCCACCACCTCCTCTGAACCCAGAAACCTCTCTACTACGAGATGCTATGGAAACTGTATCATCCAATCCCCGAGCAGCACTCGGAATGGTGCCTGGTTCATTATAATCCGTCCGTAGGTCTCTATCACCCATTTTGTTGACTGAGTTGTGAGCCTTCTGTGCACTTTTGATGTCCACAAAATCCACAAAGGCAGCCACTCCACCTTCAGATCCCCTTTTAGGGAGAATTTTGACACTTTCAACACGTCCATATCTAGGGAAAAAAGACAAAACCAACATATTAATGATAATCCATTAATTCATGCCAGATAATGCATAGGCATTTCCAAACAATTTTTTTTTATTCTAAACAATATACAAGCAGAGGGAACCTGTCAGATCATGAAAACACTCCATTCCTTTACAGATAATATAACCAACCAAGCTTTTAAAAAATATTTTCATTTCTGTAAGACCATCAATGTCCTAGAAATCCAAAGGCCTTTGGCTAGAATAAACCTCTAAAAAGTCAAGAATTATAAAGGGGTCCAAGAGAAAAGGATGATTAACCTAACAACAGAAGCAAAGGGATTAAAAATAAGGTTTCCCACCTTGCTTAAAAACTCACCATACATAGCTGTTTTACAAAATTCATCCCAATTTAAATGCCCAAAATGACCTCATTGAAAAACAGAGGACTTTTCAAATCACATTTTCCTCTCAGTCCATGGCTGATATAAAATAAATTCAAACAACATTCTTTAGGGAAACTTTTGTAAACTCTTTTCTTTTTTTTTTTAATTCTCACTTTAGAATCAATACTGTGCGTTGGTTCCAAGACAGAAGAGCAGTAAGAGCTAGGCCATGGGGGTTAAGTGACTTGCCTACGGTCACACAGTTAGGGAGTATTTGATGTTTCTAAGCCTGGCTCTCAATCCACTGAGCCACCCAGCTGCCCCCTTCTTTTCTATTTTTAAAAGACTTTAGGTACTTCTTTTAAAATCCTTTATACTTTGTTCTAGAGGGATAATGAAATCATGTATTTATTCAGGTTGGTCCTGAAACTCAACTTTTGATTATTTTATTATTATACAGTGCAAAAGTAAACATTTGAAATTATTCTGGAATCCTTGCCCTGGCTTCCAAATCCCAACTAAAATCCCACCTTCTGCATGAAACTTTCCCTAGTCCCTCTTAATGTTAGTGCCTTCACCCTGTGGATTATCTCCAACTATACCATGTCTTTTCTCATATTTCCTTGTTCTACCTGAGGTGTTTATACTGTCAGTTCCCCAAATCAGGCTTTGTCAGCTAAGTAGAAGAGCTTCCTCACTCTGGCTGAATGAATAAATTGGTGGTTGGGTTTTATATAAGTTTGGACTGTACCTTTATTTTGTTTAATGTGAATTTGTACGGAAACATACACTTTTCTCCCTAAACAAACATAGAAAGAAGCCTTCTGGATGCTGTTGTTTATTTATAAACAAACTTTATTCATAAATGTGACCCAAAAATATAACTTATATGATGATGTAACTTAAATGAGAATTGCCATTATGGAATAGAAAAATGAGTATATACATTCTTAAGGTCTGTAAGAAACATGACACCTCCCAACAAATACATGTGCTAATAATGTGAAATGACTATAGCATAGCAGGTTATATATCCTAGACCTAGTGCTAGAAACAAATATTCAATCTAATGCATATTTCCAACTCATTATTTTAAGACTTTAAAAGAATTGTGAATTCTATGCTAAAAACATGACAGGAAGAACTTCCTACATACTTTTAAAAGTGAAAATTTTTCAGGTCAAGAATTTTATATCTAAGATCAAAAGAATGAAAATAGGTATTTGATAAGATTTCTATTACTTATGAACCTAAAGACTATAAAGACCAAAATGAGTAGCAAATAATATATTCTCCTCCCCCTTAGAAAGAGAAAATGCATTATGATGTGGTTTAAGCAATTTTAATGATGACTTTGTGCCCAACAGAAAACTGTTTTCTGTTCAGGGGCTCTAGTCCATGCTTTGTAACTACTAATTAGCTATGTGACTATCATTTCTCACTAAACAATCTCACCTTTTTTACTCTATGTACTGAGTATGTTTGAGAATAAAATTAGAAAAGCTTTACTAAGAGATTTTCAAGAGAGTATCAGATTAATTTGGTTCCTCTTACCTTCTCCCAAGTTTAACCAAGTCTATGACTACATCCCATAGTTTGGAGCACAATGAAACTACTGTTATAAAAGTAATGAGCAGATACATGGTCAATAAAAACCTGATGACTATTCCTACTACAGTATATTAAAACTACCTAACTCAGTTCAACACTTGTCATGGACCTGTGAGTGTCAGGGGACCAGAGTGAGAATGATGAAGAGGTAGGGCAACAGCAGATTGGGTGAGGCCTTGATTGCCAAAGCAAAGAAATTTGAACTTTATCCAAAAGACAAGAATGAGCCATTTAAGGATTGGCTGATACGAAAGTGATTGTGCATAAGATTGTCCTGGCAATCCTTTAAAAGGCTTTTTCTCTCCTCCTTCCTTTTTTGTGGGGTGGGATTGAGGAGATGGTTGAGGAGGGAGGGAGGGAGGGAGGAAGGAAGGAAGGAAGGAAGGAAGGAAGGAAGGAAGAAAGAATAGAGGCCATTATCATATAATAAAGTTACTACTACTCTGTAGTACCAGCAAGTGGTATAGAAGAACTATATCAGGGTAGTGACCAGTGGGAACAGGTAACTGGGGAAAACTGTTGCACAGGCAAAATTAACAGAGAAGAATCAAAGATAAAACCAACATTTCAAACAGGGAAGACTTAGGGGAGCAATGGTACCACTGACAGACACTATCATATGAGAAAAGATTAAGTCTTTTGAAAGTTCAGTTTTGGACTTCCTGAGCAGAAGTGCCAATGAGGATACCAAAGAAGACATATCTTACATGTAGATGGAGACCAAAAAAGATTTGGGGAAAAGAGGTCCAGGGCTAAAGATGAAGATTGGGTAAATTAATGGGACCAACCAAGTGAGAATGCCAGGAGGGCTTAAAGTGTCAAGCCAGAGCCTAGAGAAGACTTAGAGCTGATAGGAGACAGAGACGGACTGCCTAGAGATGTTGGAGAATCAGGACAGTATGGTCTCTGGGAAGCCAGAAACAATTCAGAGAGAAGGACTCATCAACAAAATTATAATATAATTAAATCAATTTCTGGCCACTTATCAGTAAGGGGTATACTGGAAACTGTCTAAACTAGCATCAAAACTATATGGTTCATTTAGAAAAAAAGAAATATGAACATTCCCAAACACAAATGCAAACCATTTGTCTTCTGGTAAATCCCTGCACATCTTTTTGTCACACACACCAAGGTGGTCTCTTTAGAGTCCTCTTTCCAAGCCACTGCCACCATCCTGACCAATCAAAAATTGCCTAACCTATGTCCTATTGTCTCCAGGTAACAAATCCTGATAAAATACTAAGGAATTAATAACTTATTCCTTCCAGGTAAATTTCTTCCTTGTATTTTAAGTCCTTTTAGAGGTCTTCTAGAAAGAGTGCTTTAGGGACAGCTAGATGACTAGGTGAATCTATAGCCAGGCCCTGGAAGGTCCTAGGTTCAAATGTAGCCTCAGATACTTCATAGCTGGGTGACTGTGGACAAGTCATTCTTTGGAAGATAAGGATGGGGGGGGGGGTGTCTTTTAATTCACTGTGCTACTTCCCCCTGGAAAATGAAATGGTAGCTATATCTATTAGCCAGAAACATGGCTCACATCATCATATTCTAGTAATAATTTAATGGATGTCATTTTATCAATGTGGTCATTCCCTCCCCCAGTGCAAACTGCAACTCATCTATAACATTTCTCGTCCATTCTAACTTTTCAAAAATATATTTCTATATATTTCTAATGTCACTTGCCACCATTTGGTCACAGCTGGAAATAAACTGTACCTACCACTATCCTCCTGATTTCTCAGATATTAAGTTCTAAGAATTCACCCTTGGGGACATCTCATTTCACAGACAGACTGAAAGAGCCTCTCTTCAGTACCTTCTGCCTTTCTGATGAGACTCACTGAAGGACAGAGCCATGAGCTCCAAAACCTCCACTAAAGGAGAGGCCAGACTAGTCTTCTCCCCATTTCCCACCAACCAGCAGCACTGTTCTTACACTTGGGGAACTCACCCCACCATTATGCTTTTTAGCTTTCTTTTGTGTTCGGTCTTTCCTAATTAGACTGTAAACTCTCCCTAAGGAAGAGATTAACCTTTACATTTTTTAATTTGGATTTCTATCCCCAGCACTTACATAGTGCCTGGTATGTAGCAGGTACTTAATAAATGTTTACTGAATAAGATTTATTCTGGCGATATAAAATCACTGCAAGAACACTGGTGTTAAAAGAGAGATTTTTGGGGTCAATGAGTCACATGTGTCACTCAACAAATGAAAATATTGCAATAATAAGCAAGAAAAGTAGTATCAGAGGTACAGAAATTGAGAGGAAAAAAAAAGGAAAGACAAGAAATTAAGGAAAGAGGATAGAGCATAGGCCAATACAATGGCAGAAACTGAGAAAGATGTCAACTAAGGGATAATTCATCTAAGCCAACAATTATTCAAACCGTCCTACAAGGTGTTGGGAAAGTAAAGATAAAATTAAGAGTACAGTTCTGCCCCCAAGATTCTAAGAGTAGTATACTAATAACCAAGCTCCACAATAGGGTCTTATGACTTCATTGATACCCTAAATGGTTTTTTTGTTTGTTTTTTAAATAAAGATACACTGTCAGAGGAACAGAACTAGGAGGATGCATTTAGTTTGAGCTTGTAGTTTTACGCTTCAGAAAATTAGAGCCTAGTGAAGTGAGAGAAGCTGCCTCTGGGCACACAGATCCACAGCAGCAAAGCTGGACAGTCATTTTGTTTTCCTTTCTTTTCAGTTTAACACTATCAGCTCTTGGTGTTGACAAACCTAACTCCTGTCAACTTTTCCTCTGTGTTCACAGACAATGCATAGTTTTCAAGTCACCCTTTTCCCCTCCAGAAATTCTTACCAAGCCTTTTAGCCAATGTCAGGTAGAAAAATTTTCCTCTAACATAATGCTACTTGCTGACAATTGTCACTATTCATAACTTTTCTACAGTTGTAATCTTTTGCCAGTGGATTTTCCTCATCTTATAAGTGATAACAGAAAAGCATTTCTAAGGAAATTATGGGACACCTAGATGGCTCAGTGGATAGAGAGGCAGACCTGAAGAGTCAGAGTCTCAGATTTAAACAGATTTGAACACTTCCTAACTGTGTGATCCTGGACAAGTTATTTAATCTTAATTGTCTAACCTGTCTAACGGCTGACCTTCTGCCTTGGAACCAGTACTTAGAATCAATTCTAAAACAAAAGGTAAGGGCTACAAGGGACAAAAATAAAATTCAATTTGATTTTTTAAAAAAAACCTTTTAAATCAAAATATATTAGTGAAACCAGAGATTTTACTACAAACATATACATGCACTGAATAATGAGTTCTATTTGATTTTTCTCTCTAATTTGATAATCATGTAGTTTAGAAAAGCTCAATTTTTAATACCAGGTGGTTGGGATTTTTCCCCCTACTGAATTGGGAAAGCAGTAAACAAGAACGTGAATGTGATAGAATGCGGAGGAATGGATAAATTATCATTTATACCAATGGAGGGGGTACCAATGAGAAAGATTCTTTAAAGTTATCAATCATCAAGGCAGCTCATCTCTGGTTAAAAATTTGCCTATTATGCTCAAATCCAAACTTTGCAATTGGAGGAAAATACAGGTGGTAGAAATTTATGTTCAAAATAACTTGAAAGCAAAGTCAAAAAGCAAAAAAGACAGCAAAGTCCAAAAAAGCGGTCATTTAAATAAATTAAAATTTTACTATCTGTTGTAGTCTTTCAACATATATGGGGTATTGGTTCTAAGGCAGAAGGTATGTGTTTAAAAAATTAAATGCCACTTTATCATAGTAAAAATGTCACATGGTCAGTCATTGAAAAGCAATATTTATTCTTTAATACAAGGTGGACTTTTTCTGGGGCATAGGACTTTAAGGAAGGAAAGAAGGGATTTAGTTATTCTGATTTGTTTTAAATGCTGACATCCAATTTTAAATAAATGGCACCAGCCTATGCACATTTTTATTAATCTTACAATTTGGTTATTCACTGGGTCTGGTTATTTTATCCTCCAACACTAGTAGTGGAAAAACCCTAAGTTCACATTCATTGTTAGAAAAGCCTCAGTAGTCTTTGAAAGATGTACTTTTCCTATTCCATCCTCCTAATGTCCATTAATTATGGACAGATGTCATCCCCCTTTACCACTACCAATACTCTCCACCTACCAGTCCCCCCTAGCCCATTTCATGTCCATGGTAGAAATAAATCTGTTTCATGATCAAACCAGCTCAATTGCTGGCCTAAACTACATCTTTCTTAGCTAGACTACTAGAAAACATTGCTTCATGTTATCTGATCCAAGGGAGAACTGCAATATTATTTATAAGACGTACATTAATGAAGCAACATAATACACACATGGCTTCTCGAAGAAAAGTATTTCAATGTAAAACTAGGGAATACATTTCTTGCAGTGACTACAGCCCAATGCTAAAACAGGATCAAAATACATTCTACAAAAACAGCAACAGAGGCTGTATCTGTGTTTCTGGAGCAATTTGGGGCAAAATGAAATCAAATGGAATAGGGCACCATAGAATCTACAAACCTTTTATAAAGCTGGCAAAGACTCTTCTAAAGATGGCCTTCTCAAAGGTTTTAATGCCACAGGATGCTGGTAGCTGGGCTACAAAGACCCATTTGTAAATATTCACACAGTTGGGCTCTCAATTCCATTAGCCTTTATGAAGGGGTTGCCTACTAGGTAGGTGTACAAGATACCAGCAATAGGTGCTAGGAATCCTAAAACCAAAAATGCCTTTCCCTTTCTGGTCTGAAACTAATCTGTGGTCATTCTTCATTTAGGTATGGGTGCAACCAAGTATGAACCCCCTTCCCTTGCAACTGCAACTCTTCTGGAGCCTTGCCCAAACCTGCCCAAGAAAAAATGGGTGGTCTGGTAGATTGCTACAGTAGATGACTGTTCAAATGAACTGCTCTGGTGAGACAGCAAGATCAAAATTATAGTTCAACATTTTGGATTCAAGTAACCCTAGTAATCAAACCACTAAATACGTTAGGCTTGGGCTATTTTATTCTCCATTTCCTTCTCTTTCTAAGAAATATAAATTTGAGCTGAGAAATACTGCCAACCATCCCTCCCTCCAAATGTGTCAATTAAGAGAAAGCATACTCAGCTTGGGGGGGGGGGGGGGGGACAGTCATTTACCAAAGTTTTATTCTTCTTTAAGCAATTTTCTTTTCCAACATGAGATAGACCAGTGAAAGGAAGGAAAAAATTCAGGAAATCTATTTTAAGTCCCTATGTGGGTGGCAAGGCAATGCAAGTAAGGAACCTAAAAAGAAAGTAAGTGCATTACCTTTCTTGCAGATAGCTTCTTTCTGCTGCCTGGAATCAATGAACATCAGATATGGATCCAAAATTCTCACTCTGCTACATACACCAGAATGAGATAAAATTCAATCCCTCTCATTCTAGTGCTGAGGAAATGGAAGCCCAGGCAGGGGGAGTGATTAAACCAAAAGGCTAGGCTTTGCCAACTACTTTACCAGAGATCCTAACTGACTGGTAACAGACATAGTTGTGTTATGCGATGACATTGGCAGATGCAGTCTAATAAACTTTTAGGTACAACTGCTAGCACCCTCTATTTTCTAGTTCCTAAAAGCTAAACATTGTAAAGGTATACAGTATAATTGTAACACTTCACTATATCCTGAAAGAGATTAAAACCCACCTGGCTAAGGGCTGTTAAAAAAAAGACAAGTTTCCAGAATATTTTATACCAAGTCTTGTCATGAAATATGGAACTTTGGGATTTCACAAAAGAAAATTCATTTGTCTCAGAAGTCACTACTATTAAGGCATCTCAATACTTGGTAAACTTTACCTTATCAAATATATAAACACTTGTTTTCAATACTTTGGTACAAAAGGAGACTTTTCCCCCTACAGTTCTTAATTCAGTGAACACATCCCAACACAACATAGCCTATCAACTAAGTAATCTGAAATCCAAGGACACAAGAAATTATAGACTTACAAATTAGCTGTATTTCACACTAGGACTGAAGCAGCTTCTAGAACCTTATCTACAACAAGCAAAGCTTTGGCAGACCCCTCCAAGATGGGACCTTAGAATTACCTGGCCTATTTCCCTCATTTTAAAGATGAGATTACAAAGGGGCAGCTGGGTAGCTCGGTGGATGGAGAGCCAGGCCTAGAGACATGAGGTCCTGGGTTCAAATCTAGCCTCAGATACTTCCCAGCTGTGTGACCCTGTGCAAGTCACTTAACCTCCATTGCCCTGCCCTTACCACTCTTCTGCCTTGGAACCAATATACAGTATTGTAAGGGTTTTTACAAATAAAATAAAGATAAGGTAACAAAAAGCTCATTATCTCTTTTAAGTGACTTGTCCAAACCCAGAAGAAGCAATGCCCACATCTGAACCTAGACTCTCTAAGACTCCAAATTCAATAGTCTTTTTCACTGCTCTGCCCCAAATAGGACTGATAGTGAACTAAGCAAAGAATTCATTAAGTTTGGTTCAGGACAGCTAGGTAGGCGGTATATAAAGAGAACCAGATTTGAAGCCTGGGAGGTCCTGGGTTCAAATATGGCCTCAAGACACTTCTAGCAATGTGACCCTTGACAAGCCACTTAAACCCAAATGCCTACCCCTTACCTCTATGTGCCTTGGAACAGATATTTAGTATTGATTCTAAGACAAAAGGTAAGGACTTTTAATTTAAAAAAAAAAATTTGGTGAGGTTTGTCACTGAGAATTAACTACCAAGCAAATGTTTCTATCACAGCAACTTATGAAGGTGGAGGAACTAAGGCATATAGAAGGATTATGACTTCTTGTAAGTTAATTGAATACCAAGACTGATAAAACCACAAGTCCGGCTTGGAGAATAAGTTTGTGTTTCTATTAATGACATGTAGTTCTCAAAACATTTTCTTGGTAGTTTGGTCATCACCCTGGCAAACAGTAGAAAAGATGTCATCCAATGCTCCTAGACCATATATGGATGATTTTCAGAGACTCTCAGGACAATAACCACCCCAACTAACTAGATTTACCAGAATTCTCTGAAGTGACCTAAATCTATAAATCCTAATACCCTGACTGCTACAGCAAATGCTGTCTTCTTCAGTTAGGTCCAACAAGAATCTGTTGTCACATGCTTAAGTGTTTCCTGAAGGGCTAGAGAATTCTAAATTCTTTATAAATGGAGGAGGTCTCTGAGTGAAAATGCTTAAGGGAGAAATCTGAAAGGTAAGGAACAAATAACAAAAGGAACTGGATAAAAGAAAAGTCTACAAACACTAACAGCCACAAGCATAGGCATATCAAAAAGTAATAAAAAGCAGTTTAAATCTGAAACAATTAAAAAAGCAACATGAAATAAAGGGAAAAGGAAAATTTGCTAATGCAGAGCATGTGGGAAGACACAATAAATTAATGGTAACTTTTGATGATCCCTGTCCACAAACCACCCACCCCAGAAAACTGAAAACTATTTAGTAGTAAAGGCTATAAATATCCATGCTAGATAAGACACATGGTATGTTAAATGCCATATTATCAAGGGAATTCCACAGATGTTTAATTTTAAAGTAATTATTGCTCACTTTATTTTTCTTCTATTTCACTCCCATACAATGACCCCAAGTCCTCTTGGAGGCTCAGTCCTGGTGTGGAAATGATGCTCAGCTTTTCCCCATCTATAGTAGGGGAATAAGAACTGTTGTTGAATCGTGTCTGACTCCTCATGGCCCCATTTGAGGTTTTCTTAGCAAAGATATTAAATTGGTTGTCATTTTTTTCTTCAGATCACTTTATAGGAATATATGAGGAACTGAGGCAAACCAAGGTTAAGTGACATGCCCTGGGTTACACAGCTAGTGTCTGACACTAGACTTGAACTCCTAAAGATGAGTCTTCCTTATTGCTGGCCCAGCATTCTATCCACTATGCCACCTAGTTGCCTAAAGTGGGGGGCGCTAAAAGCCTGACATAACTCAGAAGGCACCCCCCCCCCAAGTATCACTCAAGTTAAGGGTTTGGGAAAGGGCTCATCACTGGCTTTAAAAGACCATCCATTTTTTTGGATATAGCAATTCGCCCCAGCCATCTATAAAATCTACCTTACTATATAAATCAACGGTCAGTATACTTCCACCATTGAAATCCAAGATACTTGAAGAACTGGCCTTTCTGAGTGTCATGAACTAGTCTGCTGAAGCTTAATATCACTGTGGTTTGTTGTCTACTACATTCATAATTGAATCAAGCACTAAATTTCA
Source organism: Monodelphis domestica (assembly GCF_027887165.1). NCBI lineage: Eukaryota > Metazoa > Chordata > Mammalia > Didelphimorphia > Didelphidae > Monodelphis > Monodelphis domestica. The sequence goes on from NC_077230.1 coordinate 393,692,433, forward strand.
GTTAGTTTAGTGAAAACAGAGCTGTAATTTTTTCCTCCAAAATCACAGATATTTCTAACTTCATATCTCTGCTTGTCCCCCATAATTCCTAAAGAAGACAAATCCTGGGAACAATAATCATTGGGATACATTGGAAAGAGAAAAATGGGGATAATAGCACCTACCTTCTAAAGTTAAGGGTAAAATGAGATATTTGTAAAGTGCTCTGTAAACTCTAAGTGCTGGCTATTCATAATGCTATTAATTTTATAACTTAGAAATGAAGACAATGAAAACAACATGGATCAGATATCTTGGCTCTGTTCTATGTCCAGAATGTATGCCAACTACCTTAAAAAGACATGCCCTTGGGGTTTGCAAGCAAGTACAATGGCCACAAGAGGGAAAAGTTGTGTTCCTACTTTTGTAACCCTCCCAGTTGATCAAGGAGACCTTCAACTAATAGCTGAATACATGAACTGGTACAAACCTGGAGGGAGGTTCCCTTATCTAATCAGGACCTGACCAAAAATTTCTTCAGAGCCTTAGTTAGCTTCAAGTCCTCTGATCCACCCAGGGAGCCACTAACTCCCAACACAGCCCCATTTTACTGCCCATTTTACTTGGCAAGCTCTCATCTACTCTAAACCAACCTACCTATTTTTTTTCCATTTTTCTTCATATTGTTCCTGGTTCTCCCTTCTTCCACATGCCAGCTGTTCTGGTCTTAGTTACCCAACCACGTCCCACAAGACACTTCATCTCTCAGTGTTAAATATCTCCAATTCTTTCAACTGATTTTCATGTGCCGTGACTTCAAATTGACGGGTCCATGACTACTACTAGAAAATCAAGCCCAATACAAACCCTACTAATAGTGTGGCACAGTACCCTTTCTGAATATGATGGACAACACATTATGGAAATGAAACAACACAGACACCTACAGTTTGGGCCATGAGCATTACTAATGGGGTTTGTTGTTTTTTTTATTTGTTTTTTTTTTATTTAAAAACCCTTACCTTCGGTCTTGGAATCAAAACTGTGTATTGGTTCCAAGGCAGAAGAGCAGTAAGGGCTAGGGCAATAGGGGTCAAGTGACTTGCCCAGGGTCACACAGCTGTCAAGTATCTGAGGTCAGATTTGAACCTAGAACCTCCCATCTCTAGGCCTGGCTCTCAATCCACTGGGCTACCCAACTGCCCCCACTAATGGGTTTTTAATAGCTAACTTAGTATATAAAGATACCACAAAACTTCCCGAAGAAAAACAATGGCTTAAACTTCATATTGTGAAGTCTCCATTAGTAACTAATATTCTAGTTTATATCTGGTATAAAATTCTCTTTTGTATTGTTTAAGGAATACATATTTAAACATTTAAGTTGCTTTCAAAAGTTGCAAAATCAGCTAGAAAAAAATTAAGACTACTCCCTTAATAAAATGCTTGACTACAGATTCCTATAAAAACAAAATAGCATACTAGAAATTAATTTTTAAAGTTTTTCTTAAAAGAAACTTTTTTTGGCAGGTTACCCCCAAAGAAACAGTCTCACTTGGTCATCTATTTATTACCTTATGGAGCACATTTCAAAATACAAGAACACAATCAAAACCATGGTCCTGAGTATTCCGTATATCTTCAGTTTTCCTGAGGATGGAGAAATCAAGCCTTCTTCCAAATTTCCAAAGTGTTAATTTTCATTCTCCTTAACAAATCTCAAGGAAGGGGTCAGCTGGGTGGCTCAGTGGATTAAGAGCCAGGCCTAGAGACTGGGAGGTCCTAGGTTTAAATATGGACTCGGACACTTCCTGGCTGTGTGATCCTGGGCAAGTCACTTAATAACCTCCATTGCCTAGTCCTTACTCCTCTTCTGCCTTGGAACTAATACACAATATTGATTCTAAGAAGGAAGGTATGGATTTTAAAAAAGTCTCAAAGAAATAAGGTTTTGGTGTCCTATCTCACACCTTAATGTTAGATTTGAGAGCAGTCAAACAATTCAAAGGGTACCAGATTAGAGCAAAGTCAAAGAGCAAGCAATATGACCTTGGGGAATCACCTAGTCTGCTCATCTGATAACAAGTGGCACTTGCTCCTTCGGTTCTTTTCTAGTTTTAATACTCAATTTTCATTAAAACCAAAAGAAATTGACTTTGTGACTTCCAATGGACTGTCAATTGTATAAAACTAAGAAACTGGGTCATTAGTTTGTCAGAGTAAATAAAATAAATCATTTCTCAACTATTTCCCAAAAGGACACAGCTTTGGCCTTTGCCAGGTGGATTAGCAATACAAATACAATGATTAACTTCAGGCAAGGCTTTTGCAACTGACCCCAAGTCAGAGCAAAGAATTACCACATACTTCATTTTCCCACAACCCCTCCTACCAATGAACAATCTTCCTGACTCACACTATGAAATAGGTCTTCAGAGCTACACCCCAGAGGAAAATGTTATTTTCACAATGTTCCCCTTAGCTCAAAACTTTAAGTGACAACTCTATAATCAACAAACAGCTTTCATATATCTTACCTGGTATCCAAAATTCTCTTGTTACACAAGAGTTCTACAAGGATGAGATCGTACCTGATTTTGGTAACTCTGGCAGACTTATTATCTTGCAACCACCTGTTGCTGAGGAAGAACCTTCCAGTCCATCTGGTCCAACTCCGAGCTCAATGGATAAATACTCTCAAAGGAGATATTTAAAAAGGATTTAAGCCCAGTGCTTGGCACAGAGAAAGCACAATATCCTATATAATGAAGGGTCGTCTAATCTCTGCTTTAGTACTTTCAGTGATGAAGAACTCCCTATTCAGAGATTGATGACTCTGAAGTAAGATCTCTCCAGTGCAGCCAGATGACTGTCTAGTATATCAAAATAGTTTGATATAATTTCCCCATCCTCCTAATACAAAGCTGGACTTTTTAAAAGAAAATATTTGTGAATCCTGTGTGTAGGACAAAAAGCCAAGAGTAATTTATCATGTCATAACCACTTAAAAAAAGGCATAGGAAACAATATAGTTGTCCTTTCAGTAGCATCCCACTCTGTGACCCCCCATTTGAGATTTTCTTAGTAAAGATAATGAAGTAGTTTGCCATTTCCTTCTCCAGCTCATTTTACAGATGAGGAAACCAAGACAAACAGGGTTATGTGATTTTCCCAGGTTCATATATCTAATAAGTGTCAGAAGCCAGATTTGAATGAGAGAAGGTAAGTCTTCCTGACTTCAGGACCAGTGTTCTATCCACTGCACCATCTAGCTTCAGCCCATGCTATTAAAATTAGTAGTCAACTGACTCTTTCCGAATAACAACAAAAAATATTCCTACCATCAGTGAGACCCATCAGTGAGTTCACAAATTCCAATTCATTATGATTATATGAGCTACATCTCACGTTTAATTCTACTTGAAAAGACCAGGCGATATTTGTCAATATATAATAAAAAATTCTTTATAAGAGTTCTTAATAACTGATGATACAGAGATGGGCCTATGATTTCAGTGAACTTCCAGGAATGGATACTCTACACATATCTGTACTTTCTCTGAAAATTTAATAGTCAGTGGAAAGTTGCCTAGGGCACTGGGAGATTAAATGACTTGCCAGGACTATAGCCCCAGTCTGTGTGTCAAAGGCACAACTTCAGATCTTGATTCTGAGACCCAATTCTCAATCACTTGCAGCCTAGTTCACCTGCCTACAGATTGGTTTCCATTCAGTTTCAGGAATGACTATTTTCTAAAATCTACTAAGATTTCCAGTTTTAATAACTCTGAATGAAGCTCTGTTGAGTTTGAATCCATATAGCCAATAAATAAATCAGTTGCCCAAATGGTCATTTTACAATCTTTCAGAAATTTTAATTTTTGAAGTAATCAAAAGCCACTCTATATAAATCAGAAAAGCCAGAAATTCTCATTTATTAATATTTCTTCCATTTCATAAAAAAAAGTATGGCACTGCAAAGTCTAAAATGTCTGCAATGACCTTATAAAGAGTAGAATTAACCAAATAATTCTAATTTAAGGAATCCTCAATACTCGACTTGACTCATTCTAATTCCATTATCAACTGAGTAAAAATTTAAGCTCCAAGAAGGAAGTAAATAAATTACTGAGCTAGATAAAACTAAGTAAAACTTTGCAATGCCAAGTGAAATTGAACAAACCCTAGGATCACTTAAATAGTGGTAATGGCATTATCACAGAAAATATAGAAATTAATTGGTAGAGTGGGGGGGGGGGGAAGCACAAATATTTTTTTAAGTGCTGAAAGACGCTAATTATGAAGTAACCATAGAGGGTATGTAGGTGGTTCAGCCAGGCCTACAGCCTGGAAGGTTCTGGGTTCCAATGTGACCTCAGATACTTCTTAGCCATATGACCCTGGACAAGTCACTTATGCCCCACTTCCTAGCCCTTACAGCTCTTCTGCCTTGAAACTAATACACAGAATTGATCCTTTAAAGAAGGAATAATAGAATTTGGAAGATTAAACTTCTGGAAAAGAAGGGAAATTACATTTATATATAAAGCTATGCATGTAGACATTGTCGTGATATAGTAGGGATTCCTTTTTGGAGATCACTTTAGATTATTCTATGACTCTACCACAATTACTAAACAAATAGGCTTATGATTCTAAGGTTCACAATTTAAAAAGTAGAGCTAACTGAGAACTCCAAGCAACTGGTTAGGCTGGGCTATAAGTTCTTAGAAAAGGAAAAAAAAAAGACAAATGCAATAATGAAGTCCTAAGAGCAAGCCAAGAAACTCTTATAATTACTGTCCAATACAAAAAAATAGTATTTCCAAGTGTAATCACCTACTCAAAAAGAAAGATTTCAAAACCATAGAAACAAAACTGTGTCAGGCCTGGGAGCTGATTTTAGTACTGAAATGTCTCTAGTTGGGTGGTCTGCTCCCATTCTTTGTGGTAAAGGTTAACTCTTCTAATAATGCCTTACAAGCATTTGATTCTGGTAATAGCTAGGAAAATACAAATGTATATTCAAGCATACTTCTAGACCTGCCTAAGTTTTCTTTTGAAGAGTCAAAACCTGTTATGTTTCTAAGGTTAAATAAAGGGTTGTTTCAAGGAGCCTAGTATTGGAAGAACAGAAACACATTAGAAATAGCACAAGAATCTGAGTAATTCCCTAAAGTTTATTATAATAAAGCTAAACAATAACAATAACTAATGAAGAGGAAAACTTAAGATTAAATGTAAAAAAAATTCCCCAACAATGAGGGCTACCATAAAGTGGAATAGGAGATTCCCAGAGGTGATGACATATCTTTCTTTAACAGATCAATCTTCAAGGAAAAGCTCAATGATTAACATGTCCAGATACTAGAGAGGGGATCCTTGTTCAGCTACATGTTGGACAAGAGAAGATGACTTCCTGAAACCACCATCATACTAAAAAACTTTTGAATGTACTTTATATTCTATATTTAATTTGATCCTTAGAACAACCCTTTGGGCGACAAAAGAATGTCTACCCTTTGATCCAGCCATAGCACTGCTGGGTCTGTACCCCAAAAAGATAATGGACAGAAAGACTTGTACAAAAATATTCATAGCTGCGCTCTTTGTGGTGGCCCAAAACTGGAAAACGAGGGGATGCCCATCAATTTGGGGAATGGCTGAACAAACTGTGGTATATGTTGGTGATGGAGTACTATTGTGCCCAAAGGAATAATAAAGTGGAGGAGTTCCATGGAGACTGGAACAACCTCCAGGAAGTGATACAGAGCGAGAGGAGTAGAACCAGGAGAACATTGTACACAGAGACTAATACACTGTGGTATAATCGAACGTAATGGACTTCTCCATTAGCGGCGGTGTAATGTCCCTGAACAATCTGCAGGGATCCAGGAGAAAAAAAACACCATTCATAAGCAAAGGATAAACTGTGGGAGTGGAAACACCGAGGAAAAGCAACTGCCTGACTACAGCGGTTGAGGGGACATGTCAGAGGAGAAACTCTAAATGAAACTCTAATGCAAATACTAACAACATGACAATGGGTTCGAATCAAGAACACATGTGACACCCAGTGGAATCACGCATCAGCTATGGGAGGTGGGGGGGAGGAAAAGAAAATGATCTTTGTCTTTAATGAATAATGCTTGGAAATGATCAAATAAAATATTATAAAATTAAAAAAAAAAAAGAACAACCCTTTGGGGTTGGGGCCTAATATCCTCAGGTCATAGATTAAGAATCTGAACCTCAATAAGATCAAAGGACTTGCCTAGCATGTATAAACAGCTAATAAGTATGATAGTTGAGATTTAAACCCAGGCCTCACCCACCTCTAAGTACAACTCTCTTCTTTTTTTAACCCTTACCTCCTGTCTTAGAATCACTTCTGTAGACTGTTCCAAGGCAGAAGATTGGTAAGGGCTAGGCAATAGGGGTTAAGTGACTTGCCCAGGGTCACACAGCTAGGAAGTATCTGAGGTCGACTTGAACTCAGGACCTCCCATCTCGGGGCCTAGCTCTCAATCTGCCCCCTACTTTCCACTGGATTCTAACCTCTCTCATGTGTTGTTTCAGTCCAGTAAATCTCTTAAGTTCTTGCTGCTCCAAGTGTGCCACATATTGGATAATTATTACTGGGATCAAATAAATTACTGAGATAAAATAAAATGCTTTTACCTGACCAACACTTTAAAGACACTCTAAAAAATGTCCAAAATTCTATTCCCAAAATAAGTTTGGTTCTCCCACTTCAAAAATTGTTTAAAATGCCTAATTAAAATGCTCTAAATTATTTTATGGAGGACTTTTCTGACAAGTGTTTCTTCACAGAGCCAAATGGATGGCCTCTACTGAATGCAAGAGACAGATATTGTAACAAAAAAGTACTGCCCTCAGACTTTGTATTAAAATAGTCTAGTTCCCAGTAACTTAGGTAAATCACCTGACTTCTTTGCCTCCTCCCCTGTAAGACTCCTTGAATTATTAGAGTCCAAATGATTTATTTTAAAACTGTTTGGAAAAGTGGGAAGCACCATACAAGATATGGTTGTGTACCCTTGCTTCTAAATAACTATTCTTTATTTTTTAAACCCTAGTCTTCTGTCTTAGACTAAATACTAAATATTAGTTCCAAGGCACACACACAAAATATGTAGGTATGTATATATAAATAAAAATACACACTTATACATACATACATATATGTAATACATACACATATAGCTACCAACAATTACCCACAACTATAGAAAACATTTGAAAAGACTAAAACAAAACGGAAATCTCTTCTACAGTGTCACCATCGAGTCGGTAAACATGGCAATGAAGTAGGAGTCCAGTTTACAAAGATGCTAAACAAAAATCAACCTTTGTCCAGTTCTCAGTAACCATTTACCACAGGAGAACACAAAGCCCTTTCCATTTCAAGGCATCAACAGGTTGCACAAGGTCTGGTTCCCATCATCATGATCATGTGCTTCCCCATAGGGAGCCTAAAATCTGGCACATGGAAGTTGAGGTCGAATTTTTAAACTGGTCTTCTAGTATTGGCTATTTAATCCAGCTCTTGTGTTATTCTCCTGCACGGCAACCTAACTGGCTGAGTCATTCTCTGTTAAGCTAAATCAATCACCACCCATTCTTCACTTTCAGGCACATCACAGCAACTTCCCCAGGTGAGAGCAGTCACTCACACTCAAAAGCAAAAATCTACTTAAGACAAAACAGACAGATCTTGGAAACAATATCACTCATTTTCAAAAATGTTCTGGCTGTAACTACCAATCTTTGTAGAAGTCGTCTTTAAGATCAATGTTTTAGAAAGTACAACAAATATAAGATTGTTTTGAATAATAATTTATTGAAATTACTCAGATACCTTTTAGAAAAATGGCCTGATCATTTCAATAACCCGTTCAACCAATAATCCATTTAGTCCAATTCATTCCAGATGAGCTCGAGAATGTCTGCAAATATAGAATACATAAGTATGGGGGGGGGGAAGCATTTTCTGATTTACTGTCAGAAAATATCTAAGATTGTTATGAAAAGTTACTTAGGGGAACATTCAATTGTCATCGGCCAGATTAAGTAAAAAGCTCTTAATAACATAAATTTAACTCTTACCAAGTGGGGATCAATCCCAAAAACATTATGAAGAGCTTTCAGTAAACAGGTTTCCAGTAAATCAAAAAGCCATCCAGGGACTCCAATAAAAATTCTATTCCAAAAGATGGAAGTGAGCATTTGGTTCTGAACAAATTAAATCTTTTTAAGTTACAAAAAAGGAAAAATGGGAATTTCTACTGTCAGAATGAACTATACACAATGTACGTGTTCTAGAAATGTGATGACATGGGTATACTCATTCCCAGGGTGTGTAGAGATCATGCTAGTAATTGCAAAGTAAAAGTTCCAGGCCATTTACCTTCTCAGAAGCTACTGGGTAGCTCAATGGATAGAGTGCTAAGCCTGAAGCAAAGAAGATTCAAATTCAAATCTGACCTCTGTCACTTACAAGGTGACCTTAGGTCAATCACTTAAACCTGTCTGCCTGTTTCCTCATCTGTAAAATGGGGATAACAGGACCTACTTCAAAAGGTTGTTGTAAGGATTAAAAAAGATACTATTTGTAAAGCTCTTACTTAGCACAATGCCTAGTAAAAAATAATAGGTGCTATAGAAATGCTTATTCCTTTATTTCCCCCTAACAACTCATGTCCTGTCAGTAATTGGTCTTTTTTCCCTAATTAAGAAAAAACACCTTGTGAACAAGTTAAATGTATTATATTTGCATGATTTCTTGGAATAGATGGTCTATTGGTCTAATGCAATGATTTTAGACATATTATAAGGAGGTGATCCAGGAAGGAAATGCAGGAAAAACCAGGTGACATTCAAAGAGGCCAAATTTGGCAGTCCAAGGACCTGGTCAGTCTAAGCTCTCTCTGCCAGTCCCTATACTACAGGGAGAATTGGGGCAAGCTTCCTTTTACAGTTCAAGTACAAGGTAAAGCAACTTTGAAGAGTCAACCACCTGGGTTGGGAAACTGAGGCCCAGGGAGAAACAGAGCAAAATAATAAATCAGAGTTATATATGTAGAGATGAAAGGGACAGAGAAGCTGCCACCAAATACCACCCTATCTTATTTTTTTAAAAAACCATTACCTTCTTAGAATTAATACAGAGTCTTCGTTCCAAGGAAGAGCATTAAGGGCTAGGCAATTGGGGGGGGGGGGGGGGTCGTCAAGTGACTTGCCCTGGATCATATAGCTAGGAAATGTCTGAAGCCAAATTTGAACCCAAGATCTCATCTCTAGGTCTGGCTTTCAATCCACTGAACCACCTCAACTGTCCTATTTGTACCTTTTTGCATATGAATAAACTGAGGTGAAGAGGCAAAAAGGTTAAGTGACTTATCCAAAGTCATGCGGCTAGTAAAGGTCTATGACAGGATTTAAATCTAGGTATTCCTAATTCCGTGCCTAGTATTCTTATCAACTGACTCACTGGAATGCAGGTCTCTAATTCCTTGTTCAGTACTCTCCTTTTATCCTACTAGAATCTTCACCTTCAGGAGATCATTTAGAAAATACTAGTGCTGTTATTCTTTCCCAGGAACTTTTTAATTTATACATTCCACAATTTGCACCTGCTTAATGACAATATAACCCTGACTCAATCAAATATTATTTCTTTTTATCATTCTGGAGCAGCTAGGTGGTTCAATAGATAGAGTCAGGCCTGGAGAGGGAAGGTCCTAGGTTCTAATGTGGCCTCAAACATTCCTAGCTGGGTGATCCTGGGCAAGTCACTTAATCCCCATTGTCTAGCCCTTACCACTCTTCTGCCTTGGAACTGATATGTTGTATCAATTCTAAACCAGGAGGTAAGGTGTTTTTTTATTTTTGTTTTTTAAGTATCATCCTAAAGAATTCTCTTTCAGGTCCATTTTAATTTATAATTATCAAAAATTTATCCCAATAGCAAACACTGAATGTGAAACAAATATACATGTTCATCCACACTAGATAAAGCCTGCATTTTAAGGTAAGCCTTCCCCACTGTTTCAAACTTCCCAATCATTTGGCAACTCCAATATAATTCAGCATGTCAAGAAACCTTTAAAAGATGCTCATTAGATTCAAAAGAACTATAATTCCAACATTATATAATGACTCGATGGTTCCCAAAATTATATTGCTACCACATATACAATGTGGTGAACTGTGATGCTCAAATTCTCTTTGGGATATTCATCTTTCAGCAAAGGAAAGAGAGAAGAAAGGATTTATTTAGAGCTTACTATGTTCTGGGCACTGTATAACCTTTGTAGTTATCTCATTTAAACCTCACTAAAGTCCTGAGAAATAGGTGCTTTTATGATCCCCATTTTACACTTGGGGAAACTGAAGCAGGAGTCAACTTACTTGCCCTGGATCACTTATTAGCTACAGCTAGTAAGTGTTTGAGGTAGGATTTGAACTCAGTTCTTCCTGACTCCAACCTCTACCTACTGTACCACTGCGCTGCCATGTGGGCCAGCAATAGAATAATGTCTGAAATACTTGGGAAGAAAAACTATCAGGTGGGAAAAATAGAGATAAACACATCTCCATTCTATACGACATTTGCCTTAAAAATCATACATAGAGAAATTTTATAGGCAGTATTTTGTTTGCACTCAACTCTAAAATTCATGTTCTAGTATTCAAGTAGTATCTACCTACATTAAAGAAATAAATTCGTTTGACATTATATATTTTAAACTAATTACACTGAAAGTCCTCCAATATAAACCATAAAATAGAACAGTGGATAGAGCCAGGCCTGGGTTCAAATGTGACCTCAGACACTTCCAAACATTGTGGAGGGGTTGGGGGGTTGGCATCACTTAAGCTGCATTGCCTAGCCCTTTTGGCTCATCTTCTTATAACTGATATTAAGCTAGACGGTACCATTAGAGTTTGGAGTCAGAAGGTCAGGATTCGCCCAAACTTAACACTAACCTTGGGCTAGGTCCCAGACTTTGACTTGTCTTGCTGGTAATAACAATTCCTATGGTGGTGCAACCTACCTCACAGTGTTGTGAGGAAAGCAATTTGTAAATTCAAAATGCTACATTAATGTAAGCTACTATTGTAATAACTTGAAAGGCACAACCTCAAAAGCGGAAGAATCCAAGGAACACCAAGATTATGTATAAAAATCCAACAAAACTCAAATTTGGGGAAGAAGCAGCAAGGATGATAAGCAATCCTGTTCTAACAATTCATAGAAAACCTGCAAAGGTAAAAAATAGATAACTCTGGTTTAACAAATCCCTATGAAAGGCTGCATTGTGTCATTGAAAGAATGGACAGTTCTGGAATTCCTAATCACAATTTTTGCCAAGTCATGGAACTCTGAATTTGGTTTCCTAATCTGTAAAATGGGGCTATCTGCTCTAACTCCATCCACAATGTGGTTTCTTCCATGTAAAATCTAGGCAAAAGCCCTTTCAAGTCAACAGCCAAATTAAGACTGTTTCAATAATTAAAATCTCCTGGTTCTTCTCTGGCTTTCCTAGAACAATGTAAACCATTACTCCAAACTCCTAATTGCATGCATACCTTGAGATTTTTTTTTAAACCCTTACCTTCTCTCTTTGAATCAATACTGTGTATTGGTTCCAAAGAGAAGAGTGGTAAGGGCTGGACTGTGGGGGTGAAGTGACTTGCCCAGGGTCACATAGCTAGGAAGAGTCTGAGGCTACATTTGAACCCAGGACCTCCCATCTCTGGGCCAGGTTTTTTAGGTAGTCCAATCCCATCTATGTCAGTGATAAAAATTAGTCACTTATGTAGCTGTTGGCAATCTCTTCTCAACCATAGCAAAAAGCAAAACATTCCTGAGGGTTCTTGGATTTTAAATGGAAACAATATATAATATGTGTCTTTTAGTATGCATTAGTAAAGACTTTGGAACAAAGAGCACATTTACTGCTTTCCAGTTTAAATAAAAGGAAGTAAAAGGCGGCTAGGTGGTAGCTCAGTAGATAGGGCACCAGGTCTGAAAACTGGACGTCCCCTGTTCCAATTTGACCTCAGACATTTCTTCACTCTGTGACCCTGGGCCTTACCACTCCTCTGCCTTGGAACTGACTACTTGTAGCAATTCTAAGATAGATGGTAAAGGAGGAGAAGTCACGTGGTTTAGAGCATAAGAGAGTCAAGCCTAGAGTTGGGAGGACCTGGGTTCCAATCTAGTCTCACACACCTGTAGCTGTGTGACCCTGGCCAAATCATTTTAACTCCATTTGCCTAACCTTTGGCCTTCTATCTTAAAGATAGTAAGATTTTTAAAAAAAAGAAATTAAGGGTGTACAAATAAACAGATAAATGGAATTACATAAATGAAAACTAGGAGAACAGTGGGGCCAGGGGGAGATATTGAATTTGTAGTAAAAAGAATTTAGCCCTGCCACATGCCACCTGTATGACTAAATAAATCACTTAATATCTCTGGGCCTTAGTTTCCTCATATGTAAAACTAAAGGATTGAACAGATGATCTCTAAGGCCCTTAACAGCACTAAATCTAGGATCCTAGAAAATGGTCACAGGTGGAAACTGGAGGAACCTTAGAGATGAACTGGAATCCATTCTTACCTACACCCTACAAATGAGGGAAACTGAGGCCTGAAAAACTGAAACCTAAATGACTGGACGGTCAATAGTAAACAACAGCTGAGATTCAAACCCAGAACTTCTTACTTCTCATATTAAACTTACATTGTTTTGAAATTGTTTTGAGAAAAATCAGGCAAATAAAAACCTAGTAATTTACAGTCTTCATTCCTCTAGGAGAGGAACTCTTCACATTTGTATCACAAGTGCCTGGCACAAAGTGGATGGGAAATAGACATTTTTTAACTAATACAAAAATATTCACAAAATAGCAGTATCATTGAACCATATTACATCAAAGTTTTGTATGGCATAATTAGAACTGTCCATTTCATTTGTCTGTTATCAAATAATCCATTTGAAAATCTGAGCATAAAGCACCTAAAGGTCTCTGACATATTCCATTGTTAAGAATGGTGCCTCATGCTTAATTAAACACTAAAATAATCACTGGAAGCCCATTCATTCACTCACCATCTTCCTCCAAACATCCACATGAGGTAATATATGAAGTATCACCTCTAACAGATTAGTGGCAGAAAGAATGACCCCAACAAGTCTTAGGGCTTACTTAGTACAGTGCCAACATGCTTGTAGTAGGCACATAAAACAAAGCCAACATTCTTTCTACTATTTCTACTACATCAACTTATTTCTCCAGGAAAAAGCCAAACAAACACAAAGAACAAGTTTGGAGTCTGAACTGATTCAAAAACCATAAGCTCTCACCAACTTTCTGATTTGGCCTTTTCTAGAAATCTTCAAAATTGGATTGTAAAGAATTCAGCCACTCCTAAAAATTCTATCATTAATTAAATAAACCTTTAAACCTACTGATTCAGATGCTTGTATCATGCTTTTAAAAATGAAACAACCAAGTTTAAAATTTGAAGAGAGTATCTAAAAGGTAGACTATAGACAGTCATATTCTTTGCAGATTCTGACATTTTTAAACTGCTGGACATAAGGGGGGAGGGTCAGTATATTAAATTCTTAAGAAAACTCATTTATTCTAACAAACAACCCCCCACCCCTGCTTATTCCCCAGTTGATGAAAGCCAGCTAGCTCTCATACAAAAATAACATGGTTTCTAATAACAATGATTAAACATTCTAATTGGTTTCTACCACTATGTATTTTTATTCAAAATGTGATGAGCTAAAAGACAACAAAAGCAGATTCTTGAATAACAGGAGGGAAAGAATCATGGGGGGGAGGGAAGTGTGGAAGGTTGGCACTTGTACTGGGGTAAAGGTTGCTATATTTAGTTTCTTTCCTCAGGCTTCCTTTGCATCTGTTTCAATGGTGCTGAAATGATATTTACTTTGAACCATCCCAGACTTCAATTCTGGGTCCTCATTTTAATGAAGAACAGCACAAACTCTTCAGGTATTTCTAGATTACAACATTAATAACTTCAAATCTCAAGCATGAGATCACAAAGTGAAATATATTAAGGTCAGTAGAAACATGTGCCCCATTTGCCTGCATAGATTTACCCGAGGAACATTGAAAATCAATGAAAAGGTAAAAATTTCAAAATCCAATTCTTCAGTAATTTGCATTTCTTTTTGAAAAACCACCACTCACATTACCACCATTCTAATTTCTCCATAAGTGTAAATAAAGGTCCACAATATTGAAAATTTCCTAACATGCCTTCAATCTCTTCAAAATCAACCAAAACAGTCCAATGAAAGAGGAATAGAAAGAGTTCACAATGCAAATTGTGATGGTGGGGGAAGAAGATGCCTTGTGCACAAGTCAAACACCAGTCATTCTCTTTGGCACTCAGCCCAATGTTTTCTTCCCAATTTGAGAAGCATCCACAGAAAAGGCACCAATCCATCTTAAACATTAAGTGCTCATTTTTCAGAGATGTATTCTTGTAAGTAGCCCTGGGACCAGCTCCATTTAAAAAGAATAGCCCCTACCCCAAAATAAAGGCATGGGAAAATAGCATCTCAGGCTGAATTTCTAGATACTCTATTTCATAAAGGTTTTTCCATCACAAGTACAAGTAGAAATTATTCTGCTTGCTACAAATAAAGGTGGGAAATAATTTTCATCGCTAATAAAGTAGAGAGAAGAAATCTTGGTAATATCATGCACTGGCTCCTGGGGGGAGGAGATCTCTAATAAAGATAACTTTTAACCCATGGCTATTGGTGGTGGTGGGATCATTATGACGTTTCAGAATCCTAAAACCTAAAACCAGAAAATTACCTATCTTTTATTCTTTGGCCAGAAGAGAATCTAGAAAATCGTTCCCACTCAGTAAGAGGAATTTAGTCATTCAGCTCATTCAACCCTCTTGCATATTCTCAACTGTATCTTCAGGCTGGGGGATGGGTGGGAATCTCATTTGATTTGCTAGAGATCAGCAAAATAGGAAAAACCACGTTATGGTACAGAAAGCCTTTTTTTAAAAGAGTTTTTGCCCTAGCCCCAATGGGGGCAGCAGCTTTTCATGTAGATGGACTCCCCCCACTTCTGGTTCCTCCCACGGCCCCACAGGCCAGCCCTCACTACAAAGCGTGTGTGACGGCCCCTTCCCCCACAAAGGAAGGGACGAGCTCTATTGTGCAAACACAGCACCTACCAGGAAGAGGGGCCTCGGGAGCTGACCAGACCAGAGCCCCATTACAGCCAAGATGGGGATGCCACCAGAGCCCCCCCAAATATCCTGGGCCTTCGAGGGAAGGGGTTTCTCCCGGCTCCAGCACCTCTTAAAGGTTGGGGGTTCCAGCTTAAGGAGCTGCCAACAACCTGGAAAAGGCAGCACTGGCCTGTCGGAATAAAGCCCTAAGGGGAAACAAAGGCACGACCCAGTCACCGCCCCCTTCCTGGAAGAAGCTGCCAGAAGCCCCCGCGATCGGAAAACTGGGGGGGGGGGGGGTAAGACCTCCCCATGCCAGAGGTCTCCGAGGAAGGCTCACAACGAACTAAAGCTCGCCAAGGAGCTTATTGATTCCCCGGAATTCGTCGCTGTAGTCTGGGGCGAGGGAGGAGGGAAGGTACTGGGGGATGGGAAAGGTATTCCGAGCTGGGCACCGCCCGCCAAGAAGATCGGCTCAGCCCGGTCCAGTCAGCCTTTTCCCTCCGGATCTCAATGGCGCAGGGGCAGCTTCTTCAGAGGAGGGGGAGGGGGTTATTTGGAATGGGGAGGGGGCGGCGGCCCTGCTTCCCATCCCTTCTCCTGCCCCCTCCCCCCTTCCCGCGGCGCGGTCCGAGAACTGCGGCGGCGGCTCTGCCGTTTCCCACATAAACTGGGCCCCAGCCGCCATTTTAGAGCCATTGCTAGCTGCCTGCCCGCCCGCGGCCGCCGCCGGCCCCACAGCTCTCCGGCTCCAGCCCGATCTGGAAGCCCTAACCTCTGGGCCCAACCATCAGCCCGGCCTGCCCCAGTGGGCCGCCACGCCGGGGCAGCCAGGCACGTGCTGGCCTCCCCGGGCCATGGGCATTTCCCAGCCCCAGCCCTCGGGGCAAAAGACCACGAGGGGAATCCGGGCTGGGCCAGTGGGGACCGTGCCCCTCTCGCCCTACGATGGGCCTCAGGCCCCACAGATGGGGGCGAAGGGAGGAAAACGCGGCGCTCTGGAACCCCCAGGCCCAGCCGAGCTCCAGGGCAAAGATTAAAGTGAGAGCTGGGCAAGGGGCCCAGCCCCTCCTCCCCATAGTGGAGCGGCTCACCCCAGGTCCCAGTAAGCACAACTCCTTTTCACACGCGGGGGCGCGCTCCGAGAGAACTGCACCTCCCCGGAGCAGAGACTGAGACTACCCACTAATCAATGATCCTCCATTTACAAGACATACAGCAGCCCTTCCAAGGCTGCTTCCATTTCCTGGTCGGAGCTGCTCATGTGCAAGCAACAGACTCTATTTTTCCCATGGTGACTCACTAATAAGGACGCTCCACAATTTTCCCTCACTCACTAAACCTAAACAGTGGCAGAAAGGATTAAGAACCAACTAAATTCAGCAAGGAGGGAGAGTGAATGGTCATAACTTGGAATTGCCAGATTTCTTCCATACAATTTAAAAATATTTTGTATATTGTTCCAGACTTAGCTCTGCAATGCAAATAATGAATCTTATACTGGGTTCGAAATCTCCCATCGGTTGCAGTACCCAGCTCTCTCACAAAGAAAAGGGATGTTAACCAACCAATTAAACATGCATTAAAAGCCAACTTTACATATTTAACAAATAAAGTTCTTTGGAGGCGATTCCATCTTCTCAGCAGAGCCATGCATTTCTTAACCAATGAGGATGCCAATGGAAAGTAAAAAAAAAATACGTTTTTTAAGTATAAATATGCGATCAACGATACCAGCACACCCTGCAGTATTATGAGATCGCCGAGCTTTCTTGGAGACTAACAAATCTTATTTTAGGTTGGCGTCTTCAAAAAAAATTAAATGATTCCTACATTGCAACCATTTAATTCCCACCAGTCGCCTTCCTTATTCAAAAGACTGGCAAAGAGAAAATAAAGGGAAGGAAGCACCAACAGTTATTTCCAGGCATCGAACTCCCCACGATAAAAATCCAGATTTTCCATTTCCACTTAATAGCTTCCATGTTTAGTTCCCAACCGTCTAGCAGCTTCTTCCATTATCAGATTACCAGTTCCAAGATTTCTCTCTGTACATCCTACCAAAATCTTTCTTTCTGTACCGCTTTCCTTTCGCACAAAAGCCCTTTTTGAAAGGCAAAGAATTTCCAGCGAATCGAGCAGGAGCAGCAGCAACGGGAGCCGGGGCAGGAGCAGGAGCAGGAGCAGGAGCAGGAGCAGGAGCAGGAGCAGAAGGTGCAGAAGGAGCAGGACCAGCAGGACCAGCACCAGCAGCAGCAGCAGGAGTTGCTATGCGACTCCAGAGTTTCCCATCCTGGAGTCCATGAGGATTGTTGGGGGTAGGGTGTGGGAAAGGAAGAGGTGGAAGGAGGGGCAGTTCCCATGGGGGGGGAGGCTGGCAGAAGTGGGGCGCTGAGCACTGGAGGGTGGGCATCCCCAGATTAGATTAGATAAAACCTCTTGGATGGGGGAGCAGATCACTCCTCCCCAAGGCCGTCAGGTTGAGTGCCCTGGACAGCCCAGACCAGGTTCCCCATTCTCCTTTATCCTAAGAGCCTGGCCCAGTGGGGCTGCAGATCCTGGGGGTAAGGTTGGGGCCGGCCCGTGGCTCGGGTGAGGGGAACCGGCAGCAACGGGCTCGGCGGGCCTCCGGCTCGAGAGGCCGGGGGCGGGGCGCCATCCGCCCGCAGGGCTCGGCTGCCCGGGCCGGTGCGGGCCTCGGCCGGCACCGGCTCAAGAGTTGAGGGAGGCCCGGGGCGTGCGGGCTCGCCTACTCACTCACTCACCGTTTGAAATGCTCGATGATCTTCTCCTCCCGCACGTTCTCCGGTAAGTTGCCCACCCAGAGATGCCTGGTTTCCCGGACCATGCTGGGCAGCGGCCCGGGGGCGGCTCCGGCGGCGGCGGCTCCTCCGCCTCCCCCTCCTCCGCCACCTCCTCCTCCTCCTCCGCCGCCTCCTCCTCCTCCTCCGCCTCCTCCTCGTCCTGCCCCCCCGGCTCCGTGCGGGACCCTCAGCCCCGGGAGGCGGGAGCGGGAGCCGGAGCGGGAGCCGGAGCCGGAGCCGGAGCGGGAGCGGCGGCAGCTGCGGCGGCGGCAGCTGCGGCGTCGGCGGCGGCGGCTGCGGCGTCGGCGTCGGCGACGGCGGCTCCTCCGGCTCCCCCCCGTGCAGACACCATTCCTCTCCCCCAGGTTCTGACTCTCCGGACTCCCCGCTCCGCTCTGGCTCCTCCACACACTCGCACCCGACCCTCGCGCTGCGGCGGCGCGTGCGCACTGGCGGCTTCGGGGGGCGGGAGGGAGGGCAGGGGAGGGGGAGGGGGAAATGAAGGGGGAGGGGAGCAGGAGGAGGAGCGAAGCCCCACGCCGACGGCGTCGACGGCGGAGCTCGCCGCCTGCCTAAATCCAGACGCTTTCCACCGGCGCACGCACGCGCCAGCCCGCCCGCCCGCTTTTCTGCTCTCTGCTGCGGGTGCGCGCCCAGAGAAGTCTCGGCTCCGCTTGCTTTCTAGTCAGGCGCGCAGGCGTGGGGAAGCGGAAGGGAAAGAGGGAGGGAGTGGACAGAGACCAAAGCGGGCCGCTCCCTCTATGCGCAGCCGTACGACCAGAGCCGGCTTCGACTCCCAGTCCCCCTGGATCCTAGGCCCTGAGGGAGAGAGAAAGGGAGGAAGCCCTGGAGGTTCCTCCGAGAAAGCATGCGCTGCCCTTGTCCAGCTGGGAGGAAAGGGGAAGAAGGCTGTAGAGTAGAGGGGTCACCCCTGTGGAATGAGAAGGAAGGCCCTCCCCCCAACCCAGGCCCAGCTTCCTCATCTGTGAAATGGGGAGGATAGGACGCACGAAAAGCACTGGCGAGCCCCCGAGAGAGAGGGCTTCTGTCCCCATACTGCCCCCAAGCTGGCTGCCCACGACCTCCCCCAAACTCCCCTTGGAGCTGCTGTCCTAGAACCTAGCGCCGCTTCCGTAAGGAATGCTGGCCCATGCCACCGATTTGCCCAACATTTCAGCCTAGGAGAAGAGGGCAGAAGAGAGACGGAGAGGCTTGGAAAATTGTCCTGAAAGTGGGCCCAGGCTCCTAAGGCTGGTCCTTCGAAGGAGGAATGCACAGAGCCCCAGACTAGGCTCAACAAAGAGGCAAAACCCTAAGGGAGTCATTGACAACACATTAAGCCAGTTGTAGTCACTGCCTCAGTCGAGTGGGGAAACTGGACGTTTCTAAGAACAATCGGAATGGAAGGACCCGGTCCTGAAAGATTTTAATGTGGAAATGAGTCAACAGTGATTAAAGAACACTAACTCAGCTAATCCCTTAGCTGCTAACTACATCTTTTTGAAAATACCAATTTGTTCCTTGGAAAACAAAAAATTGGTTGCATTTTTAATGAATATAGATTTAATTCTCACCAAAAAAAATCTTATTTTTCATATTCCAAGAGAATATGAGGAAATAAGAAAATTTTCCAATAACAAGTTTTAGCACTTGTATTCTACAGTCACAAGAGCTTCAAATTCTTAATTTCTCACAAGTGACGAACTATAAATGCATTTTGTACTTTAATGTTTTCATCACAAAATAATTTCTTAATGCAATGGTGCAATAAAGCATCCACTTCCTTCCATTTATTTGCTCTATACAGTGCTTAATAAACTGTCTCTACAAGTTACAGCCACTAAACTAATCTCTCTGAGAACATTCCTGGGGCTTAGCAAGGCCCCACATTTGCAAGCTATAGGAAACAAATACACCACAGCAACAATTAGGATACATTATAAGGTATCTTATAGGCTAACCTATCCAACTTGATTTTTCCATAAAAATGGGTTTGGGATTTTGACAAGTTACTTGTAAATTCTCTAAATTGTAGGTCTACCAACTTAAACAGGCTTGTTTTCTATGTCAAATTTTCCAAGTTTGTGGTTTTCAGTTTCTATTTTAACTGCCATTTTTCCCATTTACTTTAGGGACTTCAATAAGAGTTGGACAAAAAAAAGGTCTAGAGGTTGAAAATGGCCACAAAGACCACAGCAGTAGCATTCATTCATAATATAACAGAAACATAAACCAGTGCCACCCTTAGGGGCCAATCTCATTGTCCACACACAAACAACAATCCCACTAAATGAAATGCAAGTTTTTCCCAATGAAAGAACTTCTCCTAAGTAAAAGTGGAGAAAAGAGAAAACACCCTGCCTAGAGATTTAGGACTGGAAACAAATAAGTCATTTCTGGACCAAAACATTTCAATAAGTAGCCTGAAAGGCAGTAAACTATGACAGAAACTTTAATGGACTACATCACAGAGGTGTCGAACATGAGGTTCAAAGGCACATGGGGCCCAAACCAGATTAAAATGCCACTGGGAAATTTTTAACAAAATAAAATATAGGTCATTTTAACACTTAAGTCAATGTGCAGCCCCTCAAAGATCCTTCTGTAGGGTTTAGTGGCTCAGGTTTCTGCTTAAGTGTGACACCACTGGACTACAATAGAAGAGATTGCAGTAGTAGGGACTGAACTGTCCAGTACTCTTCAATGAATTTTAAATTTCAGTACAAGCAACCTCAGGGCAAGGCCCATTTGAAGAAACAAGGCAAATTACTCATATAACTTGATGGCTTACAAATGAGCTGTAACTTCTTAGAAAAACCAAAGCATCATAATGGAAAGCAAGACTTTCTCAAGACACAGGGATTTTTTTTAAAGCAAGTGACATAGAAGCTGGTACGGTTCATAAAATAGCATTATAATTTATGCAAAAAAAAATCACATATCTCTTTGGATGCATTAAGAGAACTCAGGACCTGAAAAAAATGCAAAAACCTAGTTGCAGAGACATCCTACTTTCACCTCCTTCCTACCTACCAGTTTAAAAAAACAACACAATAATACAGAAGTGTTAACAAAGATAAATTATGATATTTTGTGTCTATTTTGGGGTCTAGAAGAGAAATGCAAAAGGAAGACTTGAGAGAAAAAGAATCAAGACCTATTTACCTTCCTGAGGATATAAAATAAGGGCACACAATGAAAACTAAAAAGCACATTTATAACAAATAAAAAGAAACCAAAACTCAGAGTAGGCTAAAGGTCTTCTGGCAGGAATCCATTTCTCTGTGTACAAGTACACAAAAGAAAAAGCTCTGTTTGAAATTACAAATATTCTTAATTACCTTTTTGAGAATTCTTTTGTTTTGGTGGTAGATGGGCCTAAACTGCCAGTTTGAAAATGAATGTAAGGTATCCAGAGAAATGAAGGTCTTCAGGATATCAGAACAATTGATAGCCAGGTGTCAAATGAGGAGAACAAACCACCTTTGATCTAAATAAAAGTTCTTCAATTAAAAGAAATGAGTTTAATGACTGAAATTTAAAGTAAAAAAAAAAACTGTTACAACCCTTAGTTTCTCAGACAAACCAGTATCCTCTTATCAGAAAATCTCCTTTTCAGTGGACTATAAAAATTGCTATAGGAAAAAAAAATGAGTTTAAAAAACCCAAATCTATGTTTCTCAATTTAGGATTATTGAAATAATTTTCACCTTATGCTATCAAAGGATAACAGTATAAATGGGTATATTTCATATTTCTGGACTGAATAAAATAGCTGTTTCTGAGAACAAAAAGGTGCCCTTTTGACACAATTTTAAGCTGCTTGGTCCAAATTAAGGAAATTTACTGGAAAGAAAAAATCCATTTTACATTTTGCTGGTACTGGGCTAGAGAAATTTACAATTCAGAAGGAAACTATGTTCATTTCAAAAAAAATTTAATGATTTGGGTTTTTTTTTTTAATTACTTTCCATCTCAAAATCAGTACTATGTACTGGTTCTAAGGCACAAAAGTGGTAAGGGCTAGACAATGGGGATTAAGTGACTTGCCCAGAGTCATGCAGCTAGGAAGTGTCTGAGGCTAAATTTGAAGTCATATCCTCCAGACTCCAGGCTGAGTATCTTTTTGTGCTACTTAGCTGCCCTCCTCCATCACCTCTTATAGTGCCAATATATTCATATATCACAATTTATTTTAACCATTCCCTTTTACTTTGCTTCCAATTCTTTGCAGCCACCATTAAAAAAGGTAGCAAGGAGCTCAGTGGATTGAGGGCCAGGACTAAAGACAAGGGGGCCTGAGTTCAAATCTAGTCTCAAACTCTTCCTAGCTATGTGATCCTGAATAAGTCAATTAACCCTGGCTGCCTAGCCCTTACCATTCTCCTACTTTAAAATCCATACTTAACATATTCTAAGAGAGAAGGTAAAGGGTTAAAAAAAGAAAAGAAAAAGTGATATGTGGGATAAATATAGAGAAGCATGGAAAGACCTATAAGAACAGACACAAAATGAAGTTAGTAGAATCAAGAAAACAACATGCAAAGTGACTACAATATAAATGGAAAGAACAACTACACATCAAACAAAATCAAAAGTGAGTGCAATAAAATTATAAAAATCAAGCAGACCTCAAAATGGAGAGACACAAGAAGGCACCCCCACTCATCCTTTCAGAGGCGAAAAGTCCACATATGTAACACTGCATATTTTTCAGACTGTTCCTGTACATTAATCATTGGTGCTGATTTGTTTTTCCTCTTTAAAAATGCTATTTGTTAAATGGGATGGCTCTCTGAGAGGGAATAAATAAGATGATGTAAGAAATAAAAGATTTCAATTAAAACTTATTTTTTAAAAAGATAATGCAGTAAGCCTAGCATTTTTCTGTGTATGAAAATGGTCTACAATTGTTCACTAAACTTTTGGGAAATAGTAAAGAAATAAATAACATCTTTAATCTCACTGAAAACAAATGCGACTAATTTAAATATAAGATAAAAGCAAGTTTAAGTGTGAAATGTTTAGTGATGATCACAATGGGAAGCATGCAGTAGAACCCTGTAATATGAGCTGTTCCTGTTGTAAGGGTTCACAGCCTTAAAAAGCTGTAGAAGTGCTCCATACGGTGCACTTTGCAAAGCCCCAGCCAAGTACCTAATTCAGTCTACTAGCCACATAAAATAGCCACATCAGGAAGAATTGGCCAAGCCTCTTTTCTTTCCTACATCTTGTAAAAGGTGCAGAATTTTTCAAACAAATCGACCTCTTTGAAAAAAAAAATAGAAAAATTGATAACATGGTTTTTGTTCATCTCAGAAAATTTCATAATTAAATAATAAATGTCTTTTTTTTTTTAAGGTCAAGAAGCAGGATGTGATCTCTTTCACATATGAGAAATGGACAGTGAAATGTATTTCCTCCATTGAACACCATGGATCATTTAGGAAGGTGACATTAAAATAGCCGTTTGCAAAAGGAAATTTCTAAAATATTTGTTTTTAATCACTTCTTTTCACACAATGTTACTAGCTTTAGCACTCTGGGCATGCTCAGAGGGTTCACTCATGCATATGGAAACACAGTTGGTGAAAGCATCTGGGCATCCTACTCATGATTTAAATGCTACAATAGCTACTCCAGCAAATATAATCAATACCTCAGTCCTTAAGCAAAAGTACACAATATTGGCCACATATTTAATGAATTCTTCCTGACTTTCACCTCTAAAAATTTCAAGGTTCAACTCAGTTTTCCCCTTCCACATTGTTAGTACTTTTTCTATCCTCAAGTTAAATTATCTGTTTTTATGTTTAACATCTACCACCATCATTCCTAGTAGAACATAAGTTCCTTGAGGGCAAGGATTATGTTCATTTTGTCTTTGTACCTTCAGTGACATACCTAAGTAGTAGAAGCTTAATACATTTGTCGAACTACAAATATTGTCAGCTTTCATAGAAATACATTCACAAACTTTTTCTGCTCTGAACAATTGAAATTAATCTTTTTCACAGCATATATTTTTTTCATTCCCAAGATGACATTTTTTCCAAAGATGTCATATAAATGTGTTATGGATATAATATTAAGGATATTAGTGGCTCCTTTTTATATAGCTCTTTAAGGTATAGGTTTCCTTTCTTCAAACCTATAAGGTGACAGACTATTACTATCATGGCCATTTTTTTAGAGATATGAAAACTAAGGCCCAGAGAGGTTCAGTGATTTGCCCAGATCATAGCTGCCAGGACACACAACAAAAAGCTTTCAAATGGTCAAAGCTTCAATCCTCTCTGTTCAAAACTCTCTGTGTAGAAGTGTAAGACACTTTGTAGCCATGAGCCACTGGTAAGCACTCCCATCACTTGCTACAATATCTTAAATAAAGCAGCTTCATTTAAGAATAGCAAATAAAGTCAGTTTATCACAACTTATACTCTTAGAAAGATGTTTGACTTCCTGACATTTTCAAAAGACACAAAGGGAGTTTCATTCAATTAATTCAACAGATTAGTATTGATACAGAAGGCTGATCTTGGTGGAATTATGCACAAAGGTACAGTATAAAAAGAGCTGGGTTCCAATACTGATTCTGTGAATTATTACCTTTGTAACCTTGGGCAAATCTCTCCATTCTCTGGACTCTTTCCTCATTTGTAAAATGAGGTACAGGGGAATAAATTTCCTCTAAGGTTCCTTTTCCAGCTCTAAATCTCAAATGTATATAGTCAATTCTAAATCTTTCTCCAATACCTGAGATTTTTTTTCTTCAGATGATTTACAGAAGCCCTCAAAGCTATTTTGTAAACTAATTTAAACTACTTTTTCCTTGAATTCTAGAAAATCTAAAAAAAAAATTTTTTTTAAGTAACCTGTTTTAAAATTTTTAAATGGGGGCACCTAAGTGGCTCAGTGGATAGAAAGTCCTAGAGGTATGACCATGGGCAAATGACAACCCCCCAAATGCCTAGTCCTTACTGCTCTTCTGCCTTGGAACCTACACTTAGTATCAATTCAAAGTAGAAGGTAAGTGTTAAAAAATTTCTTTTCTTAATGAAGTCATGTTTCAAGCATTTTTTCCAGGAGGCTACTAAAACTAGTCTGTCCCTTACATTGCAGAAAATACTGCCATTTTATCTGATAATCAGTATTACCAACTGCACTTAAAGACATCTGGTGATTCTTTCAGCAATCACTTATCAGTGTCTCAAGAATTAATTGAAGTATATTTGCCCAAGTCAGAAAAGCACAAGATCTGAGAACTTGAAGAATTCACCTAAGACAAGTACTAATTCCAAAATAGGAAGCTAACTACCTCCATGAGCCAACCAATAATTAACCATTGGAACAAAGATCTTTTTCCACAACCTGGCATTATGTTGAGGCCTGACCCACCCCCAACCCCCTCCATGGGCTAAAGAGATTGGAATGAACTTTTACACTTACCACAAGAAGAAAACAAAATTTACTCTTTAGTGACTACTTGGGAATTAAAAAAAAAATGCACCCTACTGAAAATGATGGAATCTCAAAAGTATTCATTCTAAATTAAAATGTACTGAGTATATAAAGGCTTAGAGCAATTTTACTGACCCAGAAACAAAGTGTCTTTAGCTCTCTTGTGACTATTATCAAAAGGTTCACCAAGATTGTAGAAAAGAATTTAAGCAGAAAAAGTTGTGCTACAAATGGCATTTTCTTTAAAAGTAAGAATTTAAAGATTTAACATTTTGATTCAAGAAGCAATTAAGTGTATTCTATGTGTTAAGCACTGTGTTAGGCATTGGGAATATAGTAAAAAAAAAAGATAAATTAATAACTCCCACTTTTTTTGTATTAAGGCAATAAGATGTGTTCCTCCTGGTACTCAATCTTGCAGTTTGGGATAGTATTACTAATTTCTGTTATATTCCACTGTTAAGAACGTGGAACCTTTCAAATTTAAAAGAAAATTACCACGCCTCTATTAAGAAACCAGATAGAGCAAGCAGGAAGCAGTTTTGAATTAAGACAATGACATGATTTTATTTTATGGCTAAGAAAAGCTCAATTCCAGTGTTAACGGATAAAGTCCTAAAAACATACATGTATAAAACACACATTCACAAGTTCTAAGAACCACTCTAGAATGTGGTTTGAAAATACTATTTTTAGGATTTTTAAAAAACTGAGAATACCAGAACAGATTAACCACAATTTCACTTAAGAAATTTCTGGTTACCAACAAAAATGATTTTTTTTTTCTGAAAGGAAGAATGTGAAAGAAAGAGAGAAAGACCGACCTCCCCAAACCTGTGGAGCTGCCTAAATTCCATTATTTCTAAAGAGCTTTTTTTTTTATCTTTGATATCTGCTCACTGGAGCATGTCTTTGTTATTCCCTCGAGCCTCAAAACATACTCGAGTTTAAAAAAATACTTAGGAACATACTATTTTATTCACAAATTCCACATTAAAAAAGACTCAATGGCCTTGATTCAACACAATTTTAAACCCGAAACATTTTATTCTTTATCATTTTAAATGTCAGCGCACTAACTTCCCTTAGAAATCTAGTTCTGACATGAACACTGAGAAACACCCATGTAAAAACTTTCTATTTAAGGATATTTGCAAGAAGCATTCTAAGAATTTTCCTTCCCTTGTCAACTTTATTCCGGTTGTAATTTGGCAGACCCACGTATTATTTCTACAAGAGTTCACAACAGAAATATTTCAGACGGTGAACCTTGGAATGTTCTACCGAAGCCTTAATTATAGCCATACTAACAGGGGAAGAATTAATATTGCTTGTTAGTGCCCCAATATCTTCCAGAAGGCCTTTTATGAACCGAGTTCCTTCCAGGGGATCTGGCACACCCAACCCCACCAGAATTCCCACCAGTTATCTCCCACCAGAGAATTCCCTCTCCTTGTTAGTAACTATGGAGTGGCTCAGGCCCATAGAAGAATGACCTAAAGTGACCTCCACATAGTCTGATTATGAGCGCGTACACACACACAAACACACACACAACCTGTGGGCATGCTAGCACCCGCCAGAATACTTCAGGGCAAGGTCATGGCCAACAGCCTCACAAAATACCAAATTGGAAATGACGTGTCAAGCTTTTAGGAATGATGGCTTTTGCTTCCTTCCAGAACCAAGTCCTAGTTTTCTGGAAACGAGGAAAGTGGGGTGGGCTGCTTGTTTTGAGGGGGAAGATGACGGTGCTAATAGCTCCTGGCGCCTTAGGAGGACCACCTGCAAGGGGGCACGCCCAATGCCAACCCTTCTTTGTGGCAGCTGCAGAGGGGGAGGGAAGCTCGGGAGGAGCCAGCTTCCCCTTCTCGGCCGAGTGTGAACTTGGGCTCTGAACTTGGGGGCGCGGGTAAGAGCCAAGGTCGAGGAAGGTTAAGGTTCTCGGGTCGGGTGGCGGTGAATTCGTGTTGGTTAGGGTTTTGTTTTTGCTTTTGTTTTTAATGTCACACGGTGGTGGGAGTCGTTCCACTACATTCCCAAGGCACGGTCGAGAAGAGGGAGGGGAGACGGGAGAGAACGCAGATCAGGAGCGGGAAGGGGGGGGAGGCCTGCCAACGGCTGTTGCCATGGTAACCGCAGCCCCATTTCGCAGTCTAACGCCCGCTGCCTAGCCTCCGTTTCGCTGGCTCTCTCGGGTGCGGCTCCGGCTCGGCCCCCACCCCCACCCCGGAGCGTCCACATCCAGATCCGACGACAAGGCCGAAGCGGCCTGCAGCATACAGGCCAAGCAGGCAGCGACGTTATGGAGGCTACAAGCACTCAAAATCGACGCAGGGCCGACAAACCACCCCAGGAACGGCGAAGAAGACGAAGAGAAGAAAAATCTGCTTCTGCCTCTTGCTGCCGCCGTCACCGCCGCCGCTGCTAATATGTAGGGAAGACTGCAGTGGCCCCCAAGGCGCATGCGTAGACCTCCCCCCCTCCTCTGCGGTTCCAAGGAGGACTGAAGTGCGCCTGCGTGACTATGCGGCAAACAGTGCTGGGGGAGGGAAAAAGTTCTCTTAGTTCAGAGAGAGAGGCTGGGAAAAGAATAATCATCTCCGCCCCGCGCATGCGTGGCTAGGCGGTAGCTTGGGAGACTGAGGCATTTTTTTTCTTGTTCTTTTTTTTGTTCTGCTGAGTTTCCCAGAGAACTTTCTGGAAAGCAAGAGTCATAGCTGGGAGCCAGACGTCCAGGCCAGATTGCGCAGCTCTCGCCTCCGCTGTGATCGCCACAGTCTGTCCGTCAGTTCATCCATTATTTCTTCCTTCTCTTATCCCACCTTTGGGCCACGAGCACTGCGACATCAGCGCCGCTTCCTCTGTCTTTCTGCCCACCTTACGCTGGGCAGAGCCGGGCCAGGCCAACAGAGCCGACGGGGCGGGGTGGGGGATAACGGGCCCCGACCTCAGGCTGCTGCTCCTGCTAGGGAGAAAGGAAGGGTGGGGGCCTTGAACTCTCGAGCCGGATCCACCGCCCCGGCCGTTTCCTGGGGCTGAGGCGGGGCCCTGCGCTGGGCCTGCAGATGGAGGAGCCAGGCCGCGGCTTCCTTGCCCGTAGGCTGAGCGGTCCGGGACGCAGACTCTGGGTTCCGGCTCGGGTGGGGCCGGCGTTAACGGGCCTCTCCCTACACCCGCCCCGCCAGGCGCCATTTTGTAGTGCTGCTAAATGCGGGCGCCATTTTGTGGAGGAGAGGGGGAGGGTAACCCGAGCTGCCCAGCGAGGGGAGGGGCTGCGGGGTGGGGCGAGCGGTTTGCCGGGCGTGGGAAGGTGGGACGTGGGAAGGGGTGGATCGAACTGGGGGGGTGGGGGCGGGGAGGAACGTGTGTTTGAACACGTGTCCAAGAAAGGGTCACTACCCCCACCCACCCTGGAGCTGTGGAAAGCCCCGAAGTCTCCGTCGTGGTTCGGTACACCGCCGTCACCAAAAAAAAAAAAAAATATATATATATATATATATATATACACACACACACATATATATGGAAATCTTTTCCCTAGCGCTGGGAAACTATGGTGGCCCCTGAAAGGACGTACTGGGACCTAAATGTGCCGCCGCTGGGACAGGCCGTTGTCTGGGATATAAGAAGGGAGAGAGATAAATGGAAGCTTTGGAGCATACGAAGGAAGGTCGTGACACGGATGGGCGCCACGCGGGGCGCTTTGGGCATGTTTGTTCGGGGAGGCAGGGAGGTTCCCAGCAGCGGGAGGGCACAACCGAGCCCATCCTTGAGGAGTCCTCCCTGCTCCGGCTGTGTATGTATGAACCCGTGTTTAGACACCCGTGCAGTTCTAAAGTGGTGAGCATTTCCCCCAGCTCTCAGATCCTCAGCTCCGGGAATAAATGGGGAAATCTCCGAGAACACCCATGACTGCTGCCTTTGATAGCTTCTGGTTGACAAACCTCTCCAAATTGGATTCCAAATTGTGTCCCGACAGCTAGATAAGAAAAATTGCATAAAAACACTTTTACTTCATACATTTGCACACCTATGCAGGAGGAGTTTGGATCTTGGGAGCCCTTTGATCTGTATGAAGCTGATTGAAACACTGCCCTTGGGGATAGTGTGAAGGGTTTTTTGAGTCATCTTTGATGGCCAGGCTTTTCAGTAAGTGAATATGGTTGGGCACAAGACCTCTTCTCTCCCATCTCAGTGTCCATTACCTCGCCAAGCCCTCATTGTAAATATTCTTCCTTTTTTGTTTGTTGTTTTTTAAAAAAGGGCTGGGGGTGATGTAAGGCCAACCTGACAACCCATAAATAAGACCTTGACCTCAGCCTTGAATGCCCTCTTCTAACCAGCCTAGCCAAAAGAAGCCTATTACAGGGCTGGATAGAGGGAGAGCAACGTTCACATTGATTATGGATCCTGGATCCAGCTGGGGGTTTTTTGGTTTGTTTTTTTAATCTATGAACAACCCTTGCTATAGAAAAGTAGATCAACTCAGGCTTTTGGTTATTACAGGTCTAATCTCTCTCTTGCTAAATGAAATATTCTCTACCATAGCCGCTGGGTCAGGAAAGCCTGTTCAAATCCATCCTACCATATATCTGAGACAAGAGGCAAATCGTTCAGCCCTTTTTGAGCCCCATTTTCTTAAAAATAGGGATAATACCTGTGGGATCTGCCTCACAGCTTCCCCAAGGTGTTTTGTGAGAATCCAGTGAGATAACATAAAAGCATTTTGTAGCTTTAGTCCTATGGCAGTATGTATATTTTACTGACTGGCCTTGATAAAGATTCTTGATGTGTATTACATCCCTTTCCCTTATCTTTGTTTTGCTGTAATTGTTTTAAGTCTCCCTCAGTTTGCCATTAGCTGGAGTTCTAATGTAACCATTGCCAAAGCCTCCCCAAGCAAAAGGTTGACCTCACTGTAATAATGTTCTAGAAAAGGGCAGAAGTCAAACTGGGAATAAATACACCAATCTGTCAAGTGAGTTAAGAGCTTTTTGTCTGTGTCCTCAGTGCCTGGCACATAGCAGGAACCTAATAAATGCTTATTGTTTGGTTACACCAGACACTCCTGTCAAGGGAAGCTGATCAGGAAATGCAGTGGGCTGAAGTTAAGAGTTCTAACATGCTTGAGTATTTTACCTTGGAGGCAAAAGATAAATTTCCTTGAGTGCCAAATTCTCTCCTTGCTTTTCAAAGATGTCTTAAAGCAAGGGAACTACCCTTGGTCTGCTACCATTTGGGGTTTTTGTTTTTATGATGGGCCTGTGTTTTCTTCAGGGTGAGGAACTCTGTGTCAAAAAAGACTCCTCTGACTTTTAGTAACCTTGAGCATTTAGAGGTTATGGGCCTTGCCCAGAGATGAATCCTGGTTCATTCTGAATGCCTTGACTGCCCCTCCCACTAGACCAAGCTGTCAGAATTTCAGCACAGTATAGTCAAGAGCAGTTTTTATTTCTTGGGTGAAAAAAATATCTCATTTTCTCTTTGATGACTTCACTAGGCAGTAGGTGTTGCAGAAAGAATGATTTTCTCATTTGTTCTTAAAGGAAAATTCCATGTTTGATATGGTGAAGATTCATATTTTTTTAAACAAATCATTTTTAATTTGAACTGCTCAAATGAATTGGGAACACCCACCTCAGGGTGTGTAGAATTTCTATGGAAACCAAAATGTTTCCATGACACTACAGGCAGGATGCAAATGGCAACCTTAACAAAACAAATCCTGCTGGAGAATGTAGGGTAGTAATTATTGTGGTATTATAGCTCTCAGCATCCTGAGGAGACCTGGTTTAAATGGCCTTGTCAAATCTACAGCACCAGAAAAGGATACTACTAATGTGTGGAAGACCTTGGTCAGATCCTTTAAATGTTTAGAGCCTCAATTTCCTTCAATTTTAAGGTGAAGAACTTGCTACATACCCAGGATGCCATTTGAGTTAAAATAATGGTTAATTTCTCTTACTTGGCTATGAAACACAACATAAACAGTATAAAGACTAATTATTAGCCAAGAGCTAAGATGCCTTATTTGCTTTAATTGACCCCCCTATACCTCCTGTCCTCTCCAGAGCTGCTAAGTGATATTCTCCAAGTATATATCTGACCCTGCCATTTCCTGGCTCAATAAGCGGCAGCTCTGCCTCCAGAAGATTAAATACACCAAGCACTTCCATTTTTCTTTTAAAGACATTCACAATTAGGCTCTAGCCTACTTTTCCAGGCTTCTTGTTCAATACTAGTTCACTCAGCTCATGTTACAGACAGCTGGCCTACATATGGTTCCTTGTCATTACATCTTGCCCCTAACCCCGAAGGGGAATGCACTACTTCTTTTCCACCTCTTAGAATCCCTCACTTCCTTCAAAGTTAAGTTCAAGGCTTACCAACATTAGGCTTGTCCTGATCCCCCACCTTGAAAATGTGTTGGGTTTTTTTCTGCTTTTTGTTTGCATTTCTTTGTACATTCTGCTATTTTTTGAACCCTTATTTCCTCCTTAGAATGTAATTCTAAGGCAGAAGAGTGGTAAGGGCTAGGCAATGGGGGGTTAAGTGACTTGTCCAAGGTCACACAGCTGGGAAGTATCCAAGGCTAGATTTGAGCCCAAGACCTCCCATCTCCAGGCCTGACTCTCAATCCACTGAGCCACCCAGCTACCACCCATTCTATTCTTTCAATAAATCTTAGTAAGCTAGAAGGCAAGGACTCACCTAGACTAGTCACTTCACTCTCCATTTCAAGTTCCTCTTCATTAAAAAAAAAATTTTTTTAAACCCTTCCCTTTCGTCTTGGAATCAATACTGTGTATTGGTTCCAAGGCAGAAGGGCTAAGGGCTAAGCAGTGGGGGTTAAGTGACTTGTCCAGGGTCACACAGCTGGGAAGTATCTGAGGCTAGATTTGAGCCCAGGACCTTCCATCTCCAGGCCTGGCTCTCAATCCACTGAGCTACCCAGCTGCCCCCTCAAGTTCCTCTTCTGTAAAATGGGAATAATGCAAGCACCTGCCACCCAGAGTGGTTGTGAGGACCAAGTAAGTAAAGTTCCCAGCAAACCTGAAAGCACTATTGTGTCCCACTCCTTATTAGAACAATTCCTGGCACATAATTAAATGTTTAAAAAATAAATATCAAGGGTTGAGATGAGAAGTAAGTCAGGTTCTTCTAATGGTTTAGTGCTCTAAAAAGATTACAGAAAGGTTTTAAATTGGAGACTCTTTGTAAGCCTATGGTCTCTTCAGAATGTTTTTAAATGCATAAAATAAAATATAGAGGGGGTATAAAGGAAACCAATTACAGAGGAATGAGAGCAAAACATTTTTTTTAAAAGCACAAATGTATAACTGCTTCTCTAAATCCTAAAGCAGAACAGAAATCACCAACTGGACCACAAAAGCCAGAACCCCAACCTAATTGATAGCTGTCATTCCTTAAATTCTAAGTTATAGGTTTGTCGGAATGTAGTAGTAGAAAGAGGGTCATACTTGGCATCAGGAGAGAGTGGGGGTTGAATTTCATCCGATAACAGCTGTCTAAGCAAAAGCAAGTCACCTCCCAGTCTCAGTTTCCTCTTGTGTCAAATGAGATATCTATTCCCTACCTCAGAGAGTAGTGGTGAAGATCGAATGAGAATGTTTATATGTAAAGAGCTTTCCAAGTTCTGTGGGGCTGCCTGCTGTTTCTTAGGTGGATTCTTAAGACAGGAGTAAAGAGTTTTAGAGGGGAAGGGAAAGAGAAGTTTTAAATTAATTATATTATTATTATAATATTAATATATAATTAATATAACAAATTAATTATATTAATATAATAATCCTCTGATGGTGACACTCTCATAAAAGATAAAAAAGGCATCAGCAACAGGTGGAAAGAATACTTCAGTCAGCTTCTCAACCGACCCTCTTCAGTCAACCAAAGCGCCCTTGACCAGATCCCCCAAAACCACTCCATTGAACAACTTGATGTCGCTCCTTCAATAGAGGAAGTTCAAAAAGCCATTAAACAAATGAGTGCAGGCAAGGCACCCGGTAAAGACAGATCCCAACCGAGGTGTACAAGGCCTTAAATGGAAAGGCGCTCCAGGCATTCCACATAGTACCAACCAGCATATGGGAAGAGGAAGACATGCCCCCAGAACTCAGAGATGCCTCCATCGTAGCCCTATACAAGAACAAAGGTTCACAAGCAGCCTGTGACAACTACAGAGGCATCTCACTACTCTCCACTGCCGGAAAGATCCTCGCCCATGTTATACTCAACAGACTCCTGTCATCTGTTTCAGAGCAGAACCTGCCTGAATCACAATGTGGCTTCTGACCAGATCACAGCACCATCAACATGGTCTTCACGGTGAGGCAAATGCAAGAAAAATGCCTTGAGCAGAACCTGAGTCTCTACATTGTCTTCATAGACCTGACAAAGGCGTTCGACGCAGTGAACAGGGATGCATTGTGGGTGATCCTCAGCAAGCTCAGTTGCCCAGCAAAATTTGTCAAACTGATCCAGCTCTTTCATGTTGACATGACAGGGGAAGTCCTATCTGGTGGAGAGACTTCCGATCGCTTCAACATCTCCAATGGCGTGAAACAAGGCTGTGTCCTCGCTCTGGTACTATTCAACCTATTTTTCACCCAAGTATTACGACATGCTGTGATGGATCTAGACCTGGGCGTCTACATCAAATACCGACTGGATGGCTCACTATTTGACCTTCGCTGCCTGACTGCAAAAACAAAGACAACAGAGAGACTCATCCTGGAAGCTCTCTTTGCAGATGACTGTGCTCTCATGGCCCACCAAGAAAATCATCTTCAAACCATTGTGGACAGGTTCTCTACCACAACAAAACTGTTTGGCCTGACTATCAGCCTCAGCAAAACAGAGGTGCTGTTCCAACCTGCACCAGGGAGGCCAACGAACCAGCCATGCATTACAATTGATGGCACGCAGCTTTCTAATGTCAACACCTTAAAGTACCTGGGCAGCACCATCGCCAACGACGGGTCCCTAGACCACGAGATTAATGCCAGGATCCAAAAGGCCAGCCAGGCACTCGGGCGGCTGCGCTCCAAAGTCCTCCAACACAGAGGTGTAAGCACTGCGACGAAGCTCAAAGTGTATAACGCAGTGGTCCTCAGCTCACTCCTGTACGGTTGTGAGACATGGACACTACTGGAAGCACATGAAACAGCTGGAGCAATTCCACCAACGCTCCCTCCAGTCAATCATGAGGATGCGATGGCAGGACCGAATCACCAATCAGGAAGTCCTCGACAGAGCCAACTCCACCAGCATCGAAGTCATGGTCCTCAAAACCCAGCTACGATGGTCTGGACATGTCATCCGCATGGACCCACAGCAAATACAAAGACAGGTATTCTACGGTGAACTGTCAGCTGGACTCAGGAAACAAGGCCGACCAAAGAAAAGATTCAAGGATCAGCTAAAGTCAAACTTGAAGTGGGCTGGCATTACACCAAAGCAACTAGAACTCACTGCCTCTGACAGAAGCAGCTGGCGAACCCACATTAACCATGCCGCCATCACCTTTGAAGATGAGCTACGTCGACGTCTTGCCGCTGTGTGTGAACGCCGACACCAGGCCACAACCGCACCTCCCATAACAACTGGAGTCCCATGCCCCATGTGTCACAAAATTTGCACCTCAGCCTTTGGATTCCAAAGCCACATGAGGGTACACCATAGATGAAACTGCACAAAGTCATTCTCGATCACCGAGAGACTACTATATATGTTTATATTATATCTACCCTTGCATTTTATAGTTTCCTCACAACCCTGTGTTATTTCCCTCATTTGAAAGATGAGATAGATCAAAGAAGTTTTAAGGTTACAGAATCTCAACCTACAGCTTTTAAAGAGAGAAGGAACCTTAGAGGTCATCCAGCCCAACCCATCCCCATTTTACAAACAAAATAGATGAAGTGACTTGCCCTAGATCACCCAGGTGATGGTTTTGTTTACCTTTCAACACTATATTTCCAAATGTTTACAAAATGGATTCCTGCCATTTTTCCCCCTCCATGCTCAACCTCGAGTGTGAGTATAGTTTTCATTCTAAATATCTCTACCCCTTTCCCTTCCAAAGATCTCTGCCAGGCCTTTAAACCATAGTGCTGCCACCTCTGCCAAATATCTACCCAGAGTCACATGGCTAGTGTTGGAGCCAAGCTGCCTTTGAGCTTCCCAGCTCCAGTTGTCCAAGTGAACCATGCCATGTCTTCCTACACACCCTGCTCACTGCTCCTCATATGTGAAGATGATGTCATCAGTCTCCTGACCAATGAAATGGGCCTTGAGTTTCCCCAGTAATAGGAAATTACTTGCACTGAGCCATTCATGGCCTCTCTTTTCTGTTTTTAACCTGTACCAAATTGTCTCAAAGATGTTAGGATACTCCGTATAGACTAAGGTCTAGTGTAAATTTGTCTTCGATGTGTTTTGGTGTGTACTAAGTTTAGGAGTGTCAATTTTCTTAAATTGGTGAGGCCCAAATGTGAACAAGAAATCTCTCCAATTACAATTGCCCATATTTATTTTGAACAGTGTCTTACTATATTTATAGAACCACAAATGTATTGTGCCTTTCATAATCTTTGACAGGATTTCTTTTATTCTCGATTTTTGCCAATACTAAACAGAAATGTGTGTGATATTTATGGATTTATTTTGTCCCTTGCTACTTTAGTAATGCTATTGATCATCTCAAAATTTGTTTCCTTGCTGATTCATTTGACTTTCTAAATAAATTGGTATATGTGCATATAGGAATAATTTTGTCTTCTCTTTCCTGATGTTTGCAGCTTTGATTTCTCCTAAAAGGAGTTAATATCAGGGCATGGAGGTGGCTCGGTAGATTGAGCACCAGGCCTAAAGACAGGAGGACCTAGGTTCAGATCTTGCCTTAGATAACTTCCTAACTATTTGACCATAGGCAATTAATTAACCTCCATTGCCTAGCCCTTACCACTCTTCTCCCTTGGGACTGATACTCAGTATCAGTTCTAAGACAGAAGGATTTTTTAAAGTAACTAATATTTATATATAACTCCAAGATTTGCAAAGCATTTTTCAAACATTTCATTGATCCTCACAATAGCCAGGAGAGATGGATACCATTATCCCATTTTACTGATGAAAAAACGGACACCAAGGTTCAATGACTTTCCCCAGGGTCACAAACAGAATCCGATACTACATTCAGACTCTGGGTCTTCTTTGACTCCAGGCCCAGCACTATCCTACTGTACACCTTTTTTCTCAGTCCATGCCCTCAACAATCCCAACCCACCTTGTGAAGTGCATACACATGGGAAACTTTTGGCCAAAACTGGGTATTACACATAAGTTTCTATGGAGCATTTTTTCCATTGCCCCTTTCAGTATAAAACTTGCCATTCGTTGGGATTGATATTGTGCTACAATAGCTAATATGTATAGAGAAAAAACAAAACCAGATATCTTGAGCAGAAGAAATCAGATGAAGGTTTCATTAAGCCTTGGTTCTTTGCCAACTTTCTGATCCCTGAGGTATGCTGAGGCTTGTCATCAGCATTCCAGTAAATCATAGAATCACAAAAACTCAAAGTTGGAAGGCCACCATCTATCTAATCTAGCTCATATCTGAAATATACTGTCCAAGTGGTCATCCAGCCTCTGCTTGAAAGGGAATCAAAGCAATCGACTCATTCTACTTTGGGACAATTCTATTAGAAGTTCATCCAGACATCAAGCTTAAAACTGCCTTTAGCTTCCATTCACAGGTCTTTATTCTGCCCTCAGAGGCCAAAGAGAAAAGGTCTAACTTTCCAGGTCCACTTAGTCTTCTGCTCCTGTTATACACGAGGGTCTTATATTTAAATAATCACAACTGATTAACTTCACCAAGAATTGCAAACTTTAACCTCACAGCACTTAATTACTTTATAATATAATACTTTTTCATTTCATCATCCATTTCCTGATTTATCTAGATTGACATTGTTCCAACCCAGAAGAATAGGATGTCCTTGAAAATAGGCACTGTGGCACATTGTTTCCTTTTTATCATGCAGCACTGAATGCTGGGGATAGTAGACCCTTAATAAGGTTCACTTGCTTTGGTTCTGGTTTTTGCTGTTGTTCTGAACCTCTACTATCCTTGGTATTGGGAAGTCCTGAGATTAAGCAACTCCTAGAGAGTAGCTTGGGAGCCCTGAAGGGGTTAAGTGACAGGGTCTCCCAGACAATATGTGTCAAAAGGCAGGGACTTAAACGCATATCTACCTGACTCTGAGGCTAGCCCTCTACATACCATTATGCTGCCAGCTTTTCCTCTTATTCTTGGTTGTTGACCTTGAGAAATAGATCAGCTCTTCTTGCTATTTTCAAAACGTAAGTCCTTGTCATTGAAGCCTGGCCCTGCAGCTCCCACCAAGATGCTTTCTGATTAAACTCCTGGGAATTAGGCATGTAGAATCCATTGGGATTCCCATGGGTGTGCTATTATGGAGTACTGGGCTTTTCAGGATTCCTCAGATGAAATGAAAAATTCTCAGAAAACCTCAGAGATTTGCTGAGCAATGTGAGCCCCCATGTTGAATAGGAAATGGAATATGGGTTTCTCTAATTAGTCCCCCAGGAGCTTTCCTTGGTATGATGCAGGAGTTTGTTCATTCTCTGTGAAATTTCTCCGCTTGGACTTGTGGGTGCTGCTGGAGGACTGCAGAGAGCCCTTCCCAGGAGGCTGAGCAATGCTACCTTGTGCTGTCTCAATCTACTTTCCCATTAGCTCAGGAAACCATGAGAGTGACCACACCAGATCAGCAACAACAGCAATAGCACTAGGCTGCCTTGCCCCTTGCATAGGATACCTTTAATCTGGTAGATCTCAAGCACTTGGCAAACAATAATTATCAAAGTTGACACCAGCCCTACCAGCCCCAAGTGTCCAAACTAAGCCATGAATAGTCATCCTTAAGTCCATTCAGGGGAAGAAACACATGTGGGATGGAGACAGACACACTGACCTATTTAAAACTACTATTTATGAGTCTGTGTGGCTTGAGTTCTTTCCCCAGCTCCTCCCACTAGGATTTAACTACAGATTTTATGTGGGCACCTCTGGCAAAGTTAGGTCTCTCATGCTGTCCATTTGACCTCTGGATTTTCCCATCTGATTAGATGAGAAATTTGTTTAGTTACGCAATCTATAATCTCCATATTTCTTTGGCTACGTGTTAAACATTACAGTAATGCTGCTAGTTTAGTTGTCAGGTTGAGTCTACAAGTTAAGCATTTTATTTAGCACTTTTTTAGGTACCAGACACTATGCTAAGTAAACTTTGGGGACACATGTACAAGCAAAAAGAAAGATAGTCCCTGCCTTCAAGGAGCTTACATTCTAGTGGAGGAAGACAATACATAAAAGAGAGTTGAAAAAAAGAGGAAAGCAAGAGGTATCTGGGATGGGCATTTGAAGTGTAGCCTTGCTGAGGGGCCATCAAGCCATGATGTTTGACACGGTCACTCATGGAAACTGAAGGCTGCAAAGCAGCTCCTAGAAAGGATGGAGACATCCACTCACCTCCCCCCCCCCCCCGCCCCTCCTCCCCGTGTGACTTCTCTCACTAACATATCTTATTATTGGAATTCCTATAATTATTGTTCTCTCCCTAACTTCAGGGAAAAAAATATGTAAGCAAAATGATTACAGGATTAATACGGATGTCCCACATTATTCCCCCACAATATCACCAAAAGATCATGCTTATGAAATCAAACCTAAAGACTCTTATGTGTTAAACTTTTAACAACACTGCACTTAGAATTCTCCACCCCCATGTACAGGCCAAGAACAAGCTCTCCTAAGCTAGTATATTAATTACCCTTTAGGGAGAGGCTGGTACACTATACCTCAGTGACTTGCTTTACCAACTAAAATCTGTCTTGGAAACCCCCAATGAAACATTAGAAAAATAGTAGCCTGATATTAAAGAATATCTAAAACTGTATTGTTTCTATTACCCTTTGATCCCTCAACTTGGCAACAGTGTTTGTTGATTGTCTTCTAAGAACTCCTGATTATCTATTTTATTAAAAGTAACATGCTTTTTCTTAGATTGTCCACAAGTCCAGGCACCTCACAGGTTAATGAAAGAACTGACTTCTAGCAACGCCTCCTGTGATGAAATCATTCATCTTTTGCAAAAGTTTTGTGTAGGTTATCAGAATCAATAGTAACAATATAGTATGTAGAATGATCATAGAATGTTAATCAAGTGATTTGTTAAAAGTTAATGTATCACTTATCCAATTATCTGTAGAGAGTATGTATGTTGAATAGTGAAGCTGTGTGCCAAGGAAATATGTAGTCATTGGGGTATAAAAATAAAGCCAATCCTGGGCCTAGCAGGGCAGGCCCTAGAAACCTCAGCATAGCCTGGTGAGAAATGAAGATCTAATCCTTTCCCTTCACATGAAAGGTAGAGAAACTGAAGCCCAGGGAGGTTTTGACTTACACAGGTGGCATCAGATTCTAAGAAGGTAAGGAATTAAAAAAGAAAAGAAAGGGGTCCAGAGGTGGAATGGGTTGCTTTAGGAGGGAGCTGATTATAGCAAAGGCTGGATTCCTGTTTAGGGGAAGTTTCTATCTGGCATGAGTTGGGCTAGATGTCCTCTGAGGTCCCTTCCAGCTCTCTTGGATGGTGGCATCTCATGATGTTTGTTGTCATTATGTAGACAGCCTGTAATACAAGGTCCCTTGTGCTAGTGTTATTGCCTAAAGGCTTCAATGATAAAACAGCCCAAACCAAGTCCAAGATCTGAAAGCATTCCTGGCTAGAGTTAATAATGGTTGGGCAAGGTTGGTAGTGTAAAAGAAAACTTTTTATTTTTTTAATTGAAAGATCCACAGGGGCAGGAGAAATTCATTTGATTAAACTGTGAGCCACATGGATGGAGATCAAAAGGCTGCAGAGAGAGAATTAGGGAATTCTGCACATTATGCCATGTTCAAAATATGGTAGACACTTGCTTGAGCCAACTGGTGTTATATTTTTCAAAAAAGAAGTTAACTCACCCTACACTCCACATAGGTACATCTAGGTTAGATAGAGCACTGGGTTTGGAGCAGTAGATAGAGAACTGGGTTTGGAGTCCAGAAGACTCTTCCTCATGAGTTCAGATCTAGCCCAGATACTGTCTGTGTGACCATGGGCAAGTCATTTAACCCTATTTGCCTTAGTTTCCTCATCTCTAAAATGAGCTGGAGAAGGAAATAGCAAACTACTGGAGTATTTTTGCCAACAAAATCCCAAATGGGGTCATGAAGAGTCCAGACAGAACTGAAAAACAACTGTATATTCAACATATTTTAAAAATGAATTTTTCTTCTTCTTTTCAATGTCCCTGAAGATACCAACATCCTCCCAGGGACCCAAGTTTGTAACCTAAGAGCCATTTTTATTCTTCCCTCTCTACTCCCTACATTCAATCAGTTGCCAAGTTCTGTCTATCCGAACTGCTCAGCATCTTTCTCATCCATCCCCTTGTCTCCACTCCATTGATCACTACTTTAATTTTCATCTATCTCACCTGTACAGTCACAATAACCTCTTCATTATTCTTGGGGTCTCCTCTCCACACCGATGCCAAAATAATCCTCCCCAAAGCACAGGTCACACTGATCCACTCAAACACCGCATGACCACATCTTCATTCTCCTCTAGACTGAGTTCCTGATTTTCATGACTTCCTCTACCATGCTACTCAGCCCTCTTCCCCACAGAAGTTCACTCAACTCACTCAGAAGTACCTCCACCCCATTCTGTGGCCTCTTTTTCACTGATTAGCTGCTTCCTCCCAGAACCTCTGTTTAAAAAAAACAAACAAACAATATCCTGGAGGACAGCTAGGTGACTGTATAGAGCACCAGACCTGGCATTGAGAGAACCTGTGTTTAAATCTAGCCTTAGACACTAAATTAAACCTCAATTACTTAGCCCATACTGAGATACTTAGTATGGATTCTAAGACAGAAGGTAAGAGTTCAGTGTTTTTGTTTTGTTTTTTAAGTTGTGCTGTAAGAAATGATGAATAAGGAGTTCAGAGAAATATGAGAAGATATTTTTAATTGATGCACAATGAAATAAGTAGAACTAAGTAAAAAAATACACTTTGTTTTAAATAATGTGCATGAAAAAAATCCCTTTAAAATTTTTTTTTTTTATTAAACCAAGTAAATCCGAGCTTAGGGACTGAAAAGCAGTGAAGGTCACAGAGGTCAGATAATGAAGAGTAAGGAGGACTGAATCAGAGGGTCCTACTTAACTGATTTACTTGGGCACCAGGGTAGCCATCAATCAGAATGGAGTAAGAAAGACTGTGATTAAAAACAAGACAAAAGAAGAAAGCAAGTGTGATGTCAAGACAAAAGGCATCAAAGACTTTTTAAGAAAGGGATGGGGGG
Organism: Monodelphis domestica; assembly: GCF_027887165.1. Classification (NCBI taxonomy): domain Eukaryota; kingdom Metazoa; phylum Chordata; class Mammalia; order Didelphimorphia; family Didelphidae; genus Monodelphis; species Monodelphis domestica. The sequence continues at coordinate 393,734,416 of NC_077230.1, forward strand.
GGGGGGGGAGCAGCTGGGTAGCTCAGTGGATTGAGAGCCAGGGAGGTCCTAGGTTCAAATCTGGCCTCAGACACTTCCCAGCTGTGTGACCCTGGGCAAGTCACTTGACCCCCATTGCCTAGCCCTTACCACTCTTTGATTCCAAGATGGAAGGTAAGGGTTTAAAAAAAAAAACAAAAAACATGGGAGGAGGGGCAGTTGGATGCTTCAATGGATACAAAGCCAGGCAGGGACTGGTGACCCTGGGTTGCATTGAGGCAGAGAGCTGTTTGAATCAAGTCATTGCCCAAGAGAGAGTAATCCTTCTAGGCTTCCTTTTTAAAAAAATGCAATTAATTAATTTTCTGGGCATCCTTTTTAAAAAGAAGATTGGACTAGATGATCTCTTAGGATCACAGACGTCCTTTATTGCCTTGTGGAATTGCTGATCACTGATAACAGTGATCAGCATATATAATATGCAGCATAGTGGAGTAGAGAGAGGACCCATTTTGGAAACAGAAAGATCTGAGCTTGAGTTTTGCTTTTGTAACATATTAACCATATGACCCCCCCCAATGATAATAATTAGCATTTATGATACTTTAAGCTTTGCAAACATTATCATTTGCTCTTCATAACAACCTGGGAGGTAAGTGCTATTATTATACCCATTTTACAGATAAGGAAATGGACAGGTGAATTGACTTGCCCAGAGTCACAAGGCTACTAAGTGTCTGAGGCCAAATTTGAAATTAGAATTCCCTGATTCCAGGTTCAGTGCTCTATCCACTTAGCTATCTAGCTGGAATGAACCTCAGAGTTTCTCAACAATAATACCCTCTTCAAATTAAATCACAGGTCCCAAGGGAAATTATTTCCCCTGTGCCTAGCATATAGGTGCTTAATATATGCTGACCAATTAACTTATTTCTTTTTTATAGTAATATATGTATTTTATTAATATATTAAACAACCAGACATTTGCAATAAAAGCAAATAAAGTTAAAATTTCTTTTCATTTTTTAAGTTTAATAAAGGAATTTTATTTTACCAATTACATGTAATAATTTTCCACATAAGTTTTCTGAAATTATATGGTCTAAATTGTCTCCCTTCCTCCCTTCCCTCCTCCATCCCAGAGATGGCAAGCAATCTGATCTGGGCTATACACATGCCATCATGCAAAACATTAAATTTTCTTTTTAAATGACATATCAGTATGAATGCTGTTAGCCTAAAGTAGAAATGTGGAGTGGCCTTCATGAATGCCAGATTAATATATTCTTTAAAGGAGCAAGATGTATCACCAAAAGTGCAGGGTAACAAGACTTGGATTCAAATCCAGCCTTTGACCTAAACTGTGAGACCCTAATCAGGTAATTTAATCCCAGTGTGCTTCAGGAAACTTCCAAGGACTGGTTTACCAACTAAATCAACGAGGTCGCCAGTGGAACACTAGACCTGGAGTCAGGAAGACCCATTCAAATCCGTGCAATACATCTATGCATGTATCTATAACATATATAACCACAATTAAATACTTTAGATTAGGAAATACTCTTTTCATATCTGCTCAACAACCCTTTGAGGCAGGTCATGCAGTTATAATAATCCCCATTTTACAGATGAGGTGACTCACTCAGAGTCTTAAAGGTTAGATTCCTAAAAAAGACCATCTACAATAAGTGCCTCTACTTTCTCTCCCCTCACTTTCTTCTTAATCTCTTGAAAGTTTAAGGTCAGTGTAATCCACTAAAACTGCTCTCTCCAAAGTTATTCATGAATGTTTAACTACCAAATCAAATGGGTTTTTTTTTTACAATTCTCATTCTTCTTTTTTCAACTCTTACCTTCCATCTTGGAATCAATACTGTGTATTGGTTCCAAGGCAGAAGAGTGGTCAGGGCTAGGCAATGGGGGCTAAGTGACTTGCCCAGGGTCATCCATCTGGGAAGTATCTGAGGTCAAGTTTGAACCCAGGACCTCCCATCTCTCTAGTCCTGGCCCTCAATTCACTGAACTACCCAGCTGCCTCCTAATTCTTATTCTTCTTGACCTCTCTGCAGCCTGGGACACCACTGATCACTCTCCTCCTTGATTCTGTCTTCTGTCTAGGTTTTCAGGACACAATTCTCTCCTTGTTCTCTTCCCACCTGACTACTCCTTCTCTGTCTCCTTTGCTGGATCTCCATCCAGTTTATACCCTCTAACTGGAGGTGTCCCACAGAGTTCTATTCTGGGCCCTCTTCTCTTCTCCCTCTTATTATTTCACTTGGTGACCTCATCAGCTCCCATGGATTTAATTTAAATAAATAACTAAAATAAATAAATAAAAATTAATAATAATAACCATATCTATGCTGATGATTCTCAGATCTACAGATCCTGCTCAAACTCTCTGTTGTTCTTCCATCTCACATCTCCAACTGCCTTTCAGAAATCTCAAACTGTTATTTGGATAAGTGTTTGGGGGTTTGGGTTCTATAAGATTATTTACTCATAAAAATGAATAATATGTAAATGTTTTCCATAATAATATACATTCAACTCAGATTGAATTACTTGTCAGCTCTGGGAAGGGGGGAGGGAAGAAGGGAGATAATATGGATCATATGATTTTGGAAAACGTGGATATTTGTTATTAAAAAAATTAAAGAATGTAAGTTCCTTATAGGATGTAAAATGGATCATTTTAATTATATTAAATTAAAAAGATTTTGTACAAAAAAAGCAATGCAACCAAGATTAGAAGGGGAAAAAAAGAAATCTCAAATTGGAGGTCTAGGAGACATCTTAAACTCAATATGTCCCAAACTGCTCTGAATACCTTTTCCCCAAACTGTCCTCTCTGCCTACCTTCCTTATTACTGTAGAGGACAACACTATTATCCTAGTCCCTTAGGATTAATTTGCATTTTTTTTTGCAATTATATGATATAACATTTTTTCACACAAGTTTTCCCAAGTTATATGATTGAACTTATCTCCCTCTCTTCCCTTCCTCATCCTGGTGCTGACAGGTGATTATATCCAAGTTAAACATGTATTATCACACAACACTTATTTCTGTATTATTCAGTTTTGAAGTGAGTAATCTTTTAAAACCAAAACCCCAAAATATAAACCCAAATAAACAAATGATAAATCACATGCTTTCATCTGCTTTCCTTCTCCAACACCTCTTTCTCTGGAGGTAGACAGCATTCTTTGTCATAAATGCCTCAGAATTGTCCTGGATCATTGCATTGCTAATAATAGCAAAATCTATCACATTTGATCATTTCACAATATTGCTGTTACTGTGTATAATTTTCTCCTGGTTCTGCTTATTTCACTCTGCATCAGTCCATGAAGGTCTTTCCAGCTCTTTCTGAAATCATCCTGTATCATTCCTTATAGTACAATAGTATTCTATCATCATCTTATACCACAATGTGTTCAACCATTGCTCAATTGATGGACATTTCTTTAATTTCCAATTCTTTGCCACAACAAAAAACTCTGCTATAACTATTTTTGTACAAACAAGTCCTCTCTTTCTCTCTCTCTCTCTCTCTCTCTCTCTCTCTCTCTCTCTCTCTCTCAATATTTTTGGGATACAAACCTAGTAGTGGTATTACTGGATCAAAAGGAATGTATTCTTTCATAGCCCTTTGGGCATAATTCCAAATTGCCCTCCAGAATGGTTGGATCAGTTCACAACTCCACCACCAATGTATTAGTGTCCCAATTTTGCCACATTCCCGCCAATATTTATCATTTTCCTTTACTGTCATATTGGCCAATCTGATAGGTGTGCGGTGGTACCTCAGAGTTGTTTTAACTTGCATTTCTCTAATCAAGAGAGATTTAGAACATTTTTTATATGATTATTGACAGCTTTAATTTCTCTTTATCTTAAAACTGCTTATTCATAACCTTTAACCATTTGTCAATTGTAGCTCTTTATGTACTTGAGAAATGAGACCCTTGTCAGAGAAATTTCTTATAAAAGGTTTTCCCCTCCAGTTTGTTTTTTCCTTTCCAATCCTAGTTGCATTGGTTTTGTTTGTACAAAACATTTTTTTAATTTAATATAATCAAAATTATTCATTTTACATCTTGTAACGTCCTCTATCTCTTGTTGGTCATTATTTCTTCCCTTCTCCATAAATCTGACAGGTAAACTATTCTATGCCTCCCTAACTTACTTATAATATCGCCCTTTATGTCTAAGTCATATACCCATTTTGACCTTATTTTGTTACTGTATGTAGGGTGTGATATATTCATCTAAACCTAATTTTTGCCATATTGTTTTCCCAACAGTTGTCAAATAGTGAGTTCTTATCCCAAAAGCTGGGATCTTTGGGTTTATCAAACACTAGATTGATGAGGTCATCTCCCAGGCCTTTAGTTTCACAACCCAAGAGATCTCCTGGTCTCCTCACTATCTCTCACTGCCTGGTCCCCCCCATATCCAATCTGTTACCAAGGTCTGTCATTCTCACCTTCCTAACATCCCTCCCACACCCTCCTTCTCTCTTGAGATACTGCCACCACTCTGGTACTGGCTCTTTTCACCTCTCCCCTGGATTACTGGAACAGCCTGGGTGGGTCTGCCTGCCTCAAGTCTCCCCCCTGCCCCAATCCATCCTCCATTTAACCATTCATTTTTTTTCTACATAAAAGTCTGATCATGTCCCTTCCTTACTCAGTAAATTCCAGTGACTTCCTATTGCCTCCGGGAGCAAATACAAAATGCTTTGTTTGGCATTCAAAACCCTTCTTGACCTAACCCCCGTTTTTCCTCTCTAGTCTCTTTACACTTACTCCCCAATACATATTTTTCCATACAATGATACTGGCCTCTGGGCTGCTCTACTGTGGAAGGAAACATTTTATCTTTCAACTCTGAGCTTCTTTGTACTTTGTACTTGATTTGTACTTTGTATTTCAACTCTGAGCTTCTTCTCTGCCTGGAATGTTCACCCTTTTCAAATCTGCTTTCTTTAAGTCCCAACTAAAATCCCATCTTTTATGGGAATCCTTCCCCAACCCCCTCCCCCAATTCTACTGCCTTTCCTCTGTTAAAGAATTACTATTTACTCTAAATATAGCAGCTTGCTTTGTATATCTTTATTTGCATGTTGTCTCCCCTCCTAGATTGCAAGCTCCTTGAGGGCAGGGGACTGTCTGTTGCTTCTTTCTCTATCCCCAGTGCTTAGTATTGACAGGCACCTAATAAATAAATATTTTTTTATTGGTTGATTGAATAAATAGTGACTAGACCCCTGATTCAAACCCAGCTCTTTGGATTCCAGGCAGTGAGTCAGTGAACAAAGGTTGCTCTGTATTGGGCACAGTGAGAACAAAGAAAGATAGAAGAGTAATGACTGTGTAGACATCCTATATGAGGGTAAGTTGGAGGTAATTGACAGAGAGAGGACTTTGGCATGAAGAGGGATCACAAAGGCTTCCTGGGCAAGGGGGGCTTTTAGAAGAGGCTTGGAGGAAATCAGGGGAGCCTAGGAGACTTCCCAAGCCTGCTGTTCTTGCCAGTATTCCCCAGATGCCTCTCAAAACCCCTTAGAGCCAATTCCCTTTTTGTACAGCTGAGTGGAGGGAAGCCCAGAGACACACAGAGAGATCCTGCTCAAAGGAGTCCACCTTGCCCATGCAGAGAGGCCAGATCTTCCCACTCATACCTGCCCAGGAAGGGAGCCATATCTGTCTCCACTGCCTGCTTTAGAGGCAAGAGTTAACAACAAAAACAAAACAAAACAAAACAAAAAATTCCTTCCTTCCTCCTTATCATTCTTTTGTGAATCCTATTCCCTGTGTGAAGGTGGCAGGTGGGAAGGGGAGTCTTGATTTTAGGTCCTACCTCAGACATCAGCAATGTACTACAGGCATCTTTTTACTTCTCCTCATTGGTAAAATGGGATAATGGGATGCTGTGTCTAGAGCTCTGGACCTGGAATCAGAAAGACGTGAGTTCCTATTTGGCCTTAAGACATTGACCTTAGCCTCCATCTCCTTATCTATAAAATAGAAATAATAATATGACTCAACTCACAATGTTGCTCTGAAGCTCAAACCAGAGGATCTTTATAAAGGGCTTTATAAGCCTTCAAATGCCATGTAATCTAGCTTTGTGATTAAGTGTCTCACAGGGCTGTGGAGGGACAATCATTTCAACTTGTGCCTGAAAAGGGCTGGAACCATCACTATCAGTTCTTTGGTATGTTTTTGTATTTTTTCATTGTATTTTTATTATCATGCAAAACACATTTCCATATTGGCCACTGTTGTAAGTAAGGGCACACTCATACAAAACTCAAACCCCCAAATAAAATCACAGATGTGAAAGACACTATGATTTGATGCACATCCAGCTTGACTCCAACAGTTTTCTCTGGAGTGCATTTGTATTTCTTCACTTTGCTAAAATTTTATAATTATTATTTTTATGTGGATTTGTTGTTTTCTCCAATGGAATAAAACTCATTGTGTACAGGAATGGTTTCATTCTTTTTTTTTAAACACTAACCCCCTCTTCTGCCTTAGTATCAATTTTTTTTAAACTTACCCTCTGTCTCAGAATCGATACTAAGTATTGGTTTCAAGACAGAAGAGCAGTGAAAACTAAGCAGTTGAGGTTAAGTGACTTGCCCAGGGTTACACAGCTAGGAAGTATGAGACTGGATTTGAATCCAGGACTTCCACACTCCAGACCTGACCCTCTATCCATTGAGCCACCCAACTGTTCCTAGTATCAATTCTGAGAGAGAAGAGCAACAAGAGCTAGAAAACTGGGGTTAAGTGACTTGCCTAGGGTCACATAGCTAGGAAGAAGAATAGTTTAATTTTTTATAATCATATTCCTTAGCATAAAGCTTGATAAATAGTGGACCCTTAACAGGAAGGGAAGGAAGAGAAGGCAATAAGCATTTTTATAGGGTTCTAGGTACTGTGCTAAACCCTTTAGACAAGTCACTTCCCCTCTGCCTCAGTTTCTTCAACCAGAAAATGAAGACAATGGCAATACCCATCTCCCAAGGTAATTGCTGGAATAAAATTTTAAAAAAAACCAAACTTTTTTTTAACCCTTACCTTCCATCTTGGAATCAATATTGTGTATTGGCTCCAAGGCAGAAGAGTGATATGAGCTAGGCAATGGGGGTCAAGTGCCTTGTCCAGGGTCACATAGCTAGGAAGTGTTTGAGGTCAAATTTGAACCCAGGACCTCCCATCTCTAGGCCTGGCTCTCAATCCACTGAGCTACTTAAGCTGCCACCCTCATCTCCAATAATTTTTAATAATGTAAAGGGCTCCTGAGATTACAAAGTTTGAGAATAAAGGTTTGAATGAATGAATGACAAGTTCCTGTTTTTATAGTCCTTTTCAATATATAAGTGGTTTTCTCACAATACCTGCACAAGCTCTGTTGTGTGACTATGATTGGCCTCTTTTTACAAAAGGGGAAACTGAGGTTTAAGGGAGAGAAGCCATAAGACCAGTAAGGATTGAAGCCACGTCCCTCCTGGTGCTTCCCATTAGTCTTTATATGGCTTCCCTGCCCCCCAAACAACCTAATCTTAGCAGAAGGAGACAGAAGGGCAGTGAGCGGGAGGGAAGAGAAGCACGCTTGGGCAAACGAATTATTTTGGCTAAAAATTAGCCATCTGTCCAGTCGAGATTCTTCCAAGAAGTTTGTGTCTAAACTGTAACTCATGCTGAGATTCAGCTGGGGAGCCCTGTAGGCTCACTGTAATTGAATTATAAGAATTAGACATCAACTTATTTCTACCTTGAGTGTTGCCTTGGGAAGTGAGAACCAAGAACCAGACCAGGCAGAACCAGCAATAAGAAAAACCCAACAGAGAAGCTACACAGTGCCAACTTTAACCATCCTGCTTCCTCCTTCCTGCCCAAAACCCTGAATGGTTTTCAGAATGGTACCCTGCCTGCAGAGGTTAGAGGTGGTGGCTGGTCTTCACTGCATTCCTTCTCTGAGAATAAAACATGGAAAAATCTTCCAGGGACTGGACCTCCCCATTCCATTATCCAAAGGTAAAAAAGTGTTGTGGAATAGGGAAGGGTCCTAGACTGAGAGCTAGGAATAGTGGGCTTCCCATAAGGACACTGTCTATAGTGATAGCTATATTATTTAATGAACCTTTATGAATGACTTAGTTATTCCTAGTAATTCAGTAATCCAAGAAAATCCTCAAGGACTCCTGATGGAAAAATACCATCTACCTCCAGAGAAAGAACTGATGGGGGTCTGAATGCCTACTGAGACATGCTAGATTTTATTTTATCTCTTCATTTTTTTCCTTTTTTTTAGTTATCTTTCACAAAAGGACTAATACAGAAAAATATTTTACACTATCGCACAGATGTAAAATTGATGTCAGGTTGCTTGCCATCTCAGGGAGAGAGACAGGATGAGAATTTGACTTAAACTTAAAAAAATTTTTTTTCATTTATTTGAGGGAAAAGAAAAAATATATATGTGTGTACACGTACACACACACACACACACACACACACACACACACACACACACACACATATATAACCCTTACCTTCCATCTTGGAATCAATACTGTGTATTGGCTCCAAGGCAGAAGAGTGGTAATGGGTAGGCAATGGGGGTCAAGTGACTTGCCCAGGGTCACCCAGCTGGGAAGTGTCTAAGGCCAAATTTGAACCTAGGACCTCCCATCTCTAGGCTTGACTCTCAATCCACTGAGCCACCCATTTAAAAAAAAATTATTTTATTTCCTTTTTTTTTTAATTTTATAGTATTTTATTTTATCATTTCCATGCATTATTCATTAAAGACAGCCACCCATTTTTTTTTAAACCCTTACCTTCTGTCTTGGAGTCAATACTGTGTATTGGCTCCAAGGCAGAAGAGTGGTAAGGGCTAGGCAATGAGGGTCAAGTGACTTGCCCAGGGTCACACAGCTAGGAAGTGCCTGAGGCCAGATTTGAACCAAAGACCTCCGGTCTCTAGGCCTGGCTCTCAATCCACTGAACTACCCAGCTGCCCCCAGCCACCCATTTTTTAAGAAAAGAAGTAGTGGGGTTCCAAGCCCAGAGCTGCTGAGAATCATTGTATAACTTTGGACAATTCCACTTATCTAGAACTCAGTTTCCCATTCTGTTAAATGAAGGTATTGGATTAGATGGTCTCCAAAGTCCTTTCTAGTTCTGACAATCTGTGATCTAAGGTCCCTCTACCTCTAACATTCTGAGTAATCAAAACAAACATTCTGAGTAATTAGGGTTCTCCCAGCTCTGACAGTGTATTTTCCAAGCAACGTAGCCACCTGGCAAGTCCTTGACAAGTTTGACTAGTATCTTATCATTGAAGTTGCTTGCTCCATACTGATATGTTAAGGCCGTCCTTGTTTTTGTTTGCTTTTCTGTTTTGATTATAGTTCTAAGGATCCTTCTACACACCCGAGTTGCTCAAATGAAGACCTCTCTGCCCCTAGAGGTGCCAGTTACAAGGACTGCTTGTGCTTGAGCCATCAAGAAGGAAATTGTTTTATTCTCCTTCTTTCTAGTGGAAATATGACCAAGGGGACAAAGTGAAGTCCTTCCTCCCCTCGGAACTCAAAGCTACCCTACACCTTCTCCCTGAAGAAGGAAGAGTCTGGGGGGTCTTTTTTGGAGCTCTCAAGAGTCCTCTCAGTCTGCTTAGCTTCCTTGGAGCTTCCAAGAGAATCTGCATGTTCCTTTTTTTATCTGATCGCCTCCACCCTCCACACTCACTGTTCTGGCTTCTGGCCTCATTTAAGGATGATGAAATCCAGAGACAGAGAAATGAAATGCATAGTGGAGAGTCACAAGGCAAGTTATGGGGAGAGCAATGATTCAGACTTCTTGCTCTGATGGGGCAAGCCTGGATGACTAAACTATCTTAGGTCAGACCATCCTGCCAGGGAGACTCTATTCCCCAAATAATGGAGGGCTCAAGGAATGGAGTTCCAGAGGCTCAATGGGGATCTATTAAGCTGGGCAGCAGAGGACTGAGGACAGAGCAGATCTTAACCAACTCCACAAGTAACTTCAAGTTTATTGCCTTCATAAGCAATTAAACTCTTACCCACTGGAGACATCGTTCCCACAATGAACTAGAATTGGCCTGGCCCCTTGTTACACTCACTTGTACCACTGACCCCAATTCAACCCACCCGACTTGCTCCACTTTGGTTTAAAAGTACTCCTCAGAAAATGGATATGTTTTTTGAAGAATAGAGGTTATTTTATATACTCTCAAGCTTAGTTGGTGACAGCTTGTGTGGCTGAACTCTTTTATTTCTCTCTTCTTGTTGTTATTTTTTGTTCCAAAAGATGGCTCCCGAACAGGGCAAGAGGAATATATTTAGTAATGAAGGTGATACAAAAAACCCAAAAGGTACCAATAGCCTTTTTTTTTTTAAGTGTGGGTATTAGGTATTAGAGAGATGATATTGTAAGATAGAAAGAGTCCTGGAGAGCAACAGACTTGCCTCTAATCCTAACTTTATTGCTTATTCATTTTACGACATTGGACAAGTCACACTAAATTTCTTTGGGACTCAGTTTCTTCATTTGTAAAAGAGGGATAGAAGGTTCCTTAGACTTCTGAGATTCAAAAAATAAACACATAAGCATTTTCAGGTTAGCAGTGAATATTTTAGTCCTGAGCTGTCCAAGTAATCCTTCTAAAATGCAAAGCTGACATCATGTCTCCCTCATATTCAATGAACAAATAATAAATTCATTGATTAACTAACAATAAATAAATTTCAGTGGTTCTCTATTATTAACTGTAGAATAAATTATAAAATTCTCCATTTGTGTTCAAAGACCTTGATAATACCCCTTTCCCCTTTCTAGTGTTCCTCTTTTTTTTAAAACTCTTACCTTCCATCTTAGAATCAATACTGTGTGTTGATTCCAAGACTGAAGAGCAGTATGGGCTCTACAATTTGGGTTAAGTGACTTAGCCAGAGTGACACAACTAGGAAGTGTCTAAGGTCAATTTTGAACCCAGAATCTCCCATCACTAGGCTTGGTTCTTAATCCATTGAGCCAACTAGCTGCCCCCTAGTTTTCTTATACCTAACAGACATCCCATCATGTGTTCTTTGATCCAGTGATACTGACCTCCTGACTGTTCCACAAACAAGAAACTCCACCTCTTGACTCTGGGCATTTCCCCCAGTCCTCTGCCATGCCTGGAATGCTCTCCCTTCTCATCCCTAGCTTCCTTTAAGACCTGGTTCAAATCTCATCTTCAACAGGAAGCCTTTCCTAAACTCTAAATTCCAGGTCCTTTTTTCTGCTGGTTATTTCCTATATAGAGCGTATTTATGTACATAGGTATTTGCATGTTGCTCCTCAAATTAAGTTATGAGTTCCTCTGTTGTTGGGACTGCCTTTTAGCCTTTCTTTGCATTCATAGTGCTTAGCACATAGCAGACATTTAATGTTTATTAACTAGATTGTCTTATTTTGTGCTTTAAAATATAAATGTCCCAAAGGCAGAGCCTGGCCCCCATCCAAGTTATTGTTCAGCCATTTCAGTCATGTCTGAATCTTCATGATCTCAAGTGGGATGTTCTTGGCTGAGATCCTGGAGTGGTTTGCCATTTCCTTCTCCAGCTCATTTTACAGATGGAGAAAGTGAGGCAAACAGGGTGAAGTATATTGCCCAGAGTCAGGCAGCCTAAGAATCTGAGGCCAGATTTAAATTTAGGAAGCTGAACCTCCCTGACTCCAGGCCTGGTATCCTATCCACTGTGCCACCAAGTTAAACAAGCCCTTAAGAGAGGGTCTAATTTAATAACTGTTCAATCATGGGAAGTTTGTCCAGGAAAGGACATAAATATCAGAACTGAGAGGGATTTGAGAATACAGAACATCATGACCCTATAATATTGCCAGGTAGGTGATCTTTGACCTGAAGATGGGAAGACCCAAGTGGAAATACAGCCTCAGGCATTGATTAGTTGTGTGACCTTGGGCAAGTCACTTTCCCTTTGTTTGCCTCAATTTCCTCATCTGTTAAATGGAGATAATCTAATAACAGCATCTATCATCTAGGTTGTTGTAAGAATAACATGAGATAAAGTGATTAGCATGAATCCTGGCCCATAGTAGGCACTTAGTAAATGCTCATTTCTTTCCTTCCTTCCTTCCTTCCTTCCTTCCCTCCCTACCTCCCTTCTTTCTCTTTCTTTCTTTCTTTCTTTCTTTCTTTCTTTCTTTCTTTCTTTCTTTCTTTCTTTCTTTCTTTCTTTCTTTCTTTCTCTCTCTCTCTCTCTCTCTCTCTCTCTCTCTCTCTCTCTCTCTCTCTCTCTCTCTCTCTCTCTCTTTCTTTCTTTCTTTCTTTTTCCTTCCTTCCTTCAGAGTCCCTCCCTCCCCCTTCCTCAGCCACTTCTGCTCTTGGAACAGCTGAACAGTACAAGGGCAGTTAGACCTTTCTTGTGCACAGAGAAAGCTGACCTTGGTCTGGGAGCTGAAGGCCTAGTGGAGGAGAGAGAGGTGATGAAAAGGATTTGTCAGAGAAGGGCCAGCCTGCCTAAGGAATGGTATTTGTCATCTTTATCTCATGGCTGGGGCAAGGCTCTGAGGAGGTCCAGCCCATTCCAAAATCCACCAGGGTGGAGGAGATGGGGGTGGAGTACCTCTGGCCTAGACAGGGAGATGATTGATTTAAGTTATAAACTGATCAGCCCTGCAGGAGCCCTCTTGCATCTCTCTGGACTCCATCCATCCAAGGGCACCATTTGTTCTCTAGTCCACCCTGACCTTGACCCACCTGGATTTCCTCCGTAGGGACCTTGATGGGTTTTTCCTGTTTTCTTTTTCCCCTCATCCTGGCCCAGTCATGTTATCTTTCCCTGCCTCCCTATCCTCCAGGCTCCACATGGCTTGGTAGAATTCCATTGCCTTCAAAAGACAACAGGCACATATTTCTTGGCCCCATTGTGTTCTCTCTGGAATCCTTGCTTGCTTTGTTTACAGAACAGAAAAGACTTGGCCCCCATCTGGGCCCCTGCTCAGTTTTTGGTCTTGCTTTAATGGAGTCTTGCCTTAATGGAGATCTCATCTACTTTCCTGTGACCTCAGCTGGAATTTGTTCCTGGTGGCCAGACAGCTGTGCCATCCAGTGAAATGAGCCAAGTCAAGCTCTTGGTTAAGAAACAACACACCTGACCTCTGGTGGACAGAGGCAGGGCACTGGGACGCTAACATCCCATCATGCTTTGGGGTGAGGAGCAATCATTTCGCTGTCCGAAAACCAGTTCCTTTCTTCCTCTGTCCACCTCCTTGCATGTGAAGAGGGTAATACTGGGTTAATTTGAACATAACTCTACCTGGGTACAGACTCTGGGAATAACTGGGAAGGTATCTTCTTGGCATTCCCAGTTTTCATTCCCCCTCAGAAAGGGATTGTGGGTTTTTAGAGCTTCAAAAAGAACCACAGAGAACTAAATTCTAGTGTGATCCAGTGTAAGAAACCCAGATCTTGTCTCTGTTGACCCATGTATTAGACATGTCTCTTCTTGTTTGGGGACCTCCATTTTTTTTTGTTTTTCATTTTTAAAATGAAGGTGTTAGGGGCAGCTAGGTGGAGAGAACCTTTCCTGGTCCAACCCAGATGCCCGAACCTCTGAGATTAACTTCGGACTGCTGATGTCACTGGTTCACTTCTAAAACGAAGGACAAATAGCAACAACGACAATATGTCATATAGCAACAAGGTAGCTCAGTAGATAGAGCCCCAGGCTGGGGGGGGTCTGGAGGTCCTGAGTTCAAATCTGCCGGCAGACTCTTCCTATCTGGATGGACCTTGGGCAAGTCACTTAACCCTTGTCCCTCTGCTCTTCTGTCTTAGAATTAATACTAAGAAAGAAGGTAAGGATTATTCATTTATTTAGAAGGTAAATTCATTCATTCATTCATTCATTTATGTTTGTTTATTTTAAGCCCTTACCTTCTATTTTAGAATCCATACTATGTACTGGTTCCAAGGCAGGAGAGGAGTAAGAGCTAAGCAATGGGGGTCAAGTGACTTGTCTAGGGTCACACAGCTAGGAAGTATCTGAGGTCAGATCTAAACCTAGGACCTTCCATCTCTGAGCCTGGCTCTCAATCAGCTGAGTCAGCCAGCTGCCCCCAGGTAAGAATCTCTAAAAAGGAAATGAAAATGACAAAACCACATATCTTGTGGTTACATAGTTGTGTGCACTTTGTCTCCTCTATTAGAATAGAAGCAGGTACCATTTTGCCTGGGCACATAGTAGGTGCTTAATAAATGCTCCCCTTCATTCCTTGCCTCCCTATGCTCTTTCTCTTTCTTTCAGCTTCCAATACCCAACCCCAGCTCTCAGGCAACGATCCAGTGTGATATTTCAGTTCCATTGGACCACAGAATTAGAACTGGAAGTAAAGGGGGTCAACTTCTGGATTTTACAAACTAGGAAACTGAGGCACACAAGGTGAAGCGTTTGGCCCCAGATCACGTAGGCAACTGGCAGAGAGGATTCAAATCCAAGTCTTCCCACTCCAAATCCATTGTTCTTTCTCCAAAGACTCTGCCTCTGCATGAATGGAAGCTGGTTTAGAGTCATTTATGTTTCAAATCTGATTTTTAGTGGGAGAAATGAAAGGACTTTGTTCTCGGTGAAAGAGATCCGCGACTTCGGAAAGGAAAGGAACAGTGCTTGGGGGGAAGGGCTATTGAAACCCCTTACATTGTAAGAAGTAGGCGGCAGCCCCCTGGGGAGACCCCCCCGGCATTATGGAGGGGGCTTTGTTATGGGAAACGAGAAGCCTTTAGGTGAGCGGCGAGTGCGTTCCGCTGAAACCGGCGGCCCCAAGACTAAGGCAATGGGAAGAACAAAAATAGATGGGAAATGCAAAGGAATCCTGTGTAATTAGAAGGACCAAACTTGGCTCCGAAGAAGGGTCCTGGAGACAGCACCTCCCTCCAGAGACTGCTAATAGCTAGCAATTAGATCGCCCATTAAGGTCTGCGAAGCACTTTACGTTTTCTCCTCCCTGGAATTAAGGGCTATTATCATCCCCGTTTACCTGAAGAAGAAACTGAGGCAGGAAGGTCACCCGGCTAATAAGTACCTGAGGCGTAGTAACCCGGAAGTCTAAAGAGGTAGAACGCCGCACCAATTGTCAGACGCGGCTGGTTCACTTTGGGGAATTGTTTTTCCCTGCACCCCCTTCTTTTGGCTATCTTGTCTTACTTGATGACTCCTGGGTTGGGGAGGAGGGAAGGAATGAGTTGGGAAACGAAGGTGATATTTGTTTGAACCTTCACCTTCTGTCCTACTATCCATTCGAAGAGAATAAAGAGCAACTGGAGTTAAGTGACTTGCCCAGGGTCACACAGCTAGGAAGCAGGTGAAGTCAGATTCGAACCCAGAAATGGGGTATCCACTGGACCACCTAGTAACCAGGAAGATGACTTAAACAAACAAACAACAACGAATTGAGGCCAGATTCGGACTTGGCAAACAAGAGTAGCATCTCTTCAAATCTATCTTAAACTGATAATGGGATGGACTGGTAGAAATCAGCTAGTCTAGCCCCTTCAGTGGATTAGGTTGGGGTTCCTTTGGGGGGAGGCTTTTGTTTTGTGGGGTTTTGCACGTAAGGGATTGATTTGGGGAGTTCCGGATTACTTAAAGGAGCGTAGAAGATGCCGAGCCTTTGTTTGGGGCTTTGAAAGCATCTCCCAGGAGCGTGAACAGCATAACAGTTGGCAGCCTCGGGGAGATAATGGATAGCTCCTGGGCCTTATGGATGATCTGATTGGTTTAGATCCGAGCCACCCCCTTTCGGGCTGACCTGTAAGGGAGACTCTTCTGCATATGCTACACTCCATTCCCGTAGAGAGCTCAGGGGAGCATCCCCCTCCCAGCCCTCGCTCCCTCCTGCATCCCCCGCCGCTTATGGCTGCCTTGGGGCCAAGGCATGTCGGAACTGGAACTAGATGCCAGCGCTGACGAGGGCTGGACCCCGGCCTCTGGGCTACAGAAAGGGGGATTTCCTGGGCAACGCAAGTGCTGGGTAGCTCAGCCCCAGACTCTAGCCTTCTAGAAGAGAAAGGGGATTTCCCAGGCTGCACTCTAGAAAGTGTCTTTTGAAAAGTCCTCTTCTTTTTTTTTTTTTAAATGAGACTGAAACACAAACAAATAAGAGGATAAAATACTAGGTAGGGAAAGTGCTACAACAAGAAAAGTGAATGATGAGGACCTTTACTGAGAAAGAAAGCGAAAAGAGCTCCTGCAGGCACTGAGACCCTGGGAGGTGAGGCAGCTGGTGCTTGAGCACAGGTCCAAGCCTGGCTCCAAGTCTAGGGCTCTCTGGTCTTCCCAAGAGGGTGGGGGCTTCCCGAGGAAAGGACTGAAACCCACACCTCCCATTTACTGATCAATACATACACCGCACAACCTCTCCGATGGGCAATTATCTCCTCTGTAAAATGAAGCCGGGCCACTTAACCATTAAGGTCTCCCATCTCTTGTGCATTGTCTTCGAAGGCCCTCCTGGCCCCGACATTCTAGGCTCTCCCTCCCTAGAGCTCACCAAGCCCTACTTGGAATTTAGGGGCCAATTATTCATGCAGCATCACAATAGCTTACATTTGCATTGCCCTTTAAGGATTTTATCGGGAGTAAATAGCTTTTCTTTTTAAAAAACTCTTGTCTTAGAATTGATCATTGTAAGGCAGAAAAGCTATCGGGGTAGGCAATGGGGGTTAAGTGACTTGCCCAGAGTCACACATCGAGGAAGTGTCTGAGGTCACACTTGAACCCAGCTCCTTCACCAGGCCCGGTGCTCCTATTCAAAGCTGCCCCAGTAGCACCTCTTTTATAGAGATCCAAGACAAAAGGCTAGTAAAGGGCAGAGCAGAACAGTAGAAACATCTGGTTCTGGAGGCAGAGGACCTGAGTTCAAGTAGCACCCTTGATGCTGACTGCCTGTGGGACCGTGGACCAGTTAGCATCATCTGTAACATAAGTGAGTTAGACTAGATGGACTCTGAGTTCCCTCCCACCTGTGAATCTAGGATCCTAGGGCTCCAGATACATAGCTGAGTTGGTTGTGCTACATTGCCTTTTCTTTTCTGCTCTGCCTCTGTCCCTCCTTCTCTTCCTCTTCCTCTCTCTCCCTTTTATTCTCCCTCTCTTTCTCTCTGCCTCTATCTTTCTCTTCTCTTCCTCCTCCTCCTTTTCCTCCTCTCTCTCTCTCTCTTCATCTATCACAGTGTTTTAAACATAGCAGGCACCCTCTATATTTCGAATGCAACTAAACAGGGCAGTGGGACCTCCAAGCCTAGTTTGGGGTTGTCAACGTGGAAATCTAGAGATCCCCAGTTTATTTAGTTTGAGTGTAGAAACCCCAGGTTTTGACCTTGTCACAGGAGAGTTTTCCCCCTGAGGGAAGGTCCCACTTCACTAGACAATAGACATCCACTTCAGGTGGGAGGTAGACCCCATCCGAAGTCAAGTAGCTCTTTTGTCTCCAGAAGCCTTTCCCAGTATATCACACCCTCCTTCCAAGGATCGAACTCAGGACCTTCAGCTTGAAGCTGAATGAGCTACCTACTGCGCCAAAGCTGAAGTGGATGTCTATTGTCTGGTGAAGTGGGACCTTCCCTCAGGGGGAAACTCTCCTGTGACAAGGTAAAATCCTGGGGTTTCTACCTCCCAACTAAATAAACTGGGGATCTCCAGATTTCCACGTTGACAGGGTCTAGGTCAGGATGTATTCCCTCACTAATTTGCAGGAAAGTATTTTGGCGTGTAGCAGATAATCCTAGTAGATTTGTAGGGAAAGTGTTAAAACCAGAAAAGAATGAATGATAAAGACTTTACTGAGAAAGGAGAAAAGAGCTCCTTCCTTCAGCAGGGAGTCATATGCTTAAACAAACACACAATTTACCTTTGGTTTTAGTATCAGTTTTAAGATAGAAGAGTGGCCAAGGCTAGGCAGATGGGGTTAGGTGACTCGCCCAGGTTCACATAGCTAGGACGTGTCTGAGGCAGGATTTGAACCCACACCCTCCTGACTCCAGCTCTGGCATTGTGCCATCTAGCTGCCCCAGACTCAGATACTTTTTTAGCAAGAGAAAAAGAACTGTAGAGTCAAGGCTTTTTGCCATTGGATCCTTGGCATCAGGTGGATTCGGGACCATCTTAGCTCATTCATCACCAGAAATATCACTGGAGAAGTCAGCCCAACTGTGACTTGGTAGCAATAGTCCTACCAATACAATGTGACCACCAGCTGTATTTATGTATGTATGTATATAGCTCGGGAGGGGACCAGAGCACAGAACAGCCCTGAGAGGTAGCTAAAGAAGTCGCCTTTCCCCATCTTACACATGAGGAAGCTCCTGGAGAAGTGAAATCACTTAGGTCAGACCCCAGAGAGTTAGCATCGCGGCTGAGACTCAGATCCAAGGTTCCCTTCTACTCCGACACCCCCCCTTCCCTGGTAAACAAATCTGGGCTTTCCAGTCAGGATTGAGTGACTCGATGGACTGATAAAAATCGAGTTTGGTGACTAGGAGTAATAAAACCCGGCCATTTTGATGGAGCAGGCCAGTTTACTAAGGGCTTAACTCTGAATCACCCCAGACGTTGGGTAGAACCCGGAGGGTCCCACAGCAGGGGACAGACATCCCAAGAAGCCCAGCCGGAAATAGTTAGGAAAGGGAATGTTTGAAGGGAGGAGGCCCCGGGGGAGGAACATTCCCAGAAAGTCAAGTCCATAAACATTATTAAGGTGAGACCCAGGGTTTAGAAAGACTAGTTCAAACGCAAACAAAATCAGTTCCTGCCCTCAGGGAGCGCCCATTCTAATGGAGAAGACCCAGATGGGCACGATATGTACATAGTCAATCTCAATGCCGGAGGTCTCCTCCGGAAGTCAGCCTTAAGGGCATCTGAAAAGCTTGCAGTAGAAAGTGGGATTTGGGCTGCCCCGCCCCCATCCCAAAGCGCACACTCACCATTTTGGGGGTCTTCGCTGAGGTGAGTTGGCCCAGCTCCCTTTGGGGGCTCAATCCCCACACTCAGAACTTAGGGTTGCCAGGAGACCCTTCCCTGGCCCTGGCAGCTCAAGTCATCTTTACTGGGTGCTCTGCCCTGCCGAAGCATGTGATAGATACTGGGAAACTCATTCCAAAAAGGGAAAGTACACTTTATTTAAAACCCAGCGCGAAGTGAAAACCAGCCAGCCCACGCTGGCTGAACTCATTCCACACCAGCTCGGGCTGGAAGTCCCCTAGAAACTGCGACTGCGACTGCGACTTCGGTGAGAGGGAAGAAGGCGCTGCTGGGCTGGGATTCCTGGGCCAGAAAGGTCACTGGGGCTTCGTACAGACACAAATAGCAAGCTGGAAGCAAATGAAAGAAATCATCCTCTGTGGGGCCACAGGCATTTCCAGCGGGCTGCCTTCCAAGAGCAGAGGGGCCGGAGGAATTGCTCAGTGCTCTACTCAAAAGTCTTTAATGGGACACAATTCCAACTCCTGTGCTTGGCCTTCAAGGCTCTCCCTTCCAACCCTGTCTCCCTCCGCCAGACCGGACTCCTTTCCCACTCCCAATCGGGGTCCAGGCCGTCTCCTGCTTTCAGCTTCCTCCATCCCTGCTTATCCTCAGAAGCCAAATTCAGATGCCCCTTCCTCTGGAAAGCCTCCCTCTCCTCTGTGAATGAAGTTGTCCCTGGGACCTTCCTTTGGTCTGGCCCTCTCAGATAGGTTTGCATCTTGCAAAGCTATGTGCGTTTCTATCTCATCCCCAAGGACTGGTTTTGGATCTCCTTCGGTGCCCAGGACAGGACTCTGCAAACAGGAGTCATTCGTTATTTTTGTTCAATCAATGAATGAATGAATGAATGCTAAAGGTGGGATCCAAAATGGTGGATGGGAAGGCTGGGAGGGCACGGAGACAGTTCTAGTTCCTGCAGGATTCAGTGTGGAGCTCAAAGCACCACAGAAGAGATTTAGAACTACAGGGGTCCTCAGTCCAATTCCTTTCATCTTAAAGATAAGGAAACTGAGGCTGGAGAAGACAATGCTGTTCCACTCCCACTCCCACCCCAATGGAAATGTGAGCAGGGACTGTAGTTTTTACCTTTTGTATCCCCAGCACTTAGCACAGTTCCTGGAACACAGTAAATGTTAATAAGTATTATTGACAGGGGGCAGCTGGGTAGCACAGTGGATTGAGAACCAGTCCTAGAGATGGGAGGTCCTAGGTTCAAATCTGGCCTCAGACACTTCCCAGCTGTGTGACCCTGGGCAAGTCACTTGACCCCCATTGCCTAGCCCTTACCACTCTTCTGCCTTGGAGCCAATACACAGTATTGACTCCAAGACGGAAGGTAAGGGTTTAAAAAAAAAAAAAGTATTATTGACAGGATTTGAACCCAGGTCCTCTGCCTTCAGACATGGCAATTTTTTCCCACTGTACCCTGTGGTCCTTTAAATTCTATCCAGGCGGTAAGCATGCTCCCCACCACACACTTTCCGCCCCAGGAGAGGCCAAAATGTTGAAGACCTGGGCATGGAGCAGCATCAGAGTTCCCCAGTTTTCTAGCAGGTCACAGACTCAGCGTACCAATCATACCCATAATCCTAATCCCAATCACTGACTTTGAATATCATTTTAAGTACATTGTCACAACCACCCTTTGGAATATAGCATCCTTTTGTAGAGAAGTATAGAGAGACCCCAGCTAAGGGCTGGGGAGACGCAGGACTGGGAGGCTGAGCAGTGCAGGGGGCGGGCGTCCCGTGGCTCTGTCCAAATTGTCCAAAGTTCATTCCAGAACCAGATGCACGACTCTTCCTTTGAAAAGCACTCTGGCTGCAGCCATTATCTCAAGCTGGACAGATCATCTTCCTTATGGGTCCCCCAGGAGGACATTCCAAGGACGCCTTGTTGTCCACACGGTAAGGAGTGGGCCGGTCCTGTAGTCAGGAAGCAGTGGTCACAGCAATGGGGCTGAAGGATGACCACCAGCTCCCACACGGTATCCAGGGAGACAGACAGACCCTTTGGGGAGGACCAAAGGGAAAATGAGGACAGAGATGACCCAGGATGAGAAGGGACGGAGGGAAAGGGAGCTCCTTGAAGGCAGGGACTGATTCCCAATGTTTGCCTTCATATCTGCCAGGCTTTCACAGTGCCTGGCACAGAGGATCAAAGGTTTCAACCTAGAAGGGGCTCTGAGGCTGGCAAGTCCAGGCACCCAAGATGGCACAGATGAAGGGCTCTGTCCACTGAACTTCACTTAAGTGAATTAATTCTGAATTACACCCAGGTAAGTCAAATGCATTTTCAGGCTCTTTATTTATTTTTTAGTTTCCGTATTTGTCTGTGACTCAAACTAGTATTTTTAGGCTCTAAACAAACTTTGTCTATTGTCTAAGGGCTGTTAAAGTGTCAGTGCTGCAGACTCTTGGCAGGGCTCACCACAACCACAACCCCCGCCCCCCTCAGTCAGCCAAAAAACATTTATTAAGGTCTGCTATAGTGTTCTAAGCTCCGGGGATACAAAGAAAGGCAAAAGCACTGTCCCTGCCTTGTTTTTGTGGAGTCACATCTAACCAGTCAGATGGGGGTTTTCTTGGCAGAGATACTCCAGCAGTTTGCCATTCCCTTCTCTAGCCCATTTTACAGATGAAGAAACTGAGAGCAAAGTTAAGTGACTTGCCCAGGATCACCCAGCTAGTAAGTATCTGAGGTCAGGTTGAACTCCTGAAGATGAAGATCCACTATGCCACTCATACAACCCCTAGGAAAAGGCAATGCACAAAAGGAAGTTGAGGGGCAGGCAGGGAGCACAGTGGAGAGTACCAGGCCTGGAGTTGGGAGGACCCGAGTTCAGATCCAGCCTCAGATACTTCCTAGTCCCGTGACACTGGGCAAATCACTTAACCCCAACTGTCTAGCTCTTACCAGTCTTCTGTCTTCAAAATGACACTAAGACAGAAGGTAAGGGCTGTTGTTTGTTTTTAAAAGAAAGTTGAAAATGGCTGGCATGGGTATGGTGGAGAGTTGGGAGCTCATGGTTCTAGAGTCCAGCAAGAGGGGCAGGGTAGTGATAAGGTGGCCTCCCAGGGCTAGCAGGATCTTGAAAAATGAAGAGGCTTTTCCCAACAATGAGCCAGCTGGTGAGGTGAGAAAGGAGATCTGCTCACCCACCCCTTTAGGAAAGGAGTCTGTGTGGGGCTGAGGGTCAGGCTGGAATGTTAATGGGAATCAATGCTGGTCTTAATCATGGGAGCATCACCTAGCTGATCCCTGAGGTCTTCTAGGGAACTCCTCAAAGGCCAACTTGCCATCCTCCCATGACATATGGGCTTGGCTCAGGGGACAGTAGGTGGATACTGGCTCTCTCTGCCTTGGTGGTTCCATGTTCACAGTGGTACTTGCTCACCTGGGGAGGCTTGGGCAGAACTCAAGGTCTTCTGACTTCTCCTTTCTCTGCCCAGCAGTAGGGCAAGGGACTTCCTCAGGGGAAAGCACACCATTGCTCAGGCTATCCAGCCATGAGAGCAAGAAAAGTCAGGGGCTTTCAGAGTCCTAAGGTTGGAGGCTATTGCATCTAGTCCAACATTTCCATTTTCTACATAAAGAAACTGACCACCAGAGAAGCAAGAGGTTTGTCCCAGGTAACATGGCAAATTAAACAGCAAAAGCAAAATTCAAACCCAGGCCTCCTAACTCTCAAACTCTTTCCCCTGTACCTTTAATAAATCTTTTCCTTCTTTCCTTCCTTTTTTGTCTCCTCCTCGCCCTCCTCACCTCTTTCCCCTCTTACTTCCCTCCCTCCCTTCTTCCTGCCTTCCTTCTTTTCCTCCTTCCTTCCTTCTTTCTTTCCTTTTTCCATTTTCTTCTTTCCTTCTTCCTTTCTCCCTCCCTCCCTCCCTTCCTGCATGAGAATTGCCTAGGCCACCAAGCTCTCATGGGGACAGAATCCTTATCTCCAGGACTAGAGGGAGGGGAGGGAGGCTTAGAGCAACATAAAATCTGAAGGAGATGTGAATACATGATTATCTTCAAGCCTTGGGCAGTATCCCCCTGGGAAGGAGTGGGGAGAGGGAAAATCAGAGGATTTATTTTTAGCCCCGAGGAGGACTCTAGATAGGTTCCTGTTCAAATCCTTCATTTTTCAGATGAGGAAGCTAAGGGCCAGAGAGATGAAGGGATTTGTCCGTAATTCCCCAGCTAAGGCAGATGAAGAGTTTCCATGTAGGGTCCTTGTCTCCAAATCCAGGATTCTTCCAATTAGATTATGAGCTTCTTGAAGACAGGAACTGTCTTCTGCCTCTTTTTGTATCCCCAGTGCCTAACACAGGGCCTGGCACACAGTAGGCATTTAACAACTATTTATTGATTTTTTTGATCGGTTCATTGATACCAAGCTGTAAGTTTGAGGGTGCAGGGGGTTCTCCTCACAGCCTTCAGTATCCCCAGCATTCCTGCAGGTGGGAATCTCCCTGTGGTTTGGGATGGCTTTTGCAGGAGCAGATAAAGAAGGGAAATGGAGGCTGTGGAGGACATAGGAAGTGTTCCAGGGCAGGAATCATCACAAATACTCATTTCTCTGAGATTGGGGGCCAGGGGCCCATGTAGTGCCTTCTACTGCAATCCTGCTGCATTGCGCTTGACGTGACATGGTTTGCAGAAAAGATGGTCATTCAGGGGGTAACAGCCTTGGTCTGTGGGCTCCACAGATAGCGGGACCCGGCAATCCTGCAAAAGAGAAGGATTCCAGCTAAGAGACCTGCCAAACTTGGGAAAGCCTTCCAATAACAATTTCACAAGTGGGAATGCAGTTACCGACTCCATGCAAGGCTCTGCTCTAGATGCTGGGGATACCCCCAGATGGCAAAGCCAAGGGCTGCCCTCACGGAGCTGACAATCTGCTAGATAATAACAGCTCACCTTCCTACAAGCCATTAAAGTTTATGAAGTGCTTTAGACACAACAGCCCTATGCAAAACACAAAGTATTATTACCCTCATTTTGCAGACAAGGACATTAAAGCTCAGAGGAGAGCCACTTGCTCAGCTAGTGAGAATCAGAAGTAGGATTGAACCCAAGTCTCTAGAATGATCAATCTTTCAAGTGTCCCACTCTACTGCCTAACTTCTCCCTTGCCCCCCAAACCCTTACCTTCTGTCTTAGTATCAGTTTTAAAAAGAGCAGCAAAAACTAGGCAATTGGGGTTAAGTGACTTGCCCAGGGTCATGCTGCCTAACTTCTTAGGAATGTCACTAACATTTGTTAACTATGAGAGCTTGGACAGGATATTTTAGTTTCTCTGGGCCTGTTCCCCCTTCAATAAAATGAGATTAACACAAAGATTGCCAAGGTCCATTCTATAAATTCCTAACTTATTACGTGTGCAACCAGTGACATGGTGGTAAATTTTTAACAACTGGATCGCTGGGAAAATGTGCCCAGACTTTTAAATTTAATATGCATCATTAACATTTTCTGTATCACTTTCTTAAATGTAGAAATAATGGAACACCACCACCAAGCCTTGACTTGTAGTCTTTCCTGATTTCCAAGGTGCGAATAATCACACTGCACATGTAGATCTCATCGGCTAGCACACCCTTGGGTGCACATCGCTGTGGCTTTGAACCTCAGTTTTCACATCTGTTAAATGATGACATTAATTAATACTCACACCATCAACCTTATAGAATCATTCATATGGATACAGAAGGGACCTTTGGGATCCTCTAGTCTAACCCCTTATTTTACAGAAGAGTAAACTAGAGCCCAGAAAAGCTTGCCCAAAGTCACACAAGCAGTGGACTTCCATGAGTTGTAGCTGGGAAAAAATCATTTATAGGATTGAAAGCCAGTTAGGACCTTGGAGGCCAATTAATCCAATCCCTTCATTTAAAAAAGCAGGAAATTAAGGTTGAGTCACTTGGGCGAGATCCAGGGGAATGCGGAAGCCAGCTTCTCCAGGTTTGGGGAGAAGTGACTTGTCCATTTTCAATGTGAGCACTCCTCACGCCTTAGAAATGGACACTGCTACAACTCAGGGGGCCACTGATTGTCTTGGTGATTGTCTAGACTTAAGAAAGGGATGGAGGAAATGGTAATAATGCACATGAAACTTCAAAGCTCATAAGCTGATTGTTAAAGACAAAACAAAACAATCACCAGCACATCCCTCTAGGCTCACACCGGCAGAGAGGCAAATTCCATTTTCCTGCCCTTTGTACCACCTCCAAATCACTGTCATGCAAACTCTAAAGCTCTCTAAGTAGGGGAGACACCACTATAGTCATGAACTTTGCCATTTGTCTTATTCCTGGTTGGTTAGAGCGCCCTCGTGTGTTTGCAAAGTATAAATAGCACTTGGAACTTGAACAATGATACTCTTATGTTACTTTGAATCAGGAGTCAATTCAATCCAACAAGCTTTTTATTCTTTTTAAAATCCTTACCTTCTGCCTTAATATCAATTTTCTTCCTTCTTTCTTTTCTTCCTTCCTTTCTCTCTCTTTTTCTTTCTTCTTTCCTTCCTTCCTTTCTCTCTTTCCTTCTGCTCTCTTTTTTCTCCTTCCTCTTTCTTTTCTTTCCTTCCTTCCTCTCTCCTTTCTTTTCCTTCCTTTTTATCTTCTCCTTCCTTTCTCTCTCTTTTTTCTTTCCTTCCTTCCTCTCTCCTTCTTTCTTTTCCTCCCTCCCTCCATTTCTTTCCTTCTTTCCTTATGCTCTCTTTTTCCTTCTTTTTTCTCCTTCCTCTCTTTCTTCTTTCCTTACTTGCTCTTTCCTTCTTTCTTTTCCTTCCTTCTGCCTTCCTTCCTGTCTATATTTTCCCTTCCTTTCTCTTTTTTTTCCTTTCCTTCCTTCCTTCCATTTCTTTCTTTCTTTCTTTCCTTATGCTCTCTTTTTCCTTCTTTTTTTCTCCTTCCTCTTTCTTCTCTTTCCTTACTTGCTCTTTCCTTCCTTCTGCCTTCCTTCCTGTCTATATTTTCCCTTCCTTTCTTTTTTCTTTCCTTTCCTTCCTTCCTCTTTCTTTCTTTTCTCTCCTTCCTTCCTCTCTCCTTTCTTTTCCTTCCTTTTTATCTTCTCCTTCCTTTCTCTCTCTTTTTTCTTTCCTTCCTTCCTCTTTCTTTCTTTGCTTTCCTTCCTTCCTCTCTCCTTCTTTCTTTTCCTCCCTCCCTCCATTTTTTCTTTCTTTTTCTCTTTCTTTCCTTATGCTCTCTTTTTCTTCTTTTTCTCCTTCCTCTCTTTCCTTACTTGCTCTCTCCTTTCTTTTCCTTCCTGTCTATTTTCCTTTCCTTTCTCTCTTTTTTCTTTTCTTTCCTTCCTTCCTTCCTTCCTTTCTCCTTTCTTTTCTCCCTCCCTCCATTTCTTTCTTCCTCGCTCTCCTTCTGCTCTTTTTTCTTTCTTTTTTCTCCTTCCTCTCTTTATTTTCTTTCTTTCCTTCCTCTCTCCTTTTCCTTCCTTCTGTCTTCCTTCCTATCTTTTCCCTTCCTTCCTCTTTCTTTCTTTTCTTTCTTTTATTCCTCTCTCCTTTCTTTTCCTCCCTCCCTCCATTTCTTCCTTCCTTCCTTTCTTTCTCCTTCCTTCTTTTCTCTCTCTCTTTCTTTTCCTTCCTCCCTCCCTCCCCCTCTCTTCTCCTACTTTCTGTCTTAGAATTGATACTGAGTATTGCTTCCTAGGCAGAGGAGCCGTTTAGGTTCCTGGGCAACTGGGGTCAAGTGACTTCCCCAGGGTCATATATCTTTTATATGGTAGTCACCGTGCTAGTCCTAGGGACCCAAAGGCAAAAAATTAAATGGCTCCTGCCTTTCCACAGCTGATTTTCTCTATTGAATTTACAATCTGTTTCTGGTCACAATAATAACATAGTTTGTCATGGCAAAGGTTATAGAATCTTGGAGTGGGAAGGAACATCCAAAGCCATTTCCTTTGACACTTCACAGAAATGTGAATCCCATTGCTTTGAATTCTGTGCTCTCAAGTGATACAGCCTTGGTCTACACCACTTTCCACAGAGATCAAATTGACCAAGTATGTCTACCCTGACTTAATTGTGGTACAGCGAGGAATCCAGAACTTGTAGTCAGAAGGCCAGAATTCAAAGCCCAGCTGTGCCAAAGGCAGAGGCATAAAAATAGCCATTCTGGATCCTGGGGCAAGCACATGTCAACCTCAAGCCCTTCCCAAAGTCACCACCTCCAGTCCTCTCCCAAGTCATCTGTAAGTCACATGTCTCCTGCTCCCTTGTTTGGTGAGGATTCAGCTCTCCCTCCAGTAAAACCAATAAACGCCCCACTTTTGGTCACTTGGGGGCACGTAGACTCCCACTAGAGAGCTGCTTCCCAGCCATCAGTCTCCCTAACAAATCTTTTCCATTTTATTGGGGTGCCTTTGTAAATTTCAGGTGGAAAATCCTCTGGAATCAGGACAATCTCCCCGTAACACATTTACCTTTTAATCTAGATCTGAGGAAGCCCTTCCTTCTGTTTTTCTCCTTCACACTTGCTTTACAGACTAGTACTCAGAGGAGCAAACCCAGGACCACAGAATTGCCATGACTCTGTTATCTGGCACAGACTGGTTCTCCCCAACTCAGCCCCAGCCAGCATCCCTGCCAATACGGGCCCCTCATCAGAGAGGTCTTAAGGAAGAGTCTTAACCTATCCCTGCTGGAAAAGAGAAAACCGAAAACATGACAATGTTGCCTTCCCTGGGCCTGCAGCTGGCTCATTTTCAAAATATATCTATTTAAATTTGTTTTTCCAATTACACGTAAATAACCAATTTCCACACAACTTTTCCCGAGTTATATGATCACACTTATCTCCCTCCCTCCCTTTCTTCCTTTCCTGTTCCCCGTGTTGCCAGGCAATTTGTTCTGGGTTATCCATGTATTGTCACGTAAAACACATTTCCATATTGTTCATTTTTGTTTTAATAACAGATTTCCACATAAATTTTTCCAAGTTATAGGATCCATATCGTCTCCCTCCTTTCTTCTCTCCCCATTTCCGGAGCTGACAAGCAATTCTATCTGGGTTAAGCATGTATTATCACACATAACATTTGAATCCAGAGTAATAATTTGTTATAATCATAGTGTTCATTTTTGTAAGCGAATAATCTTATAAAACCAAAATGTCCAAACATAAACCCAAATAAACAAGTGAAAAATTGTCTGCTTTCATCTGCATTCTTCCTCCAACAGTTCTTTCTCTGGAGGGCAGAGCATCCTTTGTCCTAAGGTCCTCCTCCAAATTGTCCTGGATCATTTCATTTAGCTGGCTCCTCTTAATATTTGCCCCTCCAGGAGCAGCTAGGTAGCACAGTGGATAGACCACCAGGCTTGGAGTCAGGAGAACCATGTTAAAATTTGATTTTAGATTTGACTTCCCAGCTGTGTGATCTTGAGCAAGTCACTTAACCCTGATTGCTTAGCCCTCGCTGCTCTTCTGTCTTGGAACTGACTGATATTGACAGAAGGCAAGGCTTTAAAAGAAATCTGGAGACAGCATACCTAGCTGGGCTTAACCATTTCTCTAGGGAATGCTCTTATTTCCATCTGGGGTAGAGAAGGAGGATATGAAGCTGGGTATCCCCACTAGTAGAGAGCCAACTAAAACCTTCCCTTCCATAAGCATGGATCACCTGCCAGTTAGTTTTAGTCACTTGGGATAGAAAGACAAAAACAAAGCAATCCTTGCCCTCAAAGACCTTGCATTCTTATTGGGCATCTGGGCTGGCGCCTGCTCTCCCAGATGCCTTTGCAGTGGGCACATACTGAGGAACAATGGAGGAATGGCAGGGTTTCCAGCTCTCACACCTACCTCACACCTGTAGCAGTTTTCATGGAAATTTCGACCCATGCATTCGATCTTGAAAGCATCCTTCCCATCTCGAGGGATAATGGGGTTCTGGCAGATGCTGCACATGGGGGCGAATTTCCTGGTGGAAGAAAGGAAAGGAAACAGGCTATCATAGCAATTAGCCTTGGGAATTCACTGACTGATTACACCCCCCCTGCCTGTGGTTGTCCCTAAGGGTTGCACCTGGAACTCTGACCACGGATGTGTCCATTTTTGGAGCTGCAGTTTCTCAGGGTATAATTTCCCTGGGATGAGGAAATGCCCGGGGCTATTTTACTTGGAGGAAGTGGAGAAGAAATATCATGTGTTCTAAAGTCACTGTGAAGGGGAGGACACAGAAAATCAGGAATAGGCCTTGTGGGCAGCTGCCTAGGGCACAATACAAACAGGAAGGGCAACAAGGCTCAATTCCCCCTTTTAGAAACATTATCATTTTACTTATAAATATATAATAAAAATTATATTTATTTTAAAAAATAAATTAAGGGGGCAGCTGGGTGGCTCAGTGGATGGAGAGTCAGGCCTAGAGATGGGAGGTCCTGGGTTCAGATCTGACCCCAGACACTTCCCAGCTGTGTGATCCTGGGCAATTTACTTGACTCCCATTGCCTAGCCCTTACCATTCTTCTGCCTTGGAAGCAATTGCTTCCAAGACAGAAGGTAAGGGTTTAAAAAATAATAACAATAAATTAAATATGAATTAATTAAATAAAAAAATAAATTGAAAATAAATTTCTGAATTTATTTATTTATTATGCTCCCACAAAAAGTGGCACAGTGGACAAAGCTCTGGGCCTAGAGGTAGAAAGACTTGAGTTCAAACCCTCCCTCAGACCTCTACTAGCAGTGTGACCCTGGACAAGTCACTTAACTTTGTTTGCCTTGGTTTCCTCATTTGTAAAATGAACTAGAGAAGGAAATGGCAAGCTACCCCAGTCTGTTTGCCAAGAAAACTCCAATTGGGATCACAAAAAGTCAGACATGACTAAAATGACTGAACAACAACAACATATGAAACAATTTCTATTCTATACTACTTGTTTGGGGCTGTAATAAATTCTACATATTATATATTGTTTTATTATTACAATCTTATATAATATATACAATGTAATATGATATAATATATCATATCTATATTTTCAAAACTCTCCAACTTTTTGATTCCTTCTGTGTATTTTTAATAAGGAACATTTGTATAGTACTTGAAGGTTTACAAAGCACTTTACAAAGCCCTGGGAGGTGTTATTTTGAGCCTCACTTAACAGGTAAGGAAACTAATGAAGATACCAAGTCAAACAGACCAGATTTGGACTCCCATCTCACCCAGATTTAGTGCTCCGGCTACTGCACCTCTCAATGTTCTGATTCAACAGCCTTCCTTTAATGGCAACACTATTGTCAGCCCCCTTTCATCCTGCCCAGAATGACAACATGCCTGTCCCTCTTCCCATTTAAAAACCAAGGGGGAGGGAATATATTAAATGGGAAAATAGTAAATGTAACTGCATACGTATTTCAAATCCTTACTTTCTTCTTTGTAACTCTAAGGCAGAAGGGAAATGGGGTTAAGTGGCTTATCTAGGGTCACAGAGCTGTCTGAGGCTAGATTTGAACCCAGGACCTCCCAATTCCAGATCTGGCATTTTATCACTGTGCTACTTCCTGCCCCTGGACCCAGGACCACAGAATTTCCTATGATTGTGTTAGCTTTGAAAAAGAGAGAAACTCCTCAACTGCATAGACTGGTTCTCCCCAATCCAGCCCCAACCAACACCCTTGCAAATATTGACCCCTGGTCAAGGAGGTCTTTTTTTTTTAATCAAAAAATTTTTCCATGGTTACACAAGTCATGTTCTTTCCCTCCCCTCCTCCCACTCCCCTCCCGTAGCTGACACACAATTCTACTGGGTTTTCAAGATCTATTTCCCTATTATTGATATTTACACCAGGGTGATTGTTTAGAGTCTACATCCCCAATCATATCCCCTTGACTCATGTGATCAAGCAGTTGTTTTTCTTCTGTGTTTTTTTTCCCCCCACAGTTTTTCCTTGTTCTTTCTTATAAGTTCAGGGAGGTCTTAAGGAAGAGTCTTGCCAGATCCCTGCTGGAAGAGAGGAATATTACCTTTTGTAAACCTCAAAATTCCTTAGACTTATAAATGTTGGAAATTTCACCATTGGGATATTTCATACTTGGAAAATTTCTTACTGAGAGTCTATTGGAATGGGAACTCCATTGGCATGGGAGGTTCCTTCTCTTCCCTTCTTAAGATTACTTTAGGACAGAAACCCTTTGCTGAACAATGGAAAGGACTTTGACCTATGCTTGAGCATAGAACAGGAATTTCTTTGAGTCTTGATTGATTTTAGAATTGATACAATGGAGATACTCCACCCTATTCAGTCCTAATAAGATTGAGTAAGGGCTGCAGCCTAGATCAAAATTTAATTATTCCAATCTCTACCATACTCAAGTTAACAGGATTTAGAAAGGGCTGTAGCAAAGGAGTATAGATTTAATCATTTGAAAATATGACCTTCAACAGACATGTGCAAAAGCCAGAAACCTCTGGGCGGTCCTGGGTTAAGCGAGAGCCTCCATTGACAGGGAAATTGATGAAGAGTGATTGGTAGATGTGAGGACTGAGGGGAGGCAACTTGGATGGTTTCCTTAAAGATAGGAGGGGCTGGAGACTGAAGGAGGGGGAGTTTTTGAGCAGTGTGGTTCCTGGGCTCTGGGGAAGCTTGCTCTGAAGGAAGCTGAAGGTGGGGGCCTCTGAGACTGTTTCTCCATTTTGGACACGTGAGTGAAAGGGACTGATCTCTTTTCTTTGCCCCAGCTATCTAAGGGCTTGGGCCTTTTGGCCCAGCCTAAACAGAAGGGGTATTTAAGCCCTATTCCCTTCTCTCCCCTTTCTCTCTCTATATATATCTCTAATTCCTTTCTTGCTCCTATTGTAATTAAACTCCAAAAAAAGGCTGACGGCTGACTTGAGTTTTTCATTTAGGAATTACATAGCTGATTCCTGGGCGACCTTAAATTAATATATATCAGTCTTTTAAAGTGATTCCCTTGTAACATTGTGGCTGACCACACGGGAGTCTAAAGAATCCTCTCAATAAAACTTTTTCCTTGCCTTTTTACTATACTGTTTCACCACTTAGTCCTTTTTTTTAAAAAAAAAAAAAAACTTGGCTTAAAGACACAGCTGCTAGAACACGTGAGTATAAAAAAACTTTTTCTCTTTTCTCCTTAAGTTAAATTGGAATCAGCAGTTTTTTCTTTTTCTTCCCTTTAATCTTAAGGGACAGCTGGGTAGCTCAGCGGATTGAGAGCCAGCCCTAGAGGCAGAAGGTCCTGGGTTCAAATCGGACCTCAGATACTTCCCAGCTGTGTGACTCTGATAGACAGAAAACAGCTGTTTTTAAATCTCAGCATAAAGTCCTGGCTGGAAGAACTGTTTCTAAATATCCTTTCCCTTAAGGAACAACTTCCTGGATTAAAAAAAAAAAAAAACCCTGTGGAAAGTTTGTTGCTTTGCCCTGCTCCCCACGTGTTTTGTGAAATTACAAAATATACATATAAAAATGAGTACTACATTCTTTGACAATTATATGGCAGCTGAAGAAGTAGGGGCATTGAGGAATGAAGGATACCTCCAAATTTTTATATTAATAGGTACTGTCATTTTTGTACTCCTCAATACTATATTTAGAGATGAAAAAATAAAAAATATTGAGGATAAAATAAAACAAAATGAGGATAAAATAAAACAAAATGAGGATAAAATAAAACAAAATGAGGATAAAATAGAAAATATTGAGGATAAAATAGAAAATGTTGAGGATAAAATAGAAAAAAATGAGGATAAAATAGAAAATATTGAGGATAAAATAGAAAATATTGAGGATACAATAGAAAAAATTGAGGATACAATAGAAAAAATTGAGGATACAATAGAAAAAATTGAGGATAAAATAGGAAATATTGAGAATAAAATAGAAAAACTTGAGGATAAAATAGGAAATATTGAGAATAAAATAGGAAATATTGAGGATAAAATGGGAGATATGGAAGATAAAATAGGAAAAATTGAGGAAAAAATGCAAGCCCAATTAGAAGATCTAAAATGTTTCTTACAGGATCAATGGGCAAACACCCACTCTACCAGAAACAGACCTGTTTCTGAACCTTTGAATGAGGAAATTTCCTTCCCTGAAATAGAGATGGACAACACCTTCCCTATAGCCCAGTTAACAGATTGCTTCTCTCGTGCAGTGCAAATCTTGTCTGAATTTAATCCCCAAAACCCTTCCCCTGCAATCCCAGCTTCTCATGTTCCTTCTCCTACAGAAAACCAAATTCCAATGCAAGGGAGATCTTGTCCTCCTAGAGAAACCTGTCCTTGTCAAACTGACCCACAGGTGCAAAATTCAACTAGAGGCCTGTTTCCTCTAAGAGAAGTACCTGAAATAGGACGAAATGGGGATGTGGTGACTTTAAGACATAGGATACCGTTTACTCCCCAAGAAATAAATGAATTTACACGAAATATCCCCACATATGAACAAGATCCTTTTCTAGTAACAAAAAAGATGGGAGACATATTTTTTCAATATAATCCGTCTTACAAGGACGTTGAGAGCTTACTACAGGCTTTTTTAAGTGAACGTGAAAAAAATAAAATAATTGCTCATGTCAACAAAACCCGGGGGCGTAATGCAGCACATTGGCCATCTCAGGATCCCGAATGGGACTATAATAATCCTGAGGACTATCTACAACTATACCGTTGTAGAGAGGCCATC
Source organism: Monodelphis domestica (assembly GCF_027887165.1). Lineage (NCBI taxonomy): Eukaryota > Metazoa > Chordata > Mammalia > Didelphimorphia > Didelphidae > Monodelphis > Monodelphis domestica. The sequence continues at coordinate 393,768,125 of NC_077230.1, forward strand.
CTCACAGCCATGAAGGAATGTGCGGACAGTACAGATAAGTGGATGGAACTGGAAAAAATTAAGCAAAAGGAAAACGAAACACCCTCCAGATTTATGGACAGAATTATCGAGTTTGGGGACAGATACTTAGATTGGGACTTAAATAAAGAGAATAGTTTAAGACAAATTAGAAGAATCTTTGTAAATAATTCATGCAAAGTAATTAAAAATTATTTTAAAACACAATGCCCAAGATGGTCAGATATGGACCTTGAAGAATTGCGAAAAACAGCTATATATGTTTTTAAGGGAAACGAAGAAAAGGAGAAAGAGAATAATGATGACATGGAGGAAATGAAGAAAAAAATGAGATGTGTAATAGATAGGATAACTAAATTAGAAAGTGGGCATGATAATGAACCAACGACAATTGCCCCTCTCCAGAAATCCAATTATCAATCCATTACTTGCCACTTCTGTGAGAAGAAGGGCCACAAAATGATGGAATGTAGAACCTTTCTTAAGATGTTTGGAAGGAATACACAGTTTAATAATGGTTTTAGAAATAATAACTATAGAAATTATGATAATGGTTATAGAAACCAGAATTCTAGAAATTATAATAATGACTATGGAAATAACTATAATGAATATAGAAATAAGAACTTTAGAAACCAGAATTATAGAAATAGGAATTGGGAATTTAATGACAATGCCCAAATTGAAGAAAATTTTAATGATAATACTCAACAATATATGAGAAATGGCGCTCGTCCAAAAATTACTCGAGGTGCTAATGATCCTCAGAGAGGTGCCCTTCAGGAGGGTGCCCAGGGAACTTCCCAGTATAATAAAGATGATTCTTCTTAGATTGTATTGATTTTGTTGATATTAATTAACCTTTTTCAGTTTTTTTTTCTCTCCTCTCCAAATAGTAGGAAAGATGAATAAAGAACTTAAGACTATGATTGGCAAATTATGCACTGAGACCCATTTAAAATGGCCTGAAATTCTCCCTCTGGCCCTATTTTATCTTAGAAGCAGGCCTAGAGGAGACTTACATATTTCACCATTTGAGATGCTTTTTGGACATCCGCCTATACAGGCTAAGCCTTTCTCCCCGGCTTATACATCGCTATTAGGGGGAGATATTACTATTGCTTCCTATATACAGGAGTTACAGCACAAACTACGTGAACTTCATGAATCTGGAGCTGCAGTACAAGCTGGACCATTAGACTTTTCTCTGCATGACCTGAACCCAGGAGATAAAGTTTATATCAAGAATTTCAAGCGAACTGGAGCAACTGAACCTTCCTGGGAAGGACCATTCCAAATATTATTAACTACTCCAACATCTATAAAGATTGGAGAAAGAGACTCTTGGATTCACTGCTCACATGTGAAGAAAGCATCTTCTGCTGAGACTGATTGACTCTATCCTATCATATGAATTGTGACTCTATCTTATCATATAAATTGGAGATAATAATCCATAGACAAATGGATGCTTCTTTTTTCTTTCAAGAATATATTGAATTACTGATTTTTTTTCTCATTTTTTGTACTGAAGGTACACATAATTAATATTAATATTTTTTTCCCTGCAGTAATACAAGTTAATATATATACTCTTGCTATAATATCAATATATGCCTAAAAGCTTTAAACTATGGGAACCTGCCATTTATTGATAAAATATTATAGGACTGTGATTAATGTTTGTGTCTGATTCCAGGAAAAGGGATAAAAACAAGGAGCACAGACTAAACCTGAATAGTGCCAATAGAGCACACATGAAATATTAAAGTGAGACTCAAGGTTGCGACGCTTAACTTATGTTTAAGTCGTAGGACTTCCTTGTATCTACACTCCTTTTGAAGTACTCAAACAAGTACAAAGCTTGACTATCATGCTGGCTCCCTATATCCCTGAGGAAAAAATCAGACAAGGGAATGACATTTCCCCATCAAAATAGAATTCTAATTCTTTTCTTCTTATATTATGGCAACTTCCTGTAGTCTTGGCTACAAATGGCTAAATGAAATATTACTGCATTCTGTCCTACATACTTGTGAGATAGAAATTACTTTAAACTGGACCTATACAAGGTCTATTTTGAATTTTTCTTATGTTTTTGATTATTTTTCTATTCTTTTGATAATTGACACATACACCCCCATAACTGAACATTGCATTCTGAGCTAAACTTGATATATTTTTTTTTAAATACTTACTTCAGGGGGGATTGTATTTTAATTTAAAATCTAAGAATTTTTGAATTTTTTTTTTGTTTGAGATTGTATTTTTATAAAAATCCAAGACTTTTGTTTAAGATTTTACTGTTATAAAAAAAAAAAAATTTCAAGGATTTTGATTTTGTTCGAGAAAAGATCTTCAAGAAAGAAGCTTGAAACTTTTATATCCAGAGAATGAACTGTTGCAGAAAGATGCCAAAAACCTACACTTCATCAAGAAGATCAAGAATGAACTTTGGATGTGATTGATTGGACTGAACTTTTGATTGAACATTTATTGTAACATTTATGCCAAAAGGGACTGCCCCTAATTTGGCTTTCTGTCAATGCGCCTAGCAAACATTGGTTTTGCTTTCTTTTCTTTTCTATTTCCTCTCTCACTATTCTAATTTCTCTTAGAAAATTGAATATTGTATATATCTTTAGTTAGAAGTGAATTTAGAACTACAAAATGATTATATTAAATGATCAATGGGGAGACTAGTCTCCCAATGATCATCAGGGGGGATTGTAAACCTCAAAATTCCTTAGACTTATAAATGTTGGAAATTTCACCATTGGGATATTTCATACTTGGAAAATTTCTTACTGAGAGTCTATTGGAATGGGAACTCCATTGGCATGGGAGGTTCCTTCTCTTCCCTTCTTAAGATTACTTTAGGACAGAAACCCTTTGCTGAACAATGGAAAGGACTTTGACCTATGCTTGAGCATAGAACAGGAATTTCTTTGAGTCTTGATTGATTTTAGAATTGATACAATGGAGATACTCCACCCTATTCAGTCCTAATAAGATTGAGTAAGGGCTGCAGCCTAGATCAAAATTTAATTATTCCAATCTCTACCATACTCAAGTTAACAGGATTTAGAAAGGGCTGTAGCAAAGGAGTATAGATTTAATCATTTGAAAATATGACCTTCAACAGACATGTGCAAAAGCCAGAAACCTCTGGGCGGTCCTGGGTTAAGCGAGAGCCTCCATTGACAGGGAAATTGATGAAGAGTGATTGGTAGATGTGAGGACTGAGGGGAGGCAACTTGGATGGTTTCCTTAAAGATAGGAGGGGCTGGAGACTGAAGGAGGGGGAGTTTTTGAGCAGTGTGGTTCCTGGGCTCTGGGGAAGCTTGCTCTGAAGGAAGCTGAAGGTGGGGGCCTCTGAGACTGTTTCTCCATTTTGGACACGTGAGTGAAAGGGACTGATCTCTTTTCTTTGCCCCAGCTATCTAAGGGCTTGGGCCTTTTGGCCCAGCCTAAACAGAAGGGGTATTTAAGCCCTATTCCCTTCTCTCCCCTTTCTCTCTCTATATATATCTCTAATTCCTTTCTTGCTCCTATTGTAATTAAACTCCAAAAAAAGGCTGACGGCTGACTTGAGTTTTTCATTTAGGAATTACATAGCTGATTCCTGGGCGACCTTAAATTAATATATATCAGTCTTTTAAAGTGATTCCCTTGTAACACTTTCCAAAGGAGAATTTTTTGAGCCCTTAACCTTAACCAATACCACCTATAGTTCACGGGATATTACGTGTATAACCCAGGTTGAATTGATTGCCAGCACCAGGAAGGGGGAGGGAAGGAGGTGGGAGTGGGGGGAAACAATTTGGATCATATAACTTCAGAAAACTTATGTGGAAATATATATATATATATAATCCTTACCTTCTGTCTTCGAATCAATACTATGTATTGATTCTAAGGCAGAAGAGAGCAGTAAGATCTAGGCAATGGGGGTTAAGTGACTTGTCCAGGGCCAGATTTGAATACAGGAACTCCCATCTCTAGGACTGGCTTGCAATCCACTGAGCAACCTAGATTGCCCCCTCTATATAGATTTTATTTTTATTTACTTTTATTAGTTAAGTAATTTAGAATATTTTTCCATGTTCATATATTTTTAATGTCAGAAAATACTATTTTCTTATTCATAGCTGCACTCTTTGTGGTGGCAAAAAATTAAAAAATGAGGGGATGCCCTTCAATTGGGGAATGGCTGAACAAATTGTGGTATATGTTGGTGATGGAATACTATTGTGCTCAAAGGAATAATAAAGTGGAGGAATTCCATGGAGACTGGAACAACCTCCAGGAAGTGATGCAGAGCAAAAGGAGAAGAACCAGGAAGTCATTGTACACAGAGACTGATACACTGTGGTACAATCTAACAATGGACTTCTCTACTAGCAGAATGCAATGATCCAGGACAATTCTGAGGGACTTGGGAGAAAGATGCTGTCCACATCCTGAGAAAGATCTGTGGGAGCGGAAACACAGAAGAAAAACAACTGCTTGATCACATGGGTTGGTGGGGATATGATTGGGGATGTAGACTCTAAGTCAACCCAATGCAAATATCAATAATATGGAAATGGGTCTTGACCAATGACATGTAAAACCCAGTGGAATTGTGGGTCAGCTATGGGAGGAGAGGACAGAAAGAATATAAATCTTGTAGCCATGAAAAAATATTCTAAATTAACTAATTAAATAAAAATTTCCAAAAAAATATACTATTTTCCATGGAACATTGGGATACTCTTTGTGCCCACAGGGAAATTGTTTCACTCTAATGAGCCAATAGACATTTATTAAATACCTACTATGTGCTAGAAACTGTCTCTGGGCCAGGAACTAATTACTAGAATCATGTGTCGGCTATGGGAGAGGGAAAGGCGGGAGGGGGGAAGGGGAGGAAAAGAAAATGATCTTTGTTTCCAGTGAATAATGTATAAAAATGACCAAATAAAATAATTTTTAAAATTAAAAAAAAAAAGGCAAAAGACAGTCTCTACTCTCCAAATAATTATGTAGAAGTAAGCTATGTACTGGCAGGATAAGAAATAATTAAGAGGGGGAAGGCACTAAAATGAAGAAGGATTGAGAAAGGCTTTTGTAGAAGATAGGACGTTAGTTGGGATTGAAAGGGAGTGAGGCTTCCATGTACCGATGCAAAGTGAGCAGGACCAGGAGAACATCACACAGGAATAGTAATATCAAAACAATGATCAACTCTGAAAGGAGTAGCTCCTCTGATCAATACATGCTACAAGAGGATTCCAAATGACTAAATGACTTGTGATGAAAAATGCTCTCCACCAATGGAGACCCAATGAACTCAGAGAGCAGACTCAAGCATCCTTCTTGCACTTTCTTATTTTTCTGCCTTTGATTCCCCCTTTTTTGCAATATGACTAATATAGAAATATGTTTTCCAGGGTTTCACCTGGATAACTGGTATATATCGCTTGCCTTCTTAAGGGCGGGCGAGGGAAGGAGAGAATTCAGAACTCAAAATTGTATGAAAAGTAATGTTAAAAAAATAATAAATTTATTTTTTAAAAAGGCAGTCAGCAAAGCAAGTCTTCAAGTTAACCACAGGGGACTCATGATGAAAATGCTCTCCACAGTCAAAGAAGGAATCAGTGGAATCTGAGGCAGATCAAATGCTGCCATCTTCTTATATATTTCCTTGTGAGATTTCTATTGTATGTGTGATGTGTATCTTCTATCACAACATGAGAAAATAGGTATTGCATGAAAGTACAGGTATAACCTATATCAGATTATTTATCATCTAGGAATGGGGGGGATGAGGAAAAGAGGGAAGGAGAAAATCTGGATTTTAAACTGGCAGAAAACACAATTGTAAAAAATTGTTTCTATAGAGAACTGAAAATTTTTATTTTAACTAATTTATTTTCATTTAAATTATAAATTAAAAAGAAATGGAGACCTTTGGAAGCAAAAAAAAAAAAAAGAAGTCAGGAAGATCAGTAGTTAGAGCAGAGGAGAGAACATTCTGGGCATGGGGGACAGACAGAGAAAATGCCCAGAGACCAGAGAGAACGGCCAGAAGGCCAGTCACTATATCAAAGGCTATATGTCAGGCAGTAAGGTGTGAGAAGCCTGGAAAGGTAGGAAGGGGGTAGGCTGTGAAGGGTAGTTTATATTTGCTCCTGGAGGCAATGGGGAGCCACTGGAGTTTATGAGTATGAAGGTGGGGATCAGACCTGTGCTTCAGGGAAATCCTTTGGTAGCTGAATGAATGATGGATTGGAGCTAGTAAGGGTCTGAGGCTGGATTTGAACTCAGGAAGAGGAGTCTTCCTGACTCCAGACTCAGTACCTTATCCAGTGTTTCAACAAGCGGAGATCATCTAAATCTAGGGGTTTGCAAACTTGGCTTTTTAATATATTTTGGCAACTATTTTTCAATATATTGGTTTTCTTTGTAATGTTATGCATTTGTTTGATGCATCTAAAAATATGGCTCTGGGAAAGGATCCATAGGCGTCACCCAAAGGGGCCCAGGTCCCCTAAAAAGATCCAGGACAACCTTCTCCTGGTACAGATGAAGAGCCTGAGGGCACTCTAGACCAGAAGAGCCAACCCTGTGGGTGGGAGGCCACAAGAGGGCCTCAAAATCCCCCACCCAGGCCATAAAATTAGGAAATGCTTAACAGAATGAAAACACAAAGAGAGAGCCTGATCATTCGTCATTTTCTAAATGAATGTGCCACCTGCAGACATCTGTTTCTATTTGAGTTTGATGCCACTATCTTCCCTGCGAGGTATTTCCTGCCACCAAAACTTATCTCAATCTTTCAACACTCAGTACCTACTATGGGCCAGGTGGGCATCTACATGGTACAATCTCTGGAGGCAAGAAGATCAGAGCCTTTGGCACTATCTATGTGACCCTGGGCAAGTCAGTTCACCTCTGCCTCAGTTTCCCCATATGTCAAATGAGTCGGAGAAGGAAAAGACAAGCCCCTCCAGGATTCTTGTCAAAAAAAAAAAAAAACAAAACAAAAACAAAAACCCCAACACAAGTCGGGTCACAAAGAGTCAGGCATCACTGAAATGACTAAACAACATAGCCAGGTCCTACACTAAGTGCTGTGCCTCATTTCCTCTCTCCTAAAGTTAAAAAAAAAAGAAAGAAAGAAATTCTTTTTCTTTTAAAGCCTTACTTTCCATCTTGAAATTGATAGTAAGTTTTGATTCCAAGGCAGAAGAGCGGTAAGGGTGAGGCAATGAGGGTTAAAGGACTTGCCCAGGGTCACCCCACTAGCAAGTGTCTGAGGTCAGATTCAAATCCAGGACCTCCCATTTCTAGCCACCTAGCTGCCCCTCAGCTTCACTCTGCATGTTGTCTTTCCTCATTAAAGTATATGCTCCTTAAGAGCAGAGACTGCTTGTCTAAGTTCTTATTTTTGTATCCTGAGTCCTTAGCACCACCTCGCACACAGTGTTTGACTCAATTTTTATTGCCTAGTCAAGGTTTTGAGTAGGAAGAGATCTCAGAGATCATCTAATTGGCCGCCACCACCTTCTATCTCTCATTTTATAAATAAGGAAACAGACCTAGAGAGCTTTGGATGATTTAGCCAGTCAACCAGGTTACAAGTAAGCAGAGTGAGGATTCACACTCAGGTCCTCCAGGCTCAAAGCAAATGCTCTTTCCACTGCACCACCCACCTTTCTAGTCTAACCTCTATCTGGACAGGAATCCTCTCTTTAACAGCCCCAACAAGTAATCCTCTAGCTTCTTGAATACCTGCAATAACGAGGAGCTCACTACACCATGTGTTAGCCTATTTCATTGTCAACTAGCTCTAATTTCTTAGGATAATCTTTCTCGTCCTGAGAGAAAATGTGTCTTAATATAATTTCCTCTCATTAAAGAGGTTAGCTCTTTGTTCATCTATTCACTCATAAAAAAAATTGTACTAAATTTACTAAAAATTGTATTAAGTTGTATTGAATTATACTAAAATTGTAATAAATTTGTACTAAATTTACTGAAAATTGTACTAAATTTACTAAGATTGTAATAAAATTATACTAAATTTGTGCTAAATTCACTAAAAATTGTATTAAGTTATACTAAATTGTATGAAAATTATAAATTATACTAAAATTGTAATAAATTTGTACTAAATCTGATAAAAATTGTATTGTTATACTAAAATTATAATAAATTTGTACTAGAATTGTAATAAATTGTACTAAAATTATAATAATTTGTACTAAATTGTACTAAAATTGTAATATATTTGTACTAAATTGAAATGAATTTGTACTAAAATTGTACTAAATTATACTAAAATTGTAATATATGTGTACTAAATTTACTAAAAGTTGCACTAAATTGTTCTAAAAAATATTGTACTAAAGGGAGTCATCAGGGAAATTGAGGAAGGAAAAAGAAGGGGTGACTGGGTATGGTGACCCACAGCTCTGACCCCTCTGCTTTGGAAGAGGATAAGGCAGGTGGATCTCTTGAGCTTGGGAGTTCAAGCTGCAGTGGACTATGCCAAACAGATCCTGGTCCTCACTAAGTCAGGTACCAACATGGGGAGCCCTTGGGAGAACAGCCCAGGTTAGAAAGCTGCAGGTCAATGACTTGTGGAAATGGGCCATGAGTAGCCCCTGAACATCTAGCCTGGGTAAGATAAGGAGTCCCAGTCTTTAAAAATAATATTCAGATATATTTTAAAGTTGTTTTTTTTTAATTTATTAAGAAAAAGAAGAGTGGGCTGCTAGCCTGTGGTCATGTCTTCTCCCTGTCTCCCCATTCCCACCCCCCAGCCTTCTCTTCTCCGCTTCCTTCAATCTCTTCTCCCTTTAGTGGGCCATACTCAGGCTCCTCCTCCCTCTCGCCATTCCAGTTCCCCATCACACTCTACCTGTAGAAGTCATCCAAACAGTAGACTTCATTCTGGTCATCCAAAGCAAAGCTCTCATCCCCAATGCGCCGGGAGCACACCACGCACATGAAGCAGTCTGGGTGGAAAGTCTGGCCAAGAGCTCGGATGACGTGTTCTAGGACCACAGCCTGGCACCGGCCACACTTCTCTAGAGTGTCCTGGGGGAAGAAAGCCACAGCCGATGGAGGGGCTGCCTGCTGGGGGCTGCCCCTGAAGAGACAGGAGAAAGAGAAAGGGGGAGAAGAGAACTCTGGGAGTCATAGGATAATAGGACTTAGAGCTAGATTTAGGAATTAAATTTAGATTTAGGAATCTCAACTGATCCTATCATTTTTTTTCTTTTTTAAAACTTTTACTGTATGTCCATACAATGTATTTACTGTCAATACAATGTATTGGTTCTAAAGCAGAAGAGTGCTAAGGGCTAGGCAATGGGAGTCAAAACTTGCCCAGGGTCATACAGCTAGGAAGTATCTGAAGCCAAATTTGAATCCAGAACTTCCTGTCTCTGGGACTGGCTCAATCCACTGAGCCACCGAGCTGCTCCATGTCTCCATTCTTAGAGGAACAGCAAGAGCTAGGTAACTAGGATTAATTAAGTGCCTTTCCCTAGGTCACACAGTGAAGAAGTGTCTAAAATGAAATTTGAACCCAGGTCCTCCTGTCTCCAGACTTGTCCCTCTACTGATCTTATCATTTCAGTTGTAGAAACTGAAGTCCAGGGCTCTATGACTACAAATCCATTCCTCTTTCTACTATGCTACTATTTGGGGTCTATCCTTGGGGGCCCCCAGATTCTGAAAGGGAGGAATGGGATTATTATAAAATTGTATTTTCTACAATAAAGGCAAGTTTCATAACAGCTAACATTTATATAGTGTTTAAGATGTACAAAGCACTTCCCCCCCATTTTTTATCAGCAAAAATCTGCCTTCTTACCCTCATACTCAAACCCTGCCCTGCCATACTTATCTACCTTTTCTATTTCAAGTGATATAAAATAAGAACTTGGAGATATTAATTTAAATCCAACACAACTAAAGAAAAACAAACTCTAGCACAGTTACAAATATGTATAGTCAATCCAAACAAATATCTATGTTGGGCATATCCAAAAAAATTGTCAAATTCTGTACATGGAGTCTATCAGGAGATAAGTATCATGTTTAATTGTGAGTCCTCTGGAATTGTGGGTGGTCATTGCACTTCTCAGAGTTCCTAAGTCTCTCTAAGTTGTTTGCCTTTACAATATTGCTGTTGTTGAATACATTGTACTCTTGGTTCTGCTCACTTTGCCCTGCATCAGTTCATACAAGTCTTCCTGGGTTTCTATAAAACAAGTCCCTTCATTGTTTCTTATAATATAATATGATTCCATCATATTTATGAACTTTTGGGAATTTATTTCTATTTCTATTATATATTATGCACATAATATATAATTTATATTTATTTATAACTTGTTAAGGCATTGCCCAATGGATAGGCTCCCTCTCAGTTTCCCATTCTTTGTTGCCTCAAAAAAAAAGCATTGTGCAGATGGAAAATTTGCAACACCCGAGCTACATTCCCAGCATCCTTTTAAGTTACGTCCTCATTTTGTCTAAGGAGGCTTGGGAGATACATTTGGTGGAGACCCAGCAAGGCCCTTTTTTCAGAGCTTGTGCTTTTGGTAAAGTGCTGCAGGTGGGAGTCTCTGCTCTCTTTGCTCCGCTCACTTGACTGAAAGAACTTTTTTTCCCCTCTTCTCTCTCTTTTGATTTAGGATTAAAAATCCTACATATTTTTAAATAGTAGGAGTATTTATTCATTTTTACTCTTACAGTTTAAATAGTTATATTTGTTATTTCCTTAGTTTGATTTGTTTAGGACTTCCCTTGATCTACCTTCCCTCTAATTCCACTTCCCCTTTCCCTCCTATTTTTCTGTTGAATGAAATGTATTACCCAACCCTTTGTGTGTATGTACATATTCTTCCTTTCTTTAGCCAGTTCAGATGAGCTGTTCCTCCTATCCTTTCCTCTTTGTATGTAGAGCTGTCTGCTTGTTGGTTCAGCAGACTCTTTGTGACCCCATTTTGGGGTTTTCTTGGCAAAGATACTGGAGTGGATTGCCATTTTCTTCTCCATCTCATTTGACAGATGGGGAAACTGAGGCAAATAGGGTTAAGTGACTTGCCCACAATCATACAACTAGTGTTTGAGATCAAATTTGAACTCAGGTCTTCCTGACTCCAGACTCAGCATTGTATGTACTATGGTGCCATCTAGCAGCCTGTTAGTAAATAGGGATCTACTAAAAGAATTATGTGAGCGAATTTTCCTAATCTTTCTCTTCCTTACCCTCCAGATATATTCCTTTTCTCCTCTCTTTCCATTCTTCTCATTGAGCCATAATAAAATACTCCCAGGCCTTACAAAACATAGATTACATCCATAGGTTAAATCATTTGATCCTCATAACAACATACCGCAAAGGAGGAGTCATTATTCAAGGCTGAATTCAAGGCTTCCTTACTACAAGTCCAACATACTTACAATACCTTACTATCTAATAACAAACCCAAACCAAAACAGAGTGGAGGAGGCCAAGGGGAAGACTCTTTGATAGTTTTAGGTGAAGAATCTGAATATCTTTCTCTTTCTTTTCCCTCTTTACTTCTTTCTCTCTTTTTTCTTTTTTGCTCTTTTTCTTTCTTCCTTTGCTTCCTTCCTCCCTTTTTCTTTCTCTTTCTTCCTCTTCTTTCTCATCCCTTCCCTCCCTTCCTCCATTCTTCTCTCTTTTTCTTTCTTCCTCTCCTTCCTTTCCCTTCTTCTCTTTCTCTTTTTCCTTTCTTCCTCTCTTTCATTCTTTCTCTTTCCTTCCTTCCTTTCTCTTCCCATTTCCTCCCTTCCTTTCTCTCTCTATCCCTTTCTCGCTTCTCTTCCTTCCTTTCTTTCTCTCCTTCCTTCCCTTTCTTTCTTCCTCCCTTCATCTCTTTCTTCATTTCTTTCTTCTTTCCTTTCTTTCTCCTTCTTTCTCTCTCCCTCCCTTCCTCCATTCTTCTCTCTTTTTCTTTCTTCCTCTCCTTCCTTTTCCCTTCTTCTCTTTCTCTTTTTCCTTTCTTCACCTCTTTCATTCTTTCTCTTTCCTTCCTTCCTTCCTTTCTCTTCCCATTCCCTCCCTTCCTTTCTCTCTCTATCCCTTCCTCCCTTCTCTTTCTTCCTTCCTTTCTCTCCTTCCTTTCTTCCTCCCTTCTCTTTCTTCCTTTCTTTCTCTTCTTCCTTCCCTTCCTTTCTTTCTCCCTCCCTTTCTTCCTCCCTTCATCTCTTTCTTCTTTCCTTTCTTTCTTTCTCCTTCTTTCTCTCCCTTCCTCCTTCCCTCTCTTCCTCCCTCTCTCTCTTTCTTTTCTTTCTTTTTCCTCCTTTCTCTTCCTCCCTTCCTCCTTCCCCTTCCTCTTTCCCTCTCTTCCTCTCTCTCTTCTTTCTCCTTCCTTCCTTCCTCCCTCTCCTTCTTCCTCTCTATTTCTTTCTTCTTCCCTCCCTTCCTTTCTCTTTCCCTCCCTTCTCTCTCTCTTCCTTCCTTTTTCTCTTTATTTCTTCCTCTCTCCCTCCTTTCTTTTCTTCCTTTCCTTCTTTTTTCTTTCTTTCATTTTTGGCCTATCTTATTTTCTAAACAATCAGAGGGTTTCAGGTTTCAATGATCCCCCAGGAACCATCTAATCAAATCCCTAAAGTGTAGCAGGAATCCTTATCTACAATACAACTGACAAGTGGTTCTGTAGCCTCTTCTGAAAGGATTCTAGGTGTCGGGGACACAGTTTAGGCCAATATAGCCTTAAATTCCTTAAAAATTTTTATTTGAATCTTTACCTTCTATCTTAAAATTGATACTGAATATGGGTTCTAAGCCAGCAGAACAGTAAGGACTAGGCAATTAAGGTTAAGTGATTTGCCAAGGGTCACACAGCTAGGAAGTGTCTGAGGTCAGATTTGAACCCAGAAGCTCCCATCTCTAGACCTGGTTCTCTGTCCATTGACCCAGCCACCCACCTGCCCCTTAAATTCCTTCTTAAAGGGGCCTCTTTTCAGGACCTTTCTAATCCCTTCCTGCCTCTTTCACTTTGAGTTCCTCTAGGGTAATAGGTTCTCCCACCTTTTTCTTCCCTCCTCCCCATCATCCAACCTGTCATGACGAAAGGAAAAAAAAATCTTGGATTTGAGGATGGAAGAACTAGGTTTGAAAACTAGCCCCTGCTATATAACTTCTCTGGACCTCAGTTTCTCCATGTGTAAGAGGAAGGGTTGGAGTCTTATAGAAGCCTCTATTATCCCTAGCAGTTCTAAAGTAATGATTCCATGAGTCCTCTGCCTTTTCCTCCATCTTCATTTCTATAGAAGCCCTCCCAAGGGCTGAACAGGGAATACCTACCTTATAACAGGGTTCACAGAGGGGCCGGCCATCCTTCTGGTAGAAAAGCTGGCCTGCCAGTTGTCGGTTGCAGGCTCGGCATGTGAAACACTGGGCATGGTACTGTCTCTTCATGGCTTCCACAGCCAGCTCCCGGGGGGACACAACTTTGTGGCAGAAGGCACAGATGTCTGGGGGATGGGATACATTGAGAGTCAGGAGCCCATCCTGAGAGAATACAAAACCATTCTCAGCCCACCAGAATGTGGCAAAATTGGGACACTAATACACTGCTTGTAGAGTTGTGAATTGATCCAACCATTCTGGAAGGCAATTTGAAAGTGTGCCCAAAGAACTTTCAAAGACAGCCTGCCCTTTGATTCAGCAGTACTACTACCAGGTTTATACACCAAAGAGATGATAAAAAAAGGTTTTATAAAATTATTCTAATCTGTTCTTTGTGGTGGCAAAAAAAAATGGAAAATTAGGGGGCAGCCCTCGATTGGGGAATGATGATCTGCTTGATTTCTATATGAACTGGAAGAACCTCCATGAACTGATGTGGAGCAAAATGAGCAGAACCAAAAAAACATTGTACACAGAAAGTGAAACATTGTGGAACGATCAAATGTAATCAACTTTGCTACTAATAGCAATGCAATGATACGGGACAACCCTGAGAGACTAATGAGAAAGAATGCTATCCACATCGAGAGAAATAACTCTGGGAGTAGAAATGCAGAAGAAAAACATATGATTTATCAGTTGTTTATATGGGTATAGGATTTGGGGGTTTGGTTGTAAAAGATCACTCTATTACAAAAATGAATAATACAGAAATAGGTATTAAGTGATAACACATGTATAACCCAGTACAATTGCTTGTCAGCTCTGGGAGTGGAGAGAGAAGAGGGGTGAGAGGCAAGAGTCATGTAGCAGGGGGAAAAATTAAATTAAATTAAAAAAAGGAGCAGAGAAACTGACATTGCTCTCAGTATAGAAAAAAAAGATGCTCTTTGTAAGAACAATTCACATTGTAGTGGTGCTTTGTGGGTAAAAAGAATGAATAATCATTAAGAGAGACCCACTAATGTGGAGAGACACAGAGAGAGAACACTGTGTAGTCTAGTGGAAAGACCCCTGAGCTCAATCAGGAGATGTGGCTTCAAATCCTAGCATTGCTACTAGTGTGGGACCTTGGGCAAGTCTGGGCTTTAGGCTCCTCCACTAGAAAATGAAGGAGTTGGACCAGATGATGGCTAAGGTCTCACTTTGGTCTAGGTCTTAGAAATGCACCTAGAGGCTCAAAGCTTTCTTGGTTGAGGTTTGCCTTGCTGTACTTTTTTTAGGGGACAGTGTCATATATTTTTCCAGATTTGAAGAGAATTTATTAGAAAGAGAACCCAGAGGAATTATTGAGATGAAGGGGGCCTTAGAACAGAGAATATCAGGGTTGGGAGAAATCTTAGAACAGAGAATGTCAGAGCTGGAAGGGACATTGGGATAGAGAATGCCAGAGCTGGGGGAAGTCTTAGAACACAGGATGTCAGCTGGGAGGGACTTTAGAACAGAGAATATCAGGGTTGGGAGAAACCTTAGAACAGACAATGTCAGAGCTGGGAGGGAAGTTTAGAATAGAGAATGTCAGACCTGGGAAAGACCTTAGAACAGAGAACGTCAGAGCTGGGGGAAGCCTTGGAACATAATGTCAGAGCTGGGAGGACTCAGAAAACAGAATGTCAGAGCTGGAAAGGAGTCTGGGTATTACCTAATCCAACCCCTTTGTTTTTCAAAAGATAAAACTGAGGGGGCAGCTGGGTAGCTCAGTGGTTTGAGAGCCAGGTCCAGAGATGGGAGGTCCTGGGTTCAAATCTGACCTCAGATACTTCCCAGCTGTGTAATCCTGGGCAAGTCACTTGACCCCCATTGCCCAGCCTTTACCACTCTTCTGCCTTGACACAGTATTGACTCTAAGATGGAGGTTGAGGGTTTAAAAAAAAAAAGGGTAAAACTGAAGCCCAGGGAGAGGAAGGGATTCACTCAAGGTTATGTGACTTTTTGTAGAAAAGACAGAGGTGGAATCTAATTCTCCTAACTTGTCCTTCACAGTGCTAGGAAGCAGAAGTGCTCTTCAGAACTGTACCACACTGTAGCCAACATGGAGAGGTGACAATGACCTCCCCTTCTACTCCCCAAGCCTCTCCTTATTCTCGGTATCTCTGGTTGTCCCAGAACAGAGCAGGAAACTCTTTGGGCCTTGACTAGGAGGGCCATCACTCCTGCCCTCTACCCATGGGGATACCTGTGGACTCCTCCCTTTCTGGGATGCCAGATGACTCTTCAGGAGGTGGTGGCAGCTCTTCCTCTACTCCCTTGAAGTGATTGGGTCTAGGCTTGAGTTGGTGGGGCTCAGTTAGGACCTGTAATAGAGACAAAAAGGAAAAAAAAACTTGAGAGCAGATACTCAGCTCCAATACCAGGAAACATTTTTATGCCCTGCTTTAACCCTCTTCCCATCTTTGCACAGCTCTTGACAATGACAAAGCACATGCATTACTGTAGGGCTCTCATCACAAAGGAGGAAATTTATATTTTATAGATGGGGAAACAGAGGCCCTGGTAGGGGTGGGGAGTCATAGGGCAAATTAGGGACAGAACTAGGACTAGACCTCATGTCTCTCTGCTTTCAGCCCCAGGCTCTTCCCATGATAACACAGATGATTGATTACGTCTAGTTCCCAAGAAATTGCTCAAGATCTTGCTTTCCCCTGAGCCCTTGGCCTTTGGCCTAAGCCTGCCTCAGTAGACAAGTGGGCACTTCTCCTCATTCCATTCCTCAGTTCTCACCAGTCTATGAACAACCAAAAGTGTTTTGGTTATCATAGGATGGCTGGGAAACCAGATGGTTTGTCTCTCCACTGAGGATAAAGCAAGAGAAATGGATTTTGTAGCATCACAGAACAAGCGAAGTCAGAGTTGGAAGGGGCCAACAGGCAGAGAATGTTCAAATTGCAGAATTTCAGCATTAGAAAGGGAGCCAGCAACCAGCTAGGCCAATATCACTGACCAGAGGTCATCCAGGCTTAGCCTGTAGACCTTCTGTGAGGGGGATCCTGATGATTCCACTATGGAACAGCTCTATCAGGAGGAAGGCTTTCCTGGCATCATGCCTAAATCACTCTCTTCCCAGCTTCTTCCCATGGCTCCGTTATGCTGTCTGAGGCCAAGCAGGACAAGAAATACTTTTAAGATAGTTTTAAGAGGGCTCTGAGCACAACATCAGAGCTCGAAGAGATCTTCTAAAAGAGGTTCTAAAGCCGGGTCCAAAGGTGAGGGTTATATAATGATAGAGTCCAGAACTTGGATGGGGGGAAAATCATCTTTTTTTAAATGAAATTTGTTTTTATTTCTTTCTGTTTTGAATTTAAAACCAATAACTAAAACATTGTTCTGGAAATGGCCCGATCTATGACCAAAAAGATTACATAGAACAAAAAATGGTGGAACTGAGAGGGTCCTGAGAATGCAGAATGTCAGAGCTTAGAGGCCCTTTAGAACAGGGAATGTCAGAGCCCTAAGAACACAGAATAGTTGAGCTGGGAGAGGCCTTAGAACACAGGATGTCAGAGCTGGGAGAGAGCTTAGAACATAGAATGTCTGAGCTTAGAGAGACCTTAAAACAGAGAATGTCAGAGCTGGGAGAGACCTTAGAACAGACAATGTCAGAGCTGGGAGAGACCTTAGAACAGAGAATGTTAGAGCTGGGAGAGACCTTAGAACAGAGAATGTCAGAGCTGGGAGAGACCTTAGAACAGAGAATGTCAGAGCTGGGAGAGAGCTTAGAACACAGAATGTCAGAGCTGGGAGAGAGCTTAGAACAGAGAATGTCAGAGCTGGGAGAGACCTTAGAACAGAGAATGTTAGAGCTGGGAGGGACCTAAGAATGGAGAATATGAGAACTGGGAAAGTCTCTTAGAAATATATATATATTTTTTACAACCACCTCATTTGCAGATGAAGAAACAGAGAGTTCCTCTTCTGCATAAGAAATTCAGGGGAGATAGAAGAAATGTCTTCCAAATAGCCAGGGTTATTGTATAATGGAAAGAGGTCTGAACAAAGAGTTAAGTGGCTTTGAGTCACTATATACATTTATGAATTATGTGGGCAAGTAATTTCATGTCTTGGCCTCAGTTTCTTCATCTGTTAAATTGGGATAAAAATATTTGTACCAGCACCACTTTTACTGGGCTATTTTAAGTATGAAATAAAATAAGGCTAGATACTGCTTGGTTAGCAGAAAATGCTCAGGCAATGTGCACTGTTTGTTGTCATCATTATGATTCTTATTACTACTCTCATCACTATGACTGTTGTGACTCTTATTATTAGATATTGGAAAGGATGAAGAGGAAGAACATGGGCTCCTTTTCTTTGGGGTCTTTAAAAATATATCTTCTTCCATTTATGATGCAGTTGGTGCTTCCTAGAGTTTAAGGAATGACTCTAATAGTCTCCAAGGCCAAGGATTTCTCTTCTTTTTTTAGGCCTCTGCCCAGCATTCCCCATTCCCCAATAAGGTTACAAGGAGGCAGAGAGGCTGCTATACTTTTTTGGGGGGTTACAGGAACCAGTACCTGTGGTGGGGGAGGGGGAGGGGCCACATGCAGCTGCTGGAGATTTTCTGAGAGCAAATTCCCGTCCTGGGCCAGGCAGTCCTCATCTGGTGGGAGCAGGAAGGCTGGAGGGGGTGGTGGAGGTGGAAGGAGATCCAGGTCAGGGAAGTTGTCCTCAGGATCTGGGGCTGGAGGAGGAAGGGAGGACCCTGAACATAGAAGAAAGAACAAGATGGAGACCAAGATGGGAACTTCTGGTGAAATCATGAAGGTGCCATTTGTCTTAGATACTCCCTCATGCCATCAAGACCTACCTTGGTACTGGCAGCATTCAGCCCTCAGACCTCTTAGTCTTTCCCATAAAATCCCACTCCCCAAATCCAATCTTCTCAGAGTCCTGCCCTCTGAACAGCTAATCTAAAGAGATGATGCCATTTTAGAACATAGAATGTCATAGCTAGAAAAGATATTAGAACACAGAATGTCAGAGCTGGGAGAGTCCTTAGAACAGAGAATGTCAGAGCTGAGAGAGAGTTTAGAACAAAGAATGTCAGATCTGGGAAGATCCTTAGAACATAGAATGTCAGAGCTTGGAGAGACCTTAGAACAGAGAATGTCAGGGCTGGGAAGAACTTGGAACAGAGAATGTTGGAGTTAGGAGGGCCCATAGAGATTTCATGAAGGAGGGAACCAGGGCTCAGAGCACTGAATTGGAGGGACTTGCCCAAGATTACCCAAAATCTTGGTGGTATCTGAAAACTGAAGGGGGAGGCAGTGGTCCCCTGAAATCCTGCCTCTTAGTCATTGCTGTGTCTCTCCAGGTCTTGAGAGGCTCTAAGGATAGGGGGATGGAGAAGGATGAGCAGGATTAAGTTAGTGGTCAGCCAGCAGCAATTCTCAACCTCCTTCTTTTGTTTGCTAACAATTATCCCGGTGTAATTAACACCAGGGAGCCATCCCCACAACCACACGCCCAGCATCTGCCAGGTTGCCACAACAATGGTGGATAATTGCTGTGGGAACAAATGCCAGCGGGTGAATGGATCACTAGTTTTAACTCCTAAGCCTGACAGATGGGATGTACTGGGAAATCACAGAGCTGGCGTGGAGAGAGCCACCCAGGCAGACTTCTGGGGCTTGGGTTAGTGCCAGTCTCAAAGCAGGGTCAGGCTGTCCCAAAGGGGCACAGGGCTTTTTGCCTCTTGAGCTGCACTGCTTTAGGGGCCTCGGAGGGAGGGAGGGAGCAGGAGCTGGCTCCCAAGTTCTACCCCTGTTTTCATGACAACTAGGAATGTCACCGCTACCCTACGCAGCCCAGCTCCTCCCCCAAATCCTCTCCCCCACTAGGAATTCCCAGTCAGTTTATAGGATCACAGGTTTAGGAACCTCAGGGGCCATCTGGGCCATCCCTGTCATTTTACAGATGAGGAAACTGAGGCCCACTGAGGTAATGTATTTGCCCAAGGTCACCTAAGTAGTAAACATTAGAGATGGGTCTGAATCTCAGGTCTTCTCTGACTTGAGAGCCATCAACCTCTTCATTGTAACAGATCATTGAATTTAGAGTCAGAAACGAGACCTTAGAGAACACTGAGTGCATGGGCCTCATTTTACAGATGGAGAAACTGAGGCCCAGAAATAAGAAGGGACTTGACCAGGGTTATGCAGCTAAATTACTTAACCTTTTAAAATAATCTGGCTTTGAATGAAAGGCAGGGAAAGGAAATTCAAAACTATTTTATAAGCCTCCAAATGAACCTCCCTGCATCAGGTCTCTAGGCCTCTAGATGGTGCCATAGTGTACAGAGGACTGGGTTTGGAACCAGGAAGACCTGAGTTCAAATCTAGACTCAGACACTAGCTATGTGACCCTGGGTATGACCTGTTTACCTCAACTCCCCAATCTGTAAAATCAAGATGATAATAATCACACCTTCTTCCCATGACTTGTTGTATGGTTCAAATTTACAGCATTTTGCAAACCTTGAAGTGCTACAGAAATATTAACTATTATTATTATTAATAATAATTGAAATAGATTCACAGACTAAATGGCTAAATGAATGTATTAGTCTTACTAAGTATCACAGAGAAAGAGGACTTGATTTGGAACTGAGAGTTGTCGTTTTGTCAAGACTGACTCATGATGACCTCATGTGGGTTTTTTTGGCAAAGGTACTAGAGTGGGGGCAGCTAGGTGGTGTAGTGGTTAGAGAACCAGATCTGGAATCAGGAGGATCTTCACTCAAATCTGGCCTCCCATACTTCCTAGCTGTGTGATCCTATGAAAGTCACTTAGCCCCAACTGCCTAGCCCTTACTGCTCTTCTGTCTTAGAACTGATACAAAGATAGAAGGTAAGGGTTTAGGGGAGAAAATACTACTTTCCCTCCAAAAAGGTACTGGAATGGTTTGCCATTTCCTTTTCCAGCTCATTCTGTAGATGAGGAAACTGAGGCCAACACGATTAAGTGACTCGCCCAGGGTCACACAGCTAGGAAAGTGTTTGGGGATGAATTTGAATTTATGAAGATAATTCCAAGCCTAGTGCTCCATCATCCACTGTGCTACCTCCATTCAAACTCTGCATGTAACACCTTTACTAGCAAGTTGTGACTATGGTCAAGTCCTTTATGTTCTAAGGCTCAGTTGTCTCCGTTGTAAAAGGAGGATGAGAATAGTTCACTCCTTCTTCATAAGGTTGTTGCAACAATCAAACAAGAGCATCCAAAGTATTTTTGAAACCTTCAAGCACTATCTACAGGCAAATTATTCTGGCTCCTGTTAAAGGGAAATGAGCAGGAGCAGGAGATCCTACAGGGCAGAGAGTTTCTTTTTCTGGGTGAGACCATTAAGCAGCCAGGAGGATTTTCTGTTTGGTTCTTCTGAGGTGTATCCAGAGCGCCAGCTACTCCCTCTCCTGTGGCTTTCCTTGATATTCTGCCTATCCCTGCTGCTGCTGCTGCTGCTGCTGAAGAGTGATTTTCAGCAGAGCTGTTCAAGACTCAGAAGGACAACTGTCAGTGAGACTTTCCTCTGAACCCCGTTCCTGTTATCTTCATTTCCTTCCCAATTTATATATTAACTAAGGGGTTTAATTTAACTAGTTGTAGGAGATAGATTTATAGGTAGAGAAGTGGTAGGCAGTGTAAGATAACAACTTGATTTGGGGTTTAGATAAATTGTCCCAACTCCCTTCCCTTCCCTTGAAATTGTTATTTTGTTATAATTGTAGGTTTTATCCATTATTTTAATATACTTATTTCACTACAGAGGAGAGGGATGGGGATGGGGATGGAGATGGGGCTGGAGACATAGAAGCTGCTGTCTGATTTCCCGAAGGTGTTGCCCGAAGAAGTGGCTTCTGCTGACAATTGCTAGGGATGGTTTGGTCAGGATAAGCACAAATATACCGACCTTCCCATGCCCACCTACATACACATATCAGGAGAATTTCTCTCTCATATACTGTATTTATTCCTATCTATTAGGGAGAATTACGGTGTATTCCTGTGTCTGCTGCTTTTTCCATTTTCCTTTTCCTTGGGAATCCCAATGAATGGCTTCCTTTTTAACAGAATTTGGTCCATAAGTGGAAGGGAGAAGGGTTTTTTGGGTGCAAACTCCACCTGTCCGTTTGGAGAAGGGCTGAGGGTCTGATGGACCCCATCCTCATTAGCTATCACCAATTAGAAAGGTTCAGGATGTTCAAGGGATAGGTAGCTGGCCCAGGAGTTTCTGTGGGTCTCATGATGGTTGAGAAAGTCATTAGGATGTCCTGACCATCCATTAATAAATTATTTTGAAATTAAGGAAAATCAGTCTTTCAAGATAATTTGAATCACCACAACACACAAACACAACTTAGCACATCCCCAAAGAGCTCTCCAAGCTGGGACTCTGAGGAAGGAGAATCTGTCCTCCAGACCTCCTCTCCCCAACAGCTGCAGCTCCTGGCTCCATCACAGGCATTTTCTGCTCTGGTGTCTGTGGGATTGAACAGCTGCTCAAGCTGGGCTCAGAGATTCTGCTGGGGGACAGGAGAGCCAGAAGGGAGAAGACCGCCTGCCCAGGGGTCCCGAGGAAAGCCAGGGAGCAGCTGCTCTCTCAAGAAAGTCTTTGCCAAACTATTCTCCCTGTCTTTCTCCCAGCTGCTATGCTATGTGCCCATCTCGGTCTCAGACTCTTTCTTTCTTTTTGAGGCAAACAAGGTTAAGTGATTTCCCTAGGGTCACACAACCAGTAAGAGGCTGAGGCTGGACTTGAATTCAGGTCTTCCAGGCTTCAAGCCTAACACTCTATCCACTATACAACCAGTTGCTCTATTCCCAGATTATTTCTCCTTGGTTCTTCCAAACTGGACCCCTTCCCTTTGACTTAGCCTTTTCTAGAATGGGGAGGGAAAAGACAACTGACGGATGTCTCCAACATCCTGGGAAGGTGGAATATCCAAGAAACACAGAATAATGGAATTCCAGAGTTGGTGAGAACCCATCCAGCTTTGACTTAGCCTTTTCTAGAATGGGGAGGGAAAAGACAACTGAAGGATGTCTCCAACACCCTGGGAGGGTGGAATATCCAAGAAACACAGAATAATGGAATTCCAGAGTTGGTGAGAACCCATCTAGACACAGTCATGTTGTTGTTTAGTTGTGTCTGACTCTCCATGACTTTATTTGGGGTTTTCTTGGCAAAGATATTGCAGTGGTTTACTATTTCCTTCTCCAGCTCATTTTACAAATGAGGAAACCGAGGCAAACAGGATTAAGTGACTTGCCCAGGGTCACACTGCTAGAAAATGTCTGAGACTAGATTTGAACTTATTAAGATGAGTCTTTTGTCTTCAGACTTTGGGCTCTATTCACTGTGCCATCTAGCTGCTCACAGATGAAGAGACTGGGGCCCAAAAAGGCTAAGTGGATGACCCTGAAGTTGCACAGTTAGTGGCTGGTGAGTGCTGCCCAACCTTGCATGAGTGTAAGAAGATAAAATTTAATAGAGTTAAAGTGTAAAGTCTTACAGTTGGATTAAAGAAATTCACTTTACAAGGACAAGACTGGGAAGACATGGCCATAGGAGTGTTCTAGTTGTAAGATTTAAATCAATATCAATAACTCCAAGTATTCATTTTATAAGGTTTATTAATAATCACTTGAAGCAGAAGGAATAAAAAAGAAATTGAAGTGTAAAAGCTAATTATCTAACAAAAATAAGACCACGTGAGTAAATTCTCCACAGAGAGAGGTGGGGTTGACCAGAACTTTATCCTACCTATCCTCAGTGTGAAGTCGCAAATGGGATGCTGGGTAGGAGAGTTCTGGGGAGCAAAATTCTAATTACACATAGTAAATGTTTAACAACAACAACAAATATGCAAGGGGGAAGCTAAGTGTCTCAGTGGATTAAGAGCCAGGTCCAGAGACTGAATGTATTGATCTCAGACACTTCCTAGCTGTGTGACCCTGGGCATATCATTTAACTCTGTTTGCCTCAGTTTCCTCATCTGTAAAATGAGCTGGCAAACCACTCCTCTATCTTTGCCAAGAACTCCCCAAATTGGGTCATGGAGAGTCGGACACAACTGAAATGACTGAACAACAATAACAACTCATCTATAAAATTAAGGGGTTCAGTGATTTCTAAGAGCCCTTCCTATTATGACTTTCACAAGATGTTGTAAACTTGGAGCCAGAAAGGGCTGGATTCCAAAAATCTGTAAAATGGGGGATGAGAATAATTCATTCCCTCCCTCGTAAGGTTGTTGTGAGGACCAAATAGTAGAGCTTCATAAAGGGCTATATGCAAGTTATTCTTATTACAGAGGATGGGGCTGAGAGGAGAGTTTGGGATCAACCAAGGTCCTAAAGGGGTTGTTTGTTCCTTCTCCCCCAGAAATACTTTTGTAGGTATTTTTTTCCTATATAAATGTTGTCTTTTCTCATTAGAATGTAAGCTTCTTGAGGGAAGCTACTTCTTGTTTCTGTCACTGAACACATAGTAATGCTATATAAATAGTAACTATTATTATATTTATAAAGCACTCATTGTATTATTTGGCATATAGTAGGTGCTTAATAATTGCTTGTTAAGGAAGTCGGCCACCTCTTTGCTAGGAGCCACAGGAGTGAAGGGGGAGGACAGGCATATGGTGAGTGGCAAGCTCAGATGAGACAACCAATCGTGATAATGTGCCTTTGCTTTCCCCAACCTGCTTTTATTATTTAATAAATAATTAAGAATTCAAAAATAAATGCTCATTACCTTCCTTACTGTCCTAAACTGGCAAAGTGGGGGATGATGGGTATGAATGTTGCCTCTGTTGTGATATTGACTGTTAGGATAGGATTTTGGATAAATTGCAAACCTTTCCATCCTTTACCACATGACACAGCTCTGATTTTACCTAATTGTGTTTCCCCCCCTTTTTTACCAAGGAAAGGGTGGCGGTGGTTGTTGTTGGAGCAGGTAAATGGAAAAATAGACAGAGAAGACTCATCTTCCTGAATTCACATCTGGCCTCAGACACTTACTAGCTGTGTGACCTTGGGCAAGTCACTTCACCCTAGTAGCCTCAGTTTTCTCATCTGCAAAATGAGTTGGAGAAGGGACTGGAAAACTACTTGGGGGGGGGGGAAGGCGCATACCCTTTAAAATAACTGTGATATAAAAATAAAAGATATAAATAAAGCTTTAAAAAGCAATAAAGACAAATGCAACAAGCACCATGAAAGTGTCGCTGAAACATAGACAAATAGATAAAAGGGAACAGAAGAAAATTTGGAAGGAAGTGCAGACAGGGAGGGAAGTTTTGAGAAAACCATGTGAAATGTATTCTGCACCTTTTCTAAGAGCAAGTAGTAAGAAACTGGCTTGCAGTTTTGTGCTCTGCTTTATTCATAGAGCTAAGCTACTTCATGCTTCCCCCCAAAGTGCCTTTTGGGTATTTAAGAGCAAAATAAAAAATCCCCAAATGACCTGACAATGTTAAATGAAGACACCCCTCCGTAGAGCATAAACGCTTGAGGACAAGGACTGTTTCCCGTGTTCTGTGTCTGGTTCTCTAGCATCTTGCACCACGAGGTAGCTGGTGACACAGTGGGTATAGAATGCTGAACCCATTTCCTCAGTCCCACAGTCCCTACTAAATGCCTGCTAATTGCACTATTGATGACAAGCTCTAAGATGCCAGTTAAGGTGCCCACTAGCCTTTCTGACCAAGTCTGTGTGCCCTTTGCCCAAGGTTCCCTGCCCCAGTTTTCAGTCTTACCTCCATTAGGTAGAAGAACAGGTGGGGGCAGTGCTGGGGGAATGCTGGGCACCCTTGGGTCCTGTCTGCCCACTGGAGAATCACTGGGGGGCTTCTTGGACAAGGGAGGTTCCCGGGCCCGACTGGACCGACTTGCACAGGCTGCCTGCCTCACTTCATCCACCTTTGCTGTGTTCCGTCGAGGGGGAGTTAGGGTGATGAAGATAGAGGAGGCCATCCTCTTCTCTGGCTTGGTAGCCATCATCTCCTTCTGGCTTTTCTCTCAGAAGATGGCTAAAGCAAAGAGAAGACTTAGTTAGGGAAGAGCCTGTTTGTGCTCTTTCCATTCTTCCATCCTTTCTTTCTTTCTTCCATTCTTTCTTCCTTTGTTCCTTCATTCCTTCCTTCCATGGTCTGGCTTCAATCTCTCTGTCCACCCTCATCTCATAGCACAACCTCTCACATATTCATGTCCCAGACAAACTATAATCCTTTCTGTCTCCTATTCTTGTTCTGATCTCTTCTCTCCTTCAGTGCTACCCTCCTGCCATCTGTTGAATTCTCTCCCTTCTCTCAAAACCCAACTCCTTAGATGCTGCCTCCTCTAGGAAGGCTTCCCTGATCATCCTGACTTTCCCTTTCCCTTCTCACATTCTACCTGCTAATGTGCTTAGTAGGATCTAGCTCTTTAGACAAAAAGCTACTTCTGAGGAAAGGTACAAGTCATTTTTTCCCCTTAAAAAATAACAACAGGGGGCAGTTGGGTGGCTCAGTGGATTGAGAGCCAGGCCTAGAGATGGGAGGTCCTGGGTTCAAATCTGACCTCAGACACTTCCTAGTTGTGTGACCCTGGGCAAGTCACTTCACCCCATTGCCTAGCCTTTCCCACTCTTCTGTCTTGGAGCCAATACACAGTATTGATTCCAAGATGGAAGGTAAGGGTTTAAAAAAAATTAAAAATAACAACAACCTCCAGAATTAAGCATAGTGCTTTGTATTTCAATAGGAGAAGGATGAAGATGGGGCTAGTGCTTTGATTTCCCTTGTAGAAGGAACTTCCTGATGAGGAAGCTCCTTACACCAGCGCCTGTCAGCACCTTCTCTGTAACATTGTCTAATCTGCTGATTTAAATTCTCCTGTTCTCAGCCTGGTAGTTGTCTTGTGTAAACCTTAAAATTTCTTAGACTTATAAATGTTGGAAATTTCACCATTGGGAAATTTCATACTTGAAAAATTTCTTACTGATAGTCTATTGGAATGTGAACCCCATTGGCATGGGAGGTTCCTCCTCCTCCCTTCTTAAGATTACTTTAGGACAGAAACCTTTTGCTGAACAATGGAAAGGGCTTTGACCTATGCTTAAGCATAGAACAGGAAGTTCTTTGAGTCATGATTGATTTTAGAATTGATACAATAGAGATACTTGGAATGACAGAACTAGGTCTTGGAAATTACAATCTCCACCCTACTCAGTCCTAACAGGATTTAGGAAGGGCTGCAGCATAGATCAAAATTTAATTATTCCAATCTCTACCCTACTCAGGGTAACAGGATTTAGGAAGGGCTGTAGCAAAGGATCAAGATTTAATTATTTGAGAATATGACCTTCAACAGACATGTGCAAAGCCACAGACCTCTGGGCGGTCCTGGGTTAAGCTAGAGCCACCATTGGCACAGGGAAGACATGGACAGTGATTGGTAGATGTGAGAACTGAGGGGAGGGAACTTGGATGGTTTGCTTAAAGAGAGAGGGGTCTGAGGACTAGGGGGGGTTGGTTGGAGAGTTTTGGCTCTGAGTGGTTGGAGAGGTGCTCTGAGAAGCTTGCTCTGAAGGAAGCTGGAGGTGGAGGCCCCTGAGACTGTTTCTCCATTTTGGTCACATGAGTAATAGGGACTGATCTCCTTTCTTTGCCCCAGCTATCTAAGGGCTTGGGCCTTTTGGCCCAGCCTAAACAGAAGGGGTATTTAAGCCCTATTCCCTTCTCTCCCCTCTCTCTCTCCCTCTCTCTCTCTATCTCTAATACCTTTCTTCATCCTGTTTGTAATTAAACTTTATAAAAGGTTGACTGCTGACTTGAGTTTTCATTTAGGAATTACATAGCTGAATTCCTTGGCGACCTTAAATTAATATATATCAATCTTTTAAAGTGATTTCCTTGTCACATTTGCTTCAAGAGAGCTCAAGCCGAGAAGCTACGTACATGAGTTCAGACATGCTGGCACACACGTGTGCAAATTTAGACCCATACAGGATAGATTCAAGGGCTCCTCCCTTGAGAAGACAGAAGCATCTCTTCCAAAGTGTTGCCCCTAAGGCAAGGTTGTGAAACCCTGGACTTTGCCTGTTGGAGCCTTAGTCTTCTTGTCTATAAAATGGGGAGAATACTGCTTGCACTGTCTGCTTTACAGGGTTGCTTTGACAATCTTGAGCACTGGGTAAACCACAGAGGGTTAGATTTGAGTGTGAGCCATGCAGTTCAATAAATAAACAGTTATTAAGTGCCTTGCTGTGTGCCCAGCATTGTGCTTGAGGCTAGAAATGATTAGCACAGTTTCTCCTCTGAAAAAACTTGGGGGAAATGTAATATAGTTTAACAAACAAATACTGAATTTAAAATCAGAAAATCTGAGTTTGAACTCCAACTCTGACCTTGACTAGTGTGCTGACCTTTGTAAATTCAATCTCCCCTCTTGGGTCTCACTTTCCTTATCTGTAAAATTAAGGACTTGGATTATTTTTGGGGTAGTCTGGTAAAGTCAATGGACTCTTTCCTAGAGACTGCTAGCTGGCAAAGTAGATAGAGGGCTAGACTGGAATTCAAATCCAGCCTCAGGCATTTACTAACTGTGTGACCCTGGCAAGTCACTTAACCTCTGTCTCCCTTGATTTCCTCATCTGTAAAGTGGGACCGATAATGGCACCTATCTCCCAGGGTTGTTATGGAGTTCACATGAGATAATAATTATAAAGTGTTTCTCAACCCTTAAAGGGCTAGATAAGTGGGATATAGGGGAAGGCTAAGTGACATAATGATGGGTAGTGCTCCAGGTCTAGAGTCAGTAGGACCTGGGTTCAAATTTCACCTCGGATCCTTCCTAGCTGTATGGTTTTGGGCAAGTTTTAACCTTGTTTGTCTAGCCCCTACCCTTCTGTCTTAGAGTTGTTTCTAGGACAGAAAGTAAGGGTTAAAAAAGGGGGGGCTAGCTATTTTTTGCTCAGAATAACATTATTTTACAGTTCATAATTGAAGGAAATGTTGGCTTTCAATTAGTGGACTGACATGAGCCATATGGAAATATATATTGGATGAAAGTACTGATATAGCCTATATCAGACTATTTACAGCCTGGAGGCAGGGGGAAAGCCTGAACCCTAAAATGTCAGAAAACAATTGTTACAAGTAACTGGAAAAAAAATGTACAAAACCCAGGAAATTTGTGGAAACGAAGGTGTAAAATTTTGCCCAAATTCAAGGATCCTTTAAAATCTCTTCAAGAAGTCTAGGTGAAAACCCCCTGGACTAGAGGGTCTTTAGAACTCCTGCTGGCACTGCCATTCGTGTTCTAAGACTCTTCCCAGGTACAACATTCTCAGTTATAGTTTTAAGGTCTCTGCCAGCTCTGGTATTCTATATTCTGAGATTCTTCTTAGCCCTAAATCAACTGTGATCATTTTTTTTTTAAGTTTTGGGACATTTATTTATTTAATTAATTTAGATTTTTTTTTTCCCCATGGTTCCATGAATCATGTTCTTTCCCTTCCCTCCTCCTACCCCCCTCCTGTAGCCGATGAGCCATTCCTCTGGGTTTTACATGTCATTGATCAAGACCTGTTTCTGTATTATTGATATTTGCACCAGGGTGATCACTTTGATCATTTTTCAAAGGGTGGGGTTCAATTTGGCATTGTACAGCCAAAAAGTGCCACTGGGAGAACTCCCCAGAGCGGACTGTAAATCACCTCTGCCTAGAGAGATAAGTCTTAGGGAGTTGACTAAGATAGGTGATGGTTGTCCTTTGTATTCAGAGGACCAAAATGTCATCACTATCTGTGACATCTTACTTCCCCAGGGTCAAAAACAGCTAAGTTAAGGTCAGAGGCAGTCTATGAAGTCAGATCTTCTTCACTCTAAACCCCAAGGGACAATTAGGTGGCTCAGAGGATAGAGAGCCAGGCCTAGAAATGACAGGAGGTCTTGGGTTCAAATCTGGCCTCAGACATTTCCTAACTGTGTGACCCTGGACAAGTCACTTAACCCCCATAGCCTAGCCCTTACCACTCTGCTGCCTTAGAAGCAAAACACAGTATTGACTCAAAGACAGAAGGTAAGGGTTTAAAATATATTTATCTCTATATCTCCAATACTTTTAGTGGGTCACAGTTGCCTTCAGTGGTTTAAGGAAGGGGAAGAGATATAGGTACAATATGATTATTTCTTTTGATGTATTTATTCCCCTTCTAAGTATTCTCAAATACCTCTGCTTGTATTTTCTTCCCTTCATCCATTCCTGGGAATGAACCCTTGTTCAGGAGTTCCATTTTACAAACTGACCAACTGAGGTTCCTGGAAGGCCTCCAGGGACCAGGATATGGGAATAGAACTCAGGAGCCTTGCGCCCTACCCATTCTCCATGCTCTGCTGGATGGTGCAAAGGGCAGTCTCTCCCTGTTCACCACATTAATGATTGATCCTGGGAGAAGGAAGGGCTCCTTCCCAACCTCCCAACACAACCCAACTCACACACCCAATGACTGCTTCCCCCAAGCCCTCCCTAGAGAGCCCCACCCCACACTTACCTACTTTTCTTGGGCCAAGCCACTCAGCTCTTTACACTCCCTGGTCAGTGGCGTTCCTTCTACTGAGAAGAATCCACTGGTCTGGGAGTAGTTGGAAGTGGAAATCGGGGTTCAGGAAGACATTCTAGGGGAGAGGCAGAGCAGATGTTGGATTTACCTGGCTCCAGGAGGGTGTCCCAAGAATCATCCCCACCTAGAGTCATTGGTCCAGTCCCAGGAACCCCAAAGGCTAGGGATTATAAAAGTTCTGCAAATGGAATCACAGAACACAAGAGCTGATAGGAGTTGAGAGACTATCCAGTCCTCCTAAACAAAAATTCCCTAAAACATCCCTGACAAGTTAAAGGACCTGGATTCAGATCCCACCTCTCAGATTATCTGTGTAACCCCACGAAGTCACAACCTCTCTGGGTCCATAATTTTCTCACTTGTAAAGTGAGGGAACTGGACTGGTGGTCAATAAGCTCTTTGTCAGATTTAGATCTATGATTCTACGGTTTCTAGCTCTTGATCTCAAGTGTGGGAGAATTCACAATGCATTTCACTTTTGTTTTCACTCTATTCTACACCATCAAGTTACTTGATAACAACTCATATTTCTAGGGAAGACATCATGGTCCAGTGGAGGGAGCAATGACTGGCCCTAGAGGCACAGGACCTAGGTTCAAATCATCTGTGGTATGACCTTGGGCAAGTCACTTAACTTTCCTTAGACCTTCTTAGCATCCTGATCTCTAAAATGAGAAGATGAGACTAATATGGACTCTGGGGTCTTTTCCAGCTCCAGAACCTGCTCCCTACCAAGAATGGATGCTACAACCTCAACATGAGATCAATAGCACAAGTATTGTGACCTCAGTTTCATAAGGGAGGTTAATTTAAGTCTCAGATAAATGGTTTGCCCATAGTCTATCTATTTCCCTCTCCCTCTCCCTTTGTCTCTGTCTCTCTTTCTCTGTCCTTTCCTTTTCCCTTCTGTCTTTCTCTCTCTTCCTCTGCCCCATTTTGTCTTTCCCTGCTTCCTTTCTCTCTGTCTCTCTTTCCCTTTTCCTTTCTTTCTCTCTTCCCTCTCCCTCTTTCTTTTACACACACACACACCCCAGTCACAGCTAACAGAGGTCTTTCTCTTGACTTCAAGACCAACATTCCAACATTCTTGCCACCCTTGGAAGGAAGGAAGGAAATGAGCATTTATTAAGCCCTCACTATGCACCAGCACTTTTACAAAGCTACAAGAAGTCAGCTTGGCTGTACTGGTCAGCAGATGTCTCAGAGCCTCAGAAGGGTCTGAACTAGGTGTGGGTCTACACCTGGGGTCAGTGTTACCCTGCAATGGCAAAGAAAGGACCAGGCATTGGATGTGATAAAAAGCAAATCCACGAAGGATCATCCTGGCCACCACAGACTGTCTGGAGAGGTCCCCAGTCCTCGAGAAGTTGGGGTGGAAGGGAATCTTAAACTTTCAGAAAAAGGGGGCCCTTTATTTGGAAGGGATATATAGGAACCAGTCCACAATTTTATGGACTGTTAAATTTTCCATGTGAGAATTTTATGCCTGAAAAATCAGCAAATGTGACAAATCAGGGCTTAATTGATTGTTTTTGATTGTCTAGACTTAAGAAAGTTATAGAGGAAATGTTAATAATGCAGATGAAACATAAAAGTGCACCTTGTATACATTTGTTCCCCTGGGGAGCTGGTTGTTAAACAATGGCCAGCACACCCTTAATTCTAGACCTGGGTAAAAGGCCAGAAATGTAATGTTCAGGTTGTCCTATCTGAAGTTCCATTATTAGCTCCCATGCTTATATCTCTTTAAGGCATGGGGAATATTTTCCTTACAACAATCCTATGAAGAAGCTAAGGTTCTGATTGTTAATAATTTTCTCAAATTTGCTCTCCGAACTGGGATTTGAACACCAGTCTCAGACTCGGAGTTGGGAATCTCAGCTACTGCAAAGAAATCACTTAACATCTCTGGTCCTCAATTTCCCCAGAATGACAGAGGGGGATAGACTCAGTCTAAAGTCTTGTCCTACTCTAAATCTATGATGATATAATCTAAGCTTAGAATTCCAGGTGCCTCTCTGGTGACATTCAGTGATGGGGTGCTTTAATTAAGTCGATGTTTCCTTTGGATGATATAAGGAGCCCCCAAATTCTCAAGTGTCTCAAGTCTGAGGAATGCTGTGTTCATATGGCTGTGCCTGCTGGGAAAGCTATATAGCCAAGCCCAAGAGAATTGTTATTGTCACTGAGAACTGAGGACACTCAAATAGATGGTTAGCCTTCTGGTGTTGGAAAGGGCACCAGATTAAGGGTCAGAAGACCTGGGTTCAAATCTCAGAATCGACTACTTCTTAGCTGTGTGATCCTTTCTAAGCCTCAACTTCTCTTTCTGAAAAGATGTTATGGGGCAGCTAAGTGGCATAGAGCATCAGGTCTGGAGTTGTGAGGACCTGGGTTCAAACTTGTCTGCAGAGACTTTCTACTTGTATGACCCTGGGCAAGTCACTTAACCCTATTTGCCTAGTCCTTGCCCTTCTGTCTTAGGTTACTCATGCGGAAAGTAAGGGTTTGACTTTTGGGGAAAGAATTCTAGCTGATCTCTGAGGGTCCTTTTTCCAGTTCTGGGAAATACCTAAACTCCTTAACAATTTTCCTTTAAGCTTTCCTTCTCAGCAGTCACCCTACCTTCACCCCCCAAAGCAACGCCCAGAGCCCCCCCCCCCAATTCTAATGGAGCGCCCCCACCGCTCACTCACTCACAGAGCCACCCCCTCTCTGGGAAAGTCATTCTTCCTGGATCTTTAGAAAAACGGAGCGGCAGCCTGGGGCAGAGGAATCTGGCCCTGCAGCCCAGATGCTGACAGCTGTGCAAACGCACTCCGGGGCTCTTGCCCTCCCCCTTCTCTCGGCCTTGCTTGTGGTTACTGGTGGGGAAGTCAGTCCCCATGGGAACGAGGAGCTTGGAATTTTCAAATCCCATTCCACCCCAAAGACCCTTGCGCTGGGCTGGAGGCCTGACCCCATTTGGGGCCGCGGTGGGGGGCGGGGAGGGGGAGAACCCAGCCTCCCTCGATGGTCATCCCCAGAAGTCTGTGGGAGGGGAGGAGGGGTGGTGGGGGTGGTCAGACCCTCTTCTCTCCCTCCCTTAAAGGGCCAGAGCTCTCCCGAGGATAGAGCTAGTCACTCCCCACCAATCTGGGGATCGGGACGCGCCCCGCCCCAACCTGGGCCACTTCGCATCCCCCTTCAGCTTTGCCTCCGATGGACCAAGCGGATATCCAGTCTGGGGGGTGGGGAAGGAGAAAGTAAGAACAAAGAAAAGGAAAGTCATTTCCTGCTCTGAGGAAGGAAGAGAGAGACGGCTGGGACCCAGCCCTAGCCTGAGCCTCAGGGCTCCTCAGTCCAGGAGTGAGGAGGAGCTGGGGCCGGCAGGAGCTGGCTGCTTTGGGTCCCTCATCCCTGCCCCCCAAAGAGGCAAAATCCCCAGGGGATCTAGCAGGTCTGGAGGGGCTCTGGCCTAGCCAATCGTTTTATCAATGTCAAACAGTATCGGGGTGACCTACCCTTTCCTCACCCCGGAAAAGCTGTGGCTTGATACATTTTTTAGTGACTTAACCAGCATTTTGGTCTGAGGCCAAACTGGAGCATGGGGCTGGGAAAAATTGGAACCAGAACTATCAGGCCTCTCTCCTTTAAAAACATTTTTTAAGCCCCTACTTCCTGACCTAGTAACAACTCTAGGACGGAAGGCCAAGGTCTAGGCAATTGGGGTTAAGTGACTTGCCCAGGGTCACACAGCTAGGAAGTATCTAAGACTAGATTTGGACTCAGGTACTGCACTGCTAACTCCAGACCTGGTGCTCTATCCACTAAGCCCTCTAGCTATCCCCTAAGTCTCCCTTTAAAAGAGGCGTTTCTAAAAATGCTTAGCACCTTAAATGCATATTCCCTCCCCCACCTCAGCTTTCACTGTTCCTGCCTTTATTTTTCCTAGAACTAGGGCTTCCTTCATATCCTGAGCCTCAACACACAAACACATACAGACATGAACCAAGTCAAGCAATCATCCCTAGCAGAATAAAAAAGGAGCAGAGTACATACAGTGATTGAGAACTTGGGAAAAGCCTCTCCTTTCCATCTGGCAGTCACATGTCTTGAGTTCAAGTTTTCCCTTCTGGCACTTACCCCCATTTCATTACAAAATGCTTTCTCACAAATATCTTATGAGGGAGGTAGTTCAAGCATGAAATTATTCCCATTTTCCAGATAAGGGAACTGAGGCTCAGAGAAGCAAAGGGATTTACCTGGATTCCCACTAATGGTAAGTATTCAAAATCCAGGTCTCTTTCTAGTGTGCCACTGCCTCTACAATTCCTAGCTGTGGCACCCCAGATAAGTCTCTTCAGCTCCCAGATTCCAGTCTACTTCTCTGTAAAATGGGAATGATGGGAGAAATGCCATAGAAATGCTTGTTAACTGACCACTCTATAAATGAGAGTCTGGAAGGGCTGAGAAGGGGAAAGATGATGGAATAATTAGCATAGTATCTGGCACCAAGTAAGTGATTAATACCTTAATCTAATCACTTCCAGGGATGGGAGTGTTCCTTTGCAGAAATGAGGACATTAGATGTGTTATCAGACTTAGTTGATGTTTGGGGAAATTTTGGTAAATTCATTTCTTTCTCCTCTTTTTAAATTCTTTGTTATGAGGAGGAACAGTTCTGTTGGGAACTGAAAGTTATGTGAAAACAAAAGATATCAAATAAACACACACAAAGCTGGCCATTGGGGGGAGGATGGCAAAGGTTGGGTGGTAAGGGAGTGCTCCAGAAGGGGCACATATTCAGTCCTGCCGCAGGGGGATGGGCTGGGGTTTAATCTTCTGTGATAATTAGAAGTCACAAAAATAGCCTTTCCCAGCCTCTCCTTCCAGCAAGCAGAGCTCGGGAGTGGATGGGAGGCCCCAAGCAGCTGGGCAATGTTCACTGACTATTCCCCTCCTTGTGGGAACAGAGATGGTGGAATGAGGGGGAGGGGACCCCCACCCCTGATTGCTGATGGGGAAAAAGTCCTGGGTTTGGGAAAGTCCTCCATCTGCTGCTTTGTGACTCTTAAGCATGTCTTCTCTGGATCTCACCTGTAGAATGAAGGGCTTGTACTTGTTGACCTCTGGTATTGCACCCAGGTCAAAATTCTGTCATCTGAAAGGAATCCAGGGAGCTCTCTGGAAGGTATCTATCCCCTAGCTTCTTGGGGGCAGGTCCTAAGCTGTGGCCAGGGGGCCTTTCTGCCTTTCCACAAACTCCCTCTCAACCCAACCAAGGAGGCAGACAAGGTGTCCCAGGAATGGGCAGCACCCAGAGTTCTTGTCCAGGGAACAAAGGGGTCGAAGGGATTGTGAAAGATTTGACCCCCACCCCTAAAGTACCCAGTCCTTCCCATCACCCATCTTCCCCTCCCTCCTTCCATGAGTATAGGGATTGGAATCAAACAAGGAGTCCCAGAGTCAGATTTAGAAACAGAAGTTTGGAACTGGTGTAGTGGGAGAACTCTGGATTCATAGTTGGAGGACCTGAGTTCGAATTCCTCGCTGAGCAAATAACTAAACCCCTCTGTGCCTCAGTTTTCTAGTTTTTAAAGTGAAAAGATTGGCCTAGAAGACTTTTAAGTGCTCTTTTAGTTCCAAGCCTAGTTATCCTTGGGTTGGGGGGGGGGGATCTCTGCTTAGAGCCAGGGCTAATTCCTCTACCATCTGTAGGGAGCTGGGCAGGGCGCCCGCCGGTGCTGGGGGTGCTGGGGCAGTTGAGGTCAGCAGGGCACTGGTGTTGCCCTCGGGGTGAGCCCTCTTCCCTACCCTCTCGACGTCTCCCCCGGACCGGGTCACCACTAGGGACAGCTCCCCTAGCTTCGTTCGCCTCTATTCTCCAGAGGGTTCGCCCCCAGGGCGGGAGGAGAGCCCATGCCCCTTCCCCGCCCCATCCCGAGCGGAGTTGGGGCTCGAACCCGTGGCCCCGCAGCCTCCCAGAATCCCCCGGACTGTTTCCCCTCCGCCGCGGAGTCCCCATTGTTCCACTCACCTGAGCTCCGGGCGCCGCCAGTCAGTCCCGCTCTCCCTCTCCGGCAGCCCCGCAGTGCCTTCTGCCCGGGTCAGGGAGGTAAGCGAGCCTCCCCGCTGACATCACAGTCCCTTCCTTTCTCCCAGCCCCCTGTCTGCAAACCTCCCTCCCTCTCCTCCTCCCCTCCCCTCCCCTCCCCTCCCTCCCTCCTTCCCTCTTCTCCTCCCCTCCTTCCCTCCCTCCCCCACTTCTTTCTCTTCCTCCCTCTTTCCCAGCCGGTCCCACGGCAATCCCTTTACCATAAAAGGTGAAAGCTTTCTAGGGGGAACCGCGGACAGGAAACTGCTCCTCTACCTGCCCCTGGGGCTCGGCGTCCCCCTCCCCTTGCCCCAACGCTCGCCCCCTCCCCTGCTTTCCTTTTGTCCCCTCGCTCCTTCGCCCTGGCCCTTTCCTTGGCCGCACTCTTGAGATTGGGACTGTTTGTTCTTGGTCCGGGGCAGGTAGGGGGGAGAAATCCCATCCCTGATCGTTGTCCTCTCCCCTAGGATGGAGGCCTGGCCCAGCCCGGCCCCCTTCCCAGCGGAACACTGTCCCAAGAGTCACTGTCCCCATTGTCTGCCTGGAGGTGTGACTTCCCTTCCCCCGGGGCAAGGGACCTGGGTGAGAGCCAGCAGGCTGAGGCCGAGGCTGGGAATCAGGTCGTCTGGGGTTTCTACCTCCCTGAATCCCTCCCCTCTGCCATCACACCTAATTTAATCCCCAGAAATCACCTGGGGAGGGGGCTCCGTGCTCCCTGGACCTCCTCAGCCCCGAAAGAGACAGAGAGAATGGGGGCTCCATTCAAGAGAGAGGAGAGGAAGACTACTCTGCAGAGGTCTCCCGAAGGCCCCCAGGGGCCACAGGTTAACCCTGGATGGGGCCAGTGGAAGGGACAAGGGACA
This sequence comes from Monodelphis domestica, assembly GCF_027887165.1. Taxonomy (NCBI): domain Eukaryota; kingdom Metazoa; phylum Chordata; class Mammalia; order Didelphimorphia; family Didelphidae; genus Monodelphis; species Monodelphis domestica. Next base: position 393,805,132 of record NC_077230.1, read on the forward strand.
CCTAGTCCCCAGAGGCCTGGTGAGCCCTGAGCAAAGCAGCTTAAGAGAGAAACTCGAGTCCAATTCCGATGTCAACAGTAACTTCCGCCTTGGTGCTCCCTGATTAAAACCACACAGCTGTAGCTACTGGTGAAGCTGCCCTTCCCCATCCCAGGAACCCCCTCCCCAGATGCTCTCCCAGCCCCCCCCCCCATCTGCTGCCTGGGAGGTCGTGAGGGGGAGGGACCCCTTCAACCCCATTAATGAGAGAAACATACTCAAAATGGGTCAATACCCTAAAAAAAACACCCCAGGCTTGGGAGTCATTCCAGATGGCTCCCCCTTTCAAGGGATGCCCTTTTTGGATTCCCCTAGACGTCCATAACTCACAGGGATCTCAGAGGCTCTCTGGTCCAAATGCTTCATTTTACAGATGAGGAAACTGAGGTCAAGAGAGGTTAAGTGCTCACTAAGGTCATGGTAATTAGTAATTGTCAGAAGTAAGATTGGAATCCATGTCCCCAAACTCCAAAAACCAGTGTTCTTTCCATTATATCAGTCTACCATCAAAAGGCATGGAAGGGAACCCAGCCTTCATGCATGCCAGGAGAATTCTTCTACTAAACTACTTAGGAAATACACATTAAGCATTCTCTCATCCCTTCCCCCGCTTTTTAATATTTATTTATTTGTATGTGTGTACAATCCCCTAGCACAAGGGATTTAAAAAAAAAACAGCAACCCAACCTTTTGTATTAGAATCAATACTTAAGAGGGGCAGCTAGGTGGTTCAGTGGATTGAGAGCCTGGACTAGAGACAGCTGGAGGTCCTGGGTTCAAATCTGTTCTCAGATATTTTCTTGCTGTGTGACCCTGGGCAAGCCACTTAAATCCCACAGCCTAGCCCTCTCTGCTCTTCTGCATTGGAAGCAGTACACAATATTCATTCTAAGATGGAAGGGTAGGGGTTTTTTAGAGTCAGTCCTAAAGTGACTTGCCCAGGATCACATAGCTAAAAAGTATATGAGGCCAGATTTGAACCCAGGACTCTAAATTCTTACTCTCTATCTACTGAACACCCCTGAAAGGGATGTTTCTTAAGGTGACTGAGGTGTTTGCTTCATTTTGTTGTTGTCTCCTCAAAGCACTTAGTTCAGTGCCTGGCACAAAATGCTTAAGAAATGATTGCCAAACTGAACTGAAATTAGGGTCAAATAACCCAGGGACTTCCATCTATTCTGTATATATCTTCCATTTACTGATTACAGATTGTCTCTTCTGTTAGGCTGGAAGCTTCTTGGGGGGAAGCCCTGTTTTTGCCTCTTTTCTCCCCAAGACTTAGCCCAAAGCACTTAGTTCATAGAACTTAATAAACATTTGTTGACCAACTGTTATTGTCCAAGTCCTCCAGTGTGGTGAATTGACTTTGATTTTGGTTATCTGTCAAAGCGACCCACCACATCCTGCCCCTATCCTTCATCCCATATACGTCCTGCTCTTCTTGGTCCGACTTTCAGAATCCGTTCTGGAACCCCATCCCCTTGGGCTCTATTTGCTCCCAAGTTTCCCAGGGTCCAGTGGTGGGAGTGTCCACAGCAAAGAAATCATATTCCCTTGAAGTAAGCTGTCACATCCAGGTTGCCAACTTCATGAACATGAGAAGGAAGTGGCAGGGGTTGTAATCCTCATTTTCAGATGGAAAAAAAAAACAGAGGCAATGAGAAGGTTTGGGGGATGCATTTGAGGAAATGTGGAGAGTTGGAACTGGAAGTCAAAATTAGATCTCTCATAGTCTATGGATGCTTCCTCTAGACCCTGGAGGCTCATGGACCAACTTTCAGTTCCAAGTGCTGCCCCAGTAAAATGAGTGGGATGAGGGTCAGTGAGGTGGCTCAGTGGATGGAGACTCGGAGGTCCTGAGCTCAAACATTTGAACACTTCCTAGTTGTGTGACCTTGAGCAAGTCACTTAATCCCAGTTTTGCCTAGCCTTACTGCTCTTTTGCCTTGGAACTGACACTTAATATTGATTCTAAAACACAAGGTAAAAGTTTAAAAACAAATGGAGACAGCTGAGTGGCTCAGTGGAGTGAGAGCCAGGCCTAGAGATGGGAGGTCTTGGGTTCAAATCTGGCTTCTGACACTTCTTAGCTGTGTGACCCTGAGCAAGTCACTTAACCCCCATTGCCTAGTCCTTACCATTTTTCTGCCTTGGAACCAATGCACAGTATTGATTCTAAGATGGAAAGTGAGAGTTTAAAAAAGAAAAGAAATAATTGACTTCAAGATGCTGTCCACATAAGGCAACTAGGTGGCTCAGTGGATTGAGAGCTGGGCCTAGAGATGGAAGGTCCTAGGTTCAAATCTGGCCTCAGACACTTCCCAGCTGTGTGACCCTGGACAAGTCACTTCACCTCCATTGCCTAGTCCTTACCACTCTTCTGCCTTGAAACCTATACACAGTATAGATTCCAAGATGGAAGTAAGGGTTTTTAAAAAATGAATGAGATGGATTAGATCAAGAGGTTAACCTGAGGCCCATAAATTTAGCTGTTTTAAAAATATTTTAATAATTGTTTTTCAATATAGTTGGCTTCCCTTCTAATCCTGTATTTTATTTTATGCATTTAGAAACATTAAACTGAGAGGGGTCCTCAGGCTTCACCAGATACTGCCAAAGGGACAACACACACACACACACACACACACACACACACACACACACACACAAATGCTTAGAACATCAGGTCTAGATGATTTCTAAGGAAGAGAGTTGGATATAAGAAGACCTGAATTTGAATCAAGCCTCAGACATTTGCAAGTTCTAGGAGACTTGGTTTATTCATCTGTAAAATGAGGAAATTAATTACTTTCAGTCACCTCTAAGGTCCCATCCAGTTTGAAGTCTGTGATCTTGTCATTTGATGGTGCAACAGCCCATGGATTGTGGACTCTCCAGGGCCCAGGCAGCCAGGAATCCCAAAATCCCCTAGACTCTGGTTTTCCCCAAAGTTCATGGCTGGAGCTCCACAAAAGTGAGACAGGATCAGGGAAGAAGGATCTTCTGTCTCTCAGTTCCCAGGAGCCTTGGCTCTGGTCTTCTCACTTTCTCCAACCTGGTACCAACCCCTGCTCAGCTCCCTGATCCCTTCTCTGTTCACTGAAGCTGGCTCGGCCCCATCAAGGTCATGGCTGCAAACATCTCTCCTTCATTTACCAACTGTCAGCAGTGGCAAACTTCCTGGAATGAAAACCCAGGAAGCAAGCTGAGAAAATAATCCCAGCTCACTGTCTGATTTTTCTCACCAGGCTTTCCGGCTGGCTCGCCCTCTTTCCAGGTATTCATTCTCTTTCCTTGTCTATCTCTCTGTTGTATAAAACCAGTGAGTGCCCACTTGGGTCCTCAAAGCCAAATATCTCCTGGGCTCCACTTCAGCCCTTTGCTGAGGAGAGACCAGAGACAGAGTTGAAGAGGGCACAGGCCTTTTATGCTTTGTTCATACCAAGCAGGCATGAGAGGATGCTAAACCTCATCCCATTACCACATCATGGATAACACAGGTAATAGTGCCTGATTGCAAGAGCCCTCCAAGTATTCCCACTGTTCCCACTTTCTTCTCTCATAACCTAGAGTTAGAAGCTGCCTGAGATTTAGAGCATCAGAGGTTCACTGAGCTTGATTACTTTATTTTTATAGAAGAGTAAACTGAGGCCCGGAGAGTGAAGTTATTTTCTCAATGCAACACAGTGAATTAATAGCACAGTTGGAATGAGAACCCAGAGCATAGACTCACAGAGTGTCAAAATTGGGAGGGACCTTAGAGTCTATCTAATCCAACCCATGCTGCTGGAAAAATAATTTACTTTACATTATACCCAACAAATAACTCAAGAAATGTCAGGGCTAGACCAGAAAGCCTAGAGCTGGTAGGGAGCTTAGGACAGAGAATGTCAGAGCTGGGAGGGAGCTTAGAACACAGAATGTCAGAGCTGGGAGAGACCTTAGAACACAGAAAGTCAGAGCTGGGAGAGAGCTTAGAACAGAGAATGTCAGAGCTGGGAGGGAGCTTAGAACACAGAATGTCAGAGCTGGGAGGGAGCTTAGAACACAGAATGTCAGAGCTAGGAGGGAGCTTAGAACACAGAATGTCAGAGCTGGGAGGGTTCTTAGAACAGAAAATGTCAGAAGTGGGAGAGATCTTAGAACATGGAATATCAGAGTTGGGAGGGTCCTTAGAACAGAGAATGTCAGAGCTAGGAGGACCCTTAGAACACAAAATGTCAGAGTTGGGATGAGCCTGAGAATACAGAATGTCAATAGTTAAGAAGGCCCTTAGAATATAGAACATCAGGGCTGGGAGAGACTTCAGAATGTCAGAGCTGGGAGAGAGCTTACAACAGGGAATATCAGAGCTGGGAGATGTCTTAGAACACAGAATGTCAGAGCTGGCAGGGACTTTAGAACTTAGAATGCTGAAATCACAATTAGAATTTCAGAGTTGGAAAGGAGCTAAGCAGCAACTTAGCCCAACTATACCCCCCAAACAAGATCCCTCTTACCTCTGAGGTTTCATAAGTCTCTTATTGGAAATGATGGAATGGGAATTCTTTTTCCAGCTTTGGTTGGATGATATCTCTACCAGTTCTAACACTATGATTCTGTGATCTGTCACAGCTCTGCTATTCACTTGCTAATGCCCAAACAAGGACTAATTCAGCCTTGGCTTGAAAAAATCTCCTTTCAGGGGGAACCTAAGGAAGGAACCATTCCTTTTGGGGGATAGCTGTAATTGTAAGGAAGTGTTTCCTGACCTCAAGGATCTATTTGCCTTTTTCTAACTTCTACCTAAAGCCTCCATATCTGACAGATGGGACTTGTGAATCTTAAAACTATTCAGACTCTACCTTAGAAGATTTGGTTAAGCTATTCCCCTATTGTAACAATGGAGATACTTGATCAGGAATATATTGGGAACTTTTAAAATTAATCCACCCTACTCAGACAGTGCCTTAGGAGAAGATGAAGTTGTAAACTCCTGATTGAACAATGAAAGTCCCCAACTCATACCTTATGATAAAGCTAGAACCTTAAGCTAGGTCTATTTTTAGATCTACTACTAAAAGGTGTTAAGTACCTATAAAGGTTAAATTAGTACCTAAAAGGTCAAGCAACTTACAAAAGGCAAGCTTAACAAAGAGGTGTGAAGTACTCAGTAGATTTTATTTAACTAGACAAGGTGAGAACAAAAGGAGGTGAAAACTAAGAACAGGCAGTCCTGGAGTCTACTGTGATTGGTAGACATGAAAATTTAGGGAAGGTGACATAACAGAAAATTTCTTTAAAAGGAAGGGGTAAAAAGTCAGTTGAGGTAATTCAGTTTGGAGAATAAATTCAGTTTGGATTGGAAGTCAGTTCAGGCTGATTGAAGTTCAGGAGATTCAGTAGAGGACTGGAGCTTGCTTGGAGATGGTCTTGTGGTAAGTGAAAAAGACTGACTCCCTCTCCCTTAGGTTCAGGCCTAGGCCAAAATGGCCTAGGCCTTTTTCTACTGCTTGGCTCAGCCTCAGCCAGAGCAGTTTAAATTAATTCTCTCTCTCTCTCTCTCTCTCTCTCTCTCTCTCTCTCTCTCTCTCTTTCTCTCTCTCTCTCCCTCTCTCCTTTCCTTAATACCTTCTTTCTTTATTAATTAAAATCTCCATAAATCCCAGCTGTCTTGAGTATTTTCATATTTGGGAATTTCCCATGGCGACAACTTATTTAGATATTAAGTCAAAACACTAAAATTATTCTTACAGACTGAAATAAATAATCTTAACCCTCTTCCACCCGCTAGCTCTTCAAATACATAAAGCACCCATGTCCCACTTTGTTGTCTCATTCCCATTCCCACCCCCTGGATCTTTTCTTGAACTGAACTTAGTTCTGAGATTCCTAAATTCCAAGCTGGTCCTAGACTCTGATCGTTGGTTCTCATCACTGTTATTCTGACAATCTTTAAATTTTTTTTCTTAATTTTAAAATTAAATTTAAATTTAAGAATTAAAAAAATTTAAACTAAACTAAAAAACTCTTGCCGTCTTAGAATTAATACTAAGTATTAGGTTGAAAACAGAAGTGTGGTAAGGCTAAGAGTTAACCCCTTAGTGGGGGAGGGACTCACCCAGAGTCACACAGCTAGGAGGTGTCTGAGGTCACATTTGAACCCAGGACCTGCTGCTTCCAAGCCTGATTCTTTATCCATTGTGCCACTTAGCTGCCTCATTCTGGGTTTGTGAGGATTACATGAGATAACATTTATAAAGCTTTATGCAAGGCTTAAGGTGCCAGAAAAGTACTAGCTTTTGTTGTTGTTATTAATTATTATCTGCCAGAGAAGGAAAAGGGAAGTTCTCTTTAGAGCACAGAAGGTCAGAGCTGGGAGGGGCCTTGGAAGAGAGAATGTTAGAAATGGGAAGGACCTTTAAGCATTGGATCATATATATCTGATCAGATAATATCTACATGGCTAGATCATATATAGATGATCAGATAAATGAAAGGGAAATAAATAAATGAATGAAAAGAACTTTTTTTTTAAACTCTTACCTTCTGTCTTGGAGTCAATACTGTGTATTGGCTCCAAGGCAGAAGAGTAGTAAGGGCTAGGCAATGGGGGTCAAGTGACTTGCCCAGGGTCACCCAGCTGGGAAGTGTCTGGGGCTAGATTTGAACTTAGGATCTCCCATCTAGGCCTAGCTCTCAATCCACTGAGCTACCCAGCTGCCCCCTGAAAAGAACTTCTTAAGCAAGCACTTTTGGCTAACAAGAAGCTAAGGATCCAGGACACTAATACAAAGTCAGGATAGTTCTTGTCTTAGAGCTCACAATGAGAGAAAAACAATGAGAGAAAAAACAGGCAGCGGGTAGTGGTTGTCAGGGAAGAGTGCTTTGGTCTAGGAAGTCACAGGGACAGGTTGCAGAGCCATAGAGAAGTTGATCTGCACACCCTTTCTGGAAGCAATAATGTTGCAAATTTGAGTTCTCAGACAAAAAGGATAGGGGAGAGGTACTTGACAACAGGACATATGGCAAGAAGATGGCCAAGTGGATAGCAGGAAACAGGCTATGATGCTTATTACCCATGGATATATTTTGAGTTTGCTCCCACTGACTCCCTTTTCTGGCCATCTGGGTTTTGGGCGGCAGATCCTCTAATTCAATCCCCAATTTTCAGGTTGGGAAAGCTGAGTCTCAATGGAGGAGAATTATTTGCTCAAGAGGCTGCTAGATTTTCCAAACTGAAGCTGCTCAAAATTTTACAAGATGTTGGCCATGATGCCTCCCACCTTCCCTAGGCTCTAGGTAGCCCACCTTTAAGGCTATACATTTCAAGGAGGAAGGGAAAGGGATAGGAGAGAGATCTGGGTGGGTGATGTTGAATAGGGGAGAAGGAAGAGAAAGAGAGAGAACAAAAGGGGTGCTCAGGAGAAAAATCTGTCAGGTATATGCAAATTATATGCAAAGAAGGAAAAATGATCCAAAGGTGACCCTCCTCTCTTACTCTCAGTTGAGAATTCATTGCAGGAGTTCTGATAGGCACAGACCAGGTTGCATGGGGAGGAGGAAACAATTCCTGCCAGATGTGCTCCTAATCCAATGTCTTTGGCTCCCTAGAGTTTGGGGGTCCTGAGTCCTGTTGGTCCATGGAGCCTTAGTCCATGCTGCCCCAGAATCAAGGGCAAGACAGAGAAAACAGAGACACTGTCCTTTCTCTAGCCTGGTCTCTCCCTCCCATCTGAGTGACTCCACCCTTCCTTACTCCCCAAAGGGAAAGATTAGCTTTCTGGCCCACAATGGGGCTCACCTGATCCTAGGGCTGGCAGACTCTGGAGTCTGGCAGCCAGCCAAGAACTGTTACTTCCTCTCCTTCTCCCTGCTAGCCCTCCCCCCTCCCCCCCAGGATCCTCCTCTTTTCCTCTTCTACTTTCTTACCTTCCTTTATCATCACACTCCTCCTAGGGTGTCTCTTTGAGTCTTCCTCCCACCTCCTTTCTGGGAATCAGGGATCCAGATCCGAAAAGTGGCAGATCACAACCCCCAGACCAAGGCTGAAAAGTTGCAGCCAGAGGGGATCAGAGGGTGATGCAGGCAGGGGTCTCCCCTACAATGCTATCCTCCAGCAAGAGTGAAGTGGTATAGACTAAGAGGTCAGACACAAGAGGATCCATTACAACCCCCCAAACAACTGAGCTCTGACTCTGGAGGGACTTCTGAGCTTTTTCTTTCCTTACCTAACTTTGACTTTTGTGCAAGGAGGGGGACTGGTGATGGGGCACCATTTTTGAGTTGGATTTTGGCTGCCCATGTTTAGAACCCTGTAGATTGGACCATGGTAAGGACGCAGCCATGATGGTTCTGGCCAGTTTCAGTATTTGGGATCATGCTTTCAGGGTGCCATTTCAGGGCATCCAGAGTTCACAAGCATTCTTTCTGGACTCACAGCTATCTAATGTCCAAGAGCCCTTACCTCCTGACGTGGAGAAGATGACTATTTAGACAGTCTGGAAAACTTCATAGCTACATCTTTGGACTTTTCAGAAACAGGGTGGCCTGCCCTGGGAGAGTGGGGTTCTCCTCCCAGATGCCATGTTTAGTGATGGTTGGATTCCATGGCCTTTGAGATCCCAACTGTGAAGTGCAGAGAATCGGTAAGACAAGAAGTAGGTTAGGACTTGTGCTAGGGGAGGGTAGAGGAGGAAGATCAGTGCTCCCAGGCAGGGCGTGCTCTGCTACATTGTCCTAACATAGCACTTGTTCTGTATCTCAGAGGGAATCTTACACTCTGTAGCCAGTGTGGTCTGGTGAAAAGGACACTTTGGCTGAGAAACAGGAGACCTGAGTTCTAGCCTCACCTCTTTCACCAACTAGTTTTGTAACCTGACTTTCCCATTCTTGGGACTCAGTTCTCTATTTGTAAAATGAGGGGTTATATTAACTCTGTCAGCTCTGACAGTCGACATTCCATAATCCATCCCAGCTCTGACATTCTAAGGTCTCTCCCAGCTCTGACATTCTCTGTTCTAAGGTCTCTCCCAGCTCTGACATTCTCTGTTCTAAGGTCTCTCCCAGCTCTGACATTCTCTGTTCTAAGGTCTCTCCCAGCTCTGACATTCTCTGTTCTAAGTTCCCTTCAGAACTCTGACATTCTCTGCTCTAAGATCTCTCCCAGCTCTGATATTCTCTGCTCTAAGGTCTCTCCTAGCTCTGACATTCTCTGTTCTAAGTTCCCTTCAGAACTCTGACATTCTCTGCTCTAAGATCTCTCCCAGCTCTGATATTCTCTGCTCTAAGGTCTCTCCTAGCTCTGACATTCTCTGTTCTAAGTTCCCTTCAGAACTCTGACATTCTCTGCTCTAAGATCTCTCCCAGCTCTGACATTCTCTGCTCTAAGATCTCTCCCAGCTCTGATATTCTCTGCTCTAAGGTCTCTCCTAGCTCTGACATTCTCTGTTCTAAGTTCCCTTCAGAACTCTGACATTCTCTGCTCTAAGATCTCTCCCAGCTCTGATATTCTCTGCTCTAAGGTCTCTCCTAGCTCTGACATTCTCTGTTCTAAGGGTCCTCCCAGCTCTGGCATTCTGTGTTCCAGTTGTGCTCCCAGCTCTGACAGTCTGTGCTCTAAGAGCCATCCAGCTGTAACATTCTAATTCTAGTCCCTGCTCTGCCACTAATGATCCTTCAAGCAAGTCACCTCTCCTTTCTAGGATTTCGTTTCCCAATTTATCAAATGGAGGTAATTCCTGACCTGCTCTTGTATATGAGTCTGTTGTGAGGAATCAAATGAAATCCTGGCTGGGAGAATGGTTGATAAGGATGAGGAGCTGTTAAAGGAGGTTGTTAAACCAGAGAAGGCTGCCTGAGACAGAGCCTGATTCAATAATGAATGAACAGATGCTAGAATTTTTCCTTCTCTGATTGAGTAAAGTACTGTGGAGTCTTTTGTCTCAGACTCTTCCCTCCAGGCTCCCAGTCCTGCTGCTTTTAAATCTTTGGGGTAAAGGGGGATACAGGGAAGGGGCAAATGGAGAGATCCTTCCAAAATATCCCACTTTGCCATCTTTTTTTTTTTAAACCCTTACCTTCCATCTTGGAGTCAATACTGTGTATTGGCTCCAAGGCAGAAGAATGATAAGGGCTAGGCAATGGGGGTCAAGTGACTTGCCCAGGGTCACCCAGCTGGGAAGTGTCTGGGGCTAGATTTGAACCCAGGACCTCCCATTTCCAGGCCTGACTCTCAATCCACTGAGCCACCCAGCTGCCCCCCACTTTGCTATCTTGAGTGATCTCTCTGTTGTAATCTTTCCCTCACTTCAAGGAGTAGCTAAGGTGCTGCTCCTCCAGGGAGCTTTCTTTGGTTCTTCCCCAGAAAAGTGAAAGTCTCTCCAACCCACTCTCCTTGGGGCTTACACCAATCCCTTATCCCATAGCTTTATGCAAGTGTCTTCACTTTACAATTAGATTATAACATATGAATTTATAGTCATATAATATTTATATATTATATCTAAATTATATATATAAATTTTGATTAGACTGTAAGCTCCTTGAAGGCCAGGTCTTTAAGATATTTAGCACTGGGAACTCATACTAAACACAAAGAGGGTACTTAATAAATGTGTAATGGAGGTAATCAGAGATGCCACTCTAACTAAAATGGAGTGCCTTTCATGGAGATGGGCATGAGTGCTCAACCATTTGGACATCCCTTATTGGTCTCTGAGGCCTCCTTCACTGGGGGCTGTATCAAAAATAATTGACTAGGTGGCAGTTACATGGCTCAGTAGATTGAGAGCTAGGCCCAGAGATGGGAGATCCTGGGTTCAAATTTGTACTCAGATACTTCCTAGCTGTGTGACCCTGGGCAAGTCACTTAACCCCCATGGCCTAGCCCTGACCACTCTTCTGCCTTGGAGCTAATACACAGTATTGATTCCAAGATGGAAGGTAAGGGTTTAAAAAAAAAAAAGGTTTATATCTCTCTTTCTCTGTCTCCATCTCCTTTCTTTCTCCATCTCTTTCTGTTATCAGCCTCCTCTTTTCTTTCTCTTTCTTTTCTTTTTCCTTCCTTCCTTCTGGTTTTAAGGCATTAAGAGCCATAAGGGCTAGGCAATGGGGGGGTTAAAGGACTTGCCCCGGGTCACACAGCTAGGAAGTGTCTGAGGTCAGATTTAAATCCAGAACTTTCATCTCCAAGTCTGGAGCTGTATCCATCCTGCTACCTACCTGCCCCTGGAAAAGCTGCTTCTTCTTCTACTTCTTTTTTTAAACCACATATTGGTTCTAAGGCAAAAGAGTGGTCAGGACTAGGCAATGGGCTTTAATGACTTGACCAGAGTCACAGGTAGGAGGTGTCTGAGGTAAAATTTGAACCCAGGACTTCCCATCTTCATGCCTTTCTCTCAATCAATGAGCCACCAAGCTGTCTCCCTCGAAAGGCTTCTTGAAGAAGGAAGTCAGGAAACTGTTTCATTTTAACTGGCCCAGAGTGAGTGCCCCAGAATGAGTAGCCATGGATGGGCTGGGATTCTCATCACAATCCTGGGAGGCAGGTGCTGTTATTATCTCCATTTTGCAGTTGAAGAAACTGAGGCCAATGAAGTAAACTTGGCCAAGGTCACCTGGCTAGTAAGTATCTGACATCAGATTTGAGCTCAGGTGGCAAAATGGATAGAGCACCAGGCCTGGAGTCAGGAAGACTCATCTTTCTGAGTTCAAACATAGCCTCAGAAACTTCCTGACTGTGTGACCCTGGGCAAGTACCTTAATCTTGCCTCAGTTTCCTAATCTGTCAAATGAGCTGGAGTAGGAAATGGCAAACCACTCCAATATCTCTGCCAGGAAAACCCCAAATAGCATCACAGAGAATTGAATACAACTGAATGCAACTGAACAACAACTTCTTGACTCCAGGCCCAGCCCCTATAACCAGTGTATCATCTAGCTGCCTAATTATAATCATTAGTATATGAATATTAATTTGTATACAAAAAGATGTGATGATATATTTAATATTTGTATATTTACAAATAACATACAGTATACTTATTGTATATGATATATAAAATGTATAAAAACATACAAGTGTATATGCAGATATAATATTAATCTATATAATTATATATTAGTATATATAAATATATACAACTAAATGCATATGAAGGTATATTCTATTAGTATATATACAATATTAGTATATACACATATATGATGGTATATGTACAAATAATATCTAAATATCAGTATGTATATAAATATATATAATCATATGAACACAAATTTATATAATCTTATATATATCTATATCACTGTGTATAAATACAAATAATACTAAAATATTAGTAATATCCAAATATATATACAAATCTATATATTAGTATATACACAAATAACATAAGTATCAGTATATATAATATATAATATATGATTATATACACACATATTGTAAACCTTAAAATTTCTTAGACTTATAAATGTTGGAAATTTCACCATTGGGAAATTTCATACTTGGAAAATTTCTTACTGATAGTCTATTGGAATGTGAACCCCATTGGCATGGGAGGTTTCTTCTCCTTCCCTTCTTAAGATTACTTTAGGACAGAAACCTTTTGCTGAACAATGGAAAGGGCTTTGACCTATGCTTAAGCATAGAACAGGAAGTTCTTTGAGTCATGATTGATTTTAGAATTGATACAATAGAGATACTTGGAATGACAGAACCAGGTCTTGGAAATTACAATCTCCACCCTACTCAGTCCTAACAGGATTTAGGAAGGGCTGCAGCATAGATCAAAATTTAATTATTCCAATCTCCACCCTACTCAGGGTAACAGGATTTAGGAAGGGCTGCAGCAAAGGATCAAGATTTAATTATTTGAGAATATGACCTTCAACAGACATGTGCAAAGCCACAGACCTCTGGGTGGTCCTGGGTTAAGCTAGAGCCACCATTGGCACAGGGAAGACATGGACAGTGATTGGTAGATGTGAGAACCGAGGGGAGGGAACTTGGATGGTTTCCTTAAAGATAGGGGGGGTCTGAGGACGAGAGGGGGGTTGGTTGGAGAGGTTTTGCTCTGAGAGGTTGTGCTCTGAGAAGCTTGCTCTGAAGGAAGCTGGAGGTGGAGGCCCCTGAGACTGTTTCTCCATTTTGGTCACGTGAGTGATAGGGACTGATCTCTTTTCTTTGCCTCAGCTATCTAAGGGCTTGGGCCTTTTGGCCCAGCCTAAACAGAAGGGGTATTTAAGCCCTATTCCCTTCTCTCTCTCTCTCTCTCTCTCTCTCTCTCTCTCTCTCTCTCTCTCTCTCTCTCTAATACCTTTCTTCCTCCTGTTTGTAATTAAACTCCATAAAAGGTTAACTGCTGACTTGAGTTTTCATTAAGGAATTACATAGCTGAATTCCTTGGCGACCTTAAATTAATATATATCAGTCTTTTAAAGTGATTTCCTTGTCACAATATATACAATATTAGTGTATGTATACAAATAGTATATAAATAGCATATATACAAATCTATATAATATTAGTATATACATAAATGTATACAATATAAGTATATACACAAATAACATAAATATCAGTATATACAATATATAATATTAGCATATATACAAAATATACAATATTATTGTATATATAAAAACAATATATACAATATATAATATATTATATATGCAAAAACATACAATATTAGTGTATGTATACAAATAATATATACATATTATTTTATATACAGCATTTGTCTGAGATGCTCAAAAACTTTTTACCAATGGCAATAGGACCATTTGTCTAGATGAACCTGGAATTCATCTCCAATCCCTAGCTGCTATTTGGGTTTCCTTTCCTGAGTGTCTTCTGAGACAGACATTCCAAGTCTAGCTTTGTGTGAGCTTGAGAAGTCCAAAGCCCTTGAGGAGTTGGAGTTCTGGCTACCCAATGGCAAGCGCTTCCTATAGCTTTATCATTCTCAGTGCAGGAAATGACTATTTCCAGGAAGATGAACCCTGCATACCAGGTGAATTAAAAAGTAAGGACCATCTTTATGAGATTATTTTCCTTATGTGAAGAGAGGAGGAGGAGAGGGAGGGAGAGAATTTATATTAAAAAATTTCAGAAAATGATTGCTTAAAATTGCTTCTATGGGGCAGCTAGGTGGCTCAGTGGTTAGACGTCTGGAGACAGGGAGGTCCTGGGTTCAAATATGAATTCAGAAATGTCCTAGTTGTGTGACCCTGGGCAAGTCACTTAACTCCCATTGCCTAACCCCTACTGCTCTTCTGCCTTGGAACTTAATATTGCTTCTAAGACAGAAAGTAAAGGTTTTAAAAATTGCTTCCAAATGTAATTTAAAGAAATAGAAATATTAAAAATATATAGACCACGAGTTGTTAGACAATACAAATTGAAATATGTTCAGAAACTCCAAGTCTCCTAGCAATCTTTACCTCTGTGAGGAATGTAAGAGAGGTCATAAATAATGTGTTTCTGTAGCTCTTCATGGTTTTTGATTAATTCTTTGGGAACCTTTTATGTTTTTTTCAATCTGTTCATGTGCTCTTGTGAATCCTTCATGATGGGTTATTCTTTGATGTTTTAAGTAATTGTTGATATTCACTCACAAGTATTTGTTTTGTCTTGAAGTAAATAAATAGTTGTCCTGTACCTAATATCTACCACGTTGTACATTTAGTAATTTTCTGGAAGGGATTCTATTAATCCCTCTCAAGGGAGTCCCTAGATATGAGCCAAATCTATGCTTTGTTCAAGATTTTCCTTGAATAACTCCAAGCATGGGCATAAAAAAAAGATTTGGAACAAAACCTTATCCCCATCCTTTAAGGGGAGAGGGGCCTCCTTACTCAGGTCCAAGAGAAAAGAAGGAAAGAATGGAAAATGTTTCTCCTTTTAAGCCTCCTGAATGGGTAGGCAGGGTCTTTTTTGCTTAACTGACCATCATCTTTGATATAATACCTGGGATATGGTCCCTGGGATCAAGGAGTGATGGTCAGATTGGTTCAGAGTTTCAGTCCTTCACTGCTGAACTATAGCAGCTGTCTCAATCCATGGAGAATATGACCAGCTTCATTGTCCCATTTCAGCAGATCAGTAAATTATATTGAGTCGGCAGATTAATGAAAGTTACTTAAGCCCAGCCTCAGTTTCCCCATCTATAAAATAGGAATAATGATACGTTATTTTCAGTGCATAAAGGTGGGGGATTGGACATCTTTTTAGGTCCTTTCCATCTCTGAGAACTGTTTACCTAAGAGAGATTTTGTAAGAATCAGAAATAGTTACAGATGTTACTGGCAATATGGTAGGAAGGGAGCTAGTCTTGGAGCTGGATGACAGTAGTTCAAGTTTGGAGCCTGTTATATCCTGCATACTAGCTGTGTGACCTTGGGTAAGTTATTTTGTTTCTGTGTACCTCACTTCCCCCATCTGTAAAATGGATATAGCAATTCTTGCATTCTCTGCCTCATAGTTAGTGTAAGATTTGTAAACCCTGGAGCCCAGTGAAAATATCAGCCTGTGAAAGGGACTTTAGGATATCCACAGATGGGAAGGGCTCTTAGTCCCTTCTTTCCTTTCCTTTCCCCTCTCTGGGGGAAGAGCAGGGTTGAGTCTAAGGGTTTCAGAGCCTCTGGTTAGACTGTATTCCTTAGGGGTGACCACTACTTTTCTTTTTTTTTAATTTAATTTAACTTTCTTCCCAACTGCATGTAAAAACAGATCCCAACATTTGTAAAAGAATTTTTAATCTCCAATCGATTTACATATTAACCATACCTAGTAACTCAGGGAGCTCCCTCTTCCAATACCTCATGCTCTGAGTCCTATCCATTATATTTGCAGATTCAGTACCCATCTTCTTCCTTCCTTCCTTCCTTCCTTCCTTCCTTCCTTCCTTCCTTCCTTCCTTCCTTCCTTCCTTCCTTCCTTCCTTCCTTCCTTCCTTCCTTCCTTCCTTCCATTTTCCCTTTATCCCTTTTTCTCTCTTTATCTCTCTCTCTTTTCTCTCTTCCTTTCTCTGTTTCTCTCTTCTTCCCTTCCCCCCCCCCCTCTCTCTCTCTCTCTCTCTCTCTTTCTTACCTTGCTTTTCATCTTTGAATCAATATTGTATATTGGTGCTAAGGCAAAATATTGATAAGGGTGTTAAATTTATTTGGGGTTGGTCTCTGATTATTTATATAGGTGGTTGCCAGGGATTTGGTTTCTAAATCCCAAAATGAATTACTAAAGTAAATGGAATCTATGGTAGTTTGTTTACAATAGAGGGAAGATATTAAGGAAGAGAGAAAAGGGGAGGGAGGGAAAGAGAGAGAGAGAAAGAGAGAGAGAGAGAGAGAGAGAGAGAGAGAGAGAGAGAGAGCAAGCTCTGGCTTCCTCTGATACCAGTTAGAAATTCTAAGCCCTAGGCAGGGGAAGAGAGTCTCATGGGCCTTTTTCCTGGAGGCTTCATGCCTCCAGAAAGGCAGGGTCACTAAGTCAATCTTTCACTCACCAACAGTGATGTCTAAAAGGAAAGCAGTCTGAGGTCTCCTGCATGAGTTCCCCCAGGGGTCCAGTTCCTCCAATCCAACTCTGAGTCGAAGATTTTCTCTTTTCCCTTCCATTGTCCTCATTTTAGAGATCTTTTTCTCTTGTGTCATCTCCCCTAAATTTCAAGTCTACCAATCACAACAGACGTTCTGCTCTAGGACTGCCCAGAAAGCAATTAGTCTATTCTAATTCGTTACCCACTATTGCACATGTGGGTCACAGATCTCCCACCTCATGATTAAGTGGGAGATTTACACCTTTGGTGAGCAAATCTAACATGGGCAGATCTTCCCACTCAACTTCAATTACTGTGCTTACCTTTCTGGGGATGAAATCAACAAATAGAGGATTACAATTCAATCTTCACAATCAAGGAAGAGCTAAGTACCTTCGCTGTTACAATCAGGAGAGAGCTAAATCCAAGGACTAGGCAATTAGGATTAAATGACTTGCACAGAATCACACATCTAGGCAGGGTCTGAGGGCAGATTCGAACCCAGGACCTTCCATATCTAGGCCTTGCTTCTCAATCCACTGAGCCACACAGCTGCCTCCCAGCACCCATCTTTCTAAAGGCAATATTCTTCTAGGGAAGTTGGATGACTTACCTAATTACACTATTACACTTATACAATTCATTAATATTGCTACCAAAAAAGTACAGCAGCCAAGCCACACAACCCAGCACATTGACCAAGTCTAAATATGTATGCCACATTCTTCTCCTAGAGTCTACCTCCTCTCTGCCAAAATGGAGAAAGAAGGGTGTGCTGGAGCCATAGACACAGGCAGTTAGGTTTTCAGAGTGATCATTTGCACCTTAGAAATCAGCAAAGGATACACATTGAGACCTGATCTATTATTTTGTTGATTATTTAGATTTTTTAAAGTGATGAAAAAATATCAATGATGCATATTTAACTTAGAAGTGTGTCCTACATGTTTGGGTTGTAAAGGATAATTTTAGCATTGTGACTTAAAATTTAAAATCTAATTGGTCACCAGGGAAAATCCCAAATAATAAAATACCCAAGTCAGCTGGAAATTTATGGTGATTTAATTGATATACTGGAGGAGATTAAGAAGAAGGAAGAAGGAAAAAAAGTAGGATTTCTCCTACCTGTATCGTACCAGGTGGGAAGATTAGGAGATCTAGAAAGTAAGGGTTTTGAAGAGTAAGGAGGAAAAGAATCTGCCTGAACTCCAAAGGGCTCAGCCAAGATACCAGAACTTGAATCAGCTCAAGGGCAAACTCACTGCCAAACCCAGAAAAATAACTGCCACCACTCCAAGATGTCAGAACGCCTAGTATGCTGCCAGCCAGAGTCTCCTCTCCAGGGAAAGAGAGTGAAGAGAGCCAGTGACATGCCTTGTATAGACGGTTTTACATCACTTTCCTGCATCTCATCTGTACCAATGATAGCTTAGCTTGATTTAGGACCACCCAGGGGTCTATCTGCTTTTTCTGCACGTGTCTGTTGAAGGTCATTTTTCTCAGATACTTAATCCTTGAGTTTGGTGCAGACCTTCCTAATCTTGTTAAACTAAGGAGGGTGGAGAAATGTAGAGTTCCCAAGACCTGATTCTGTTAGTCCAATTATCTCTATTGTTATTTATTAGGAAATAGCTAAATCAGATCTTCTAAAGTATGGTCTGATTAGGGTGGAATAGTTTTAGAATTCACAGGGTAGCTGGTTGTTAAATATCTACCAGTATATCCCTGATCATAGCCAATCACAAATCTCATCAAGAAGTAAGGATAGGGGGTGCAGGTAGATGGCTCAGTGGATTGAGAATCAGATCCAGAGATGGGAGGTCCTGGGTTCAAATCTAATCTTAGACACTTTCTAGCTGTGTGACCCTGGGCAAGTCACTTCACCCCTATTATCTAGCCCTTATTTTTGTTCCACCTTGGAAGCAATATGCAGTATTGATTCTAAGATGTAAAGTAATGGTTTAAGAAAAAAGGATGGTTCAGTGGATAGAGTGCCAGGCCTGGAGTCAGGAGGACCTGGGTTCCAACCTGGCCTTAGACACTTCCTATCTGTGTGACTCCTCACAGTCTTAGCTCAAGTTGTTACTAAGATGGAAGGTAAGGGTTTAACAAAAACAAGAAGTAAGAATGCACTGAAGATGCTCACAGATGGAGGATGGAGGAGTACAGGTTGCCTTGTGTTTCCAGAACAAAAAAGGAATTCCTGGAAAAAAATACTGGAAAAACTGCTTTCAAAGAAATGCATAAGCAAAGAAAGAAGATGGGCTGTGGGTGTCCATAGCAAACGATAACTGATGACTAGTTTGTGAGCTCCACTGGCATCCTCTGAATGTTGAGAGAAAATGAGAAGAACCTCCGGCACTTTGGGTGGGCCCCGTGGGGAATTTATAGGACGACATGAATGTGCCTTGCCCAGGCTGGCAGGCCTGGACAAGTTGGGACCCGCAGGTTGGAGGGAACATCCCCTTCTATGAGAAGACGGACCCTTCAGAGCACTGGAGAAGTCTCCATCGAAGAGTTGCTTCCCAGCCCAGCTTCTCCTACCTCTTGAATGACTTCTTCTGTCTTTGCTCCCCAAAGATCTCACAGATCAGACTTTAGAATGGAGGACCCCAGGCTGCAGTCAGGAGTCATACCCATAAGGAAACCCAGCCCCCCTTCCCTGAGCCCCATTGCCAGGGAGTCAGGCCGTGTCAACAGCTGTCTCAGCGTTAAACTCTCAGTGATTCCAGAGGCCTGAGTCAGCTGTGCCCTAACTCAGCTCATTCCCACGGTTGGGGGCTGCTCCCCTGCCCAAGGCTGTCTGGAGTCAGACACTTCCCTAGCTCGCTTCTCCATCACCACCAATGCTTCCAGCACACACACTCCTCCAGAGTCCAAAAGCTTCTCCCCTG
This sequence comes from Monodelphis domestica, assembly GCF_027887165.1. Classification (NCBI taxonomy): domain Eukaryota; kingdom Metazoa; phylum Chordata; class Mammalia; order Didelphimorphia; family Didelphidae; genus Monodelphis; species Monodelphis domestica. The sequence goes on from NC_077230.1 coordinate 393,824,582, forward strand.
ACCCCTAAGGAAGAAGACTGCCCCAAAGAAGGGAACTAGAGCTTGGGAGATAGACAGGCCAAGGAGAGACCCATTCTCTCCTTAACTGTCTCACAGAGGCTCCTTAGAGAGCAAGAAAACACAACTATTGTCCATAGCTCACCTTGTCTGCGAATCCTGACCCCATACCTCATCCTCTTCCCCCTCCACCTTTTTAGACATTATATTATTGCTCTTGGTTTTATATCACTGTGACTTCCCAATGGCTCCCCTATCTCCCTTGTGCCAAAAAAGTATAGCCAAGCAACACAACCCAGCACATTGACCAAGTCTGAAAATGTAGGCCACATTCTGATTCTTGAGTCCACCACCTCTCTGCTAAGCCATGATTCACCCCCAGTCCTCTGAAGTCACAACTGATCACTGTATGAATCAGAGTTTTGAAGTCTCTCAGCATTGTTTTTCTTTTAAATTAATATGGCCATCACCTTCTGAATTCTGCTCACATTGCTTTGCATCCATTCACATGAGTCTTCCCAAATTTCTCTGAATTCTCCATATTCATCTTTTCATATTGTATAATAATATTCCATTATACTCATGCATCTCAATTTGTTCAATCATTCCCTAGGGCCATGTTGGCAAACCTGTGGCACACGCTAGAGCATGGTATAAGGGGCTGTTCCCTTCCTAATCTCCACACATGCTTAAGGACTTTCTCACATCACCCTCCCACCCTTCTGCCCAGCAGCCCAATGGGAGTGCTTCTTCCTTTCCTTATGTGGGGTAAGGGAGAGGCTCACATGATGCATGAGAGTTGCAGTTTGGGCATTTGATCTCTAAAAGATTCACCATCACTGCCCTAGGGCATGGACATCTACTTTCTTTTTTTATAGTCAGCTAAGTGGTACAATGGATAGAGCTCTGGGTTTGGAGTCAGGAAGACCTGAATTCAAATATGACATGATATACTTATTAGCTGTGAGACCCTGAGCAAGTCTGTTAACTTCTGAATGCCTCAGTTTCCTCATCTGTAAAATGGGGATAATACTAGCTCTTACCTCCCAGGGTTCTTGTAAGGACCAAATGAGCTAACATCTATAAAATATTTACTGGCTGGTGCATAGTAAGTGCTATATAAATGTTAGCTATTATTATTTCTAGTTCTTTCTTACTTCCAAAAGGTCTGCTATAAATATTTTTTGGGTATAAGAGATCTTTCTCACTGACTTTGATCTCCTTGGGATATATTCCTATTTTTTTTTAACCCTTACCTTCCATCTTGGAGTCAATACTGTGTATTGGCTCCAAGGCAGAAGAGCAGTAAGGGCTAGGCAATGGGGGTGAAGTGACTTGCCCAGGGTCACACAGCTGGGAAGTGTCTGAGGCCAGATTTGAACCTAGGACCTCCCTTCTCTAGACCTAGCTCTCAATCCACTGAGCTACTCAGCTGCCCCCATATACTCCTATTAATGGTATCCTGGAGTCACTGAGTACCATCCTATTTAATGAGCCCATGCTGCCTTCATTGAGACCCCTTATTTCTTCACTGAGCTTTCTATGTCCCTGACTGAGACCCCATTCTGTCACTGAACCTCCATCCCCTCACAGAGCTCGTTTGCTTCTGAGTCCCCATCCTGAGAATTCTAGATCTTTCTCAAGTCAGTCCAAATAGCATATAGTCTGATCAATGTACATCTTAGAGGAGGGAGGAGAGAGCAGAGGACTGCCCTTGTACCCAAAGATTCCAGCCCCCCCTTAGTCATGTGTCTCTGAGGCCTCTAGTCACTTCCCTGGAAGAAGAGAAAAGCCAGCTCTTCCCCACCAGCCTCCTCCCTCTCCTCTGCTCCCTGAGGATTTTTAAAAAGGAAGACTCAGAATTGGCAGAGTTGGGAATGTCCTTAGAACAGGGAATGCTAGATCTGAGAGGGAGTTCAGAGCATAGAATGTCAGAGCAGGGAGAGACCTTAGAACCCAGAATGTCAAACTTTGTGGGAACTTAAGAACAAGGACTTTTGAGCAGAGAAAAAGCTTAGAAAATACCCATTCCAACCCCCTTAGTTTACAGATAAAGAAACTAAGGCTTAAATAGATATGAAATAGAGCCAGGGCCCCAGGCTACACCCTGAACTGCTTCCAATTTCAGAGATTGGTATGCGCCAGGAAAAACAGTAGAGCCTATCACCGGAACCCAGGACTTTTGTCTGAATCTGATAAGCTCCGGACCCTACCTGGCCGGGTGCCTGCTATAGGCCCTGGCTTCCTCCTTTTTTGAAGGGAAAGTTTCCTGCTCAGAGAAGATGTTTGCCCTTCATCAGGTACCCAAGCTGATGTGTATATGGGGAGTATAACATGCAAGATTCTTAAAGACTAAACTTGAGCTTGGAAATCATCAGGACCTGAGTCTAAGGGTCAGTGGGTGGGCCTACAGGGTCATTAGGTCCATTCTGTCCCAAGGAGGAGGAGGAAGAGGAGAAGGAGAAGGAGAAGGAGAAGAAAGAGGAGAAAGAGGTGAAGGAGAAGGAGGAGGAGAAAGAGAAAGAGGAGAAGAAGAAGAAAGAGGAGAAAGAGATGAAGGAGAAGGAGGAGAAGGAGAAGGAGAAAGAGGAGAAGGAGAAGAGGAAAGAGGAGAAAGAGATGAAGGAGGAGGAAGAGGAGGAGAAAGAGAAAGAGAAGAAGAAGAGAGAGGAAAAAGATGAAGGAGAAGGAGAAGAAGAAAGAGGAGAAAGATGAAGGAGGAGGAAGAGGAGGAGAAAGAGAAAGAGGAGAAGAAGAAAGAGGAGAAAGAGATGAAGGAGAAGGAGGAGAAGAAGAAAGAGGAGAAAAAGATGAAGGAGAAGGAGGAGAAGAAAGAGGAGAAAGAGATGAAGGAGGAGGAGGAGAAAGAAGAGGAGGAGGAGAAAAAGATAGAGGAGAAAGAGATGAAGGAGAAGGAGGAGAAGGAGAAGGAGAAGAGGAAAGAGGAGAAAGAGATGAAGGAGGAGGAAGAGGAGGAGAAAGAGAAAGAGAAGAAGAAGAAAGAGGAGAAAGATGAAGGAGAAGGAGGAGAAGAAGAAAGAGGAGAAAGAGATGAAGGAGGAGGAAGAGGAGGAGAAAAAGAAAGAGAAGAAGAAGAAGAAAGAGGAGAAAGAGATGAAGGAGAAGGAGGAGAAGAAGAAAGAGGAGAAAGAGATGAAGGAGGAGGAGGAGAAGAAGAAAGAGGAGAAAGAAGAGGAGGAAGAGAAGAAGATAGAGGAGAAAGAGATGAAGGAGGAGACAACAATGACAATGACAAAAATGATTTAGTGGATGATTTATGCATAGGAAGATAAATGGTCCACTTCAAGTGGCAGCTACTAAGTAAGTCAGTTTGTCTGGAAAGGAAAGTCTATGGAAGAGATCAGTATAAAATTTGACTAGAAATCTAAGTAGGAGCCAGAGAATGGAGGGCTTTAAGTGGCAGATTGACTGAGGAGTTTTTATTTTGTGCAATGGGCATTGGGTGGGCAACTTTTGCAATATTTCTAATAAAAATCTGAGATGTAGACCATCAGGAACTAATTTGAATTGGGATTTTTCATCTCTGTGATCTCTGGGGCCTAATACAATTCTTTCCCAGTAGAATATTAAGTCTTTGGCTGGAAGTTCTCCTTCAGACACTGGGGGCTGAGGCCCTTGGAGTAAAGGCTCTCTGCTGCTCCCTAGCCTTCTCATCCTCACCCAATGGTGAACAAGGGAAGCCCAGAAGCCAGTGACTCAGGGAGAGAGGAGGGCACTCACTTCTGAGTCAGCCTCAATTCAAGATGGAACTTGGGGGTCTGAGTCTTACTTCTTCCTTGCTGTGCCCCCCTGCCCGCCATCCAGGTGTGGCCTCTGAGCTGTTTCCCCAGATGTAGGATTGGGGAGCACAAGGCTGTATCCACTCCACTCCTACCTTCTCCAAGGAGCCTGCCCTGATAGGAGGTGCTTCCTAAATGTTTGTTGCTTGATATCCCTTCCCTGACTACCTGGCTGTACTTTTTACCAGAGCTTAGTTAAGGCAAGCTTCACTATTTGGGTCTAGTATGTATTACTGTCCATTGGAGGCGTAGAGCCTTCCTTATAACATATGCCACTGGATGACTTTCTTGTTGTTTAACCATTTTTCAATCATTCTGACTCTTCATGACCTCTTCTTGGGATTTTCTTGGTAAAGGTACAAAAGAGTGGTTTGCCTTTTCCTTTTGTAGCTCATTTTACAGATGAGGAACAAAGGCCAACAGGGTGAAGTGACTTGTCCAGGATCACACCACTAGGATATGTCTGAGGCTAGTAAAATGAGCCTTCCTAACTCCAGGTCTGACACTCTATCCACTGAGCCACTTAGCTGCCCCTCAGGATTCATTTCTATTGCCTTAGTATCTCTTCTTTACCACTGAAAAGGCCATGTCTTCTTGCATGGACTGCTGAAATAACCTGCTTCCTGGTTTCTCCTCTCTCCTCTTTTTAATCCATCTATTACATAGCTGCCAAAATAATAATAAAAAAACAGACCTCACACTGCCCCCTTATTTCTAGGCCATTCCTTGACTGGAGGAGAAACTGAGGCATAGACGATTTAATTCTTTCATCTCTAGAACTCTGCCATGGGGTCCACTTTCCTTATTGGTGATGGATCATCACCCCCTACACTTAGTTCTTATTTATTATATTTTTTCTTTTCCAACTTATATGTAGATACAATTGTTAATAATAATTTCTTGATATTTGGTTATCCATGTTCTCTTCCTCTCTCGCCACCCCCACCCCGAGATGGCAGGTACTGTGATATCAGCTATAAATGTGCTTCTATAAGAAAAAACTCATGAAGAAAATTAAATGAAGAAAATTCAATCCACAGTTAGACTCCATCAGTTTCTTCCATGGAGGTGGAGAACCTTTTTCATCATGAGTCTCTTGGAGTTGACCTGGCTTCTAGCATTGCTGATAATGGTTAAGTAATTCACAGTTGATCACCGAACATTATTACTGTTAATGCATACAGTGTTCTTCTGGTTCTGCTCATTTCACATTGCATCAGTTCATGTAAGTCTTTTCAGTTGTGTGTGTGTGTGTGTGTGTGTGTGTGTGTGTGTGTGATTGTCTTGTTCATTATTTCTTATGGCACAATATTATTCCATTACAATCATATACCATGGCTTGTTCAGCCATTCCTCAATTGATGGACATCCCTTCAGTTTCCAGTTCTTTGTCACCACAAAAAAGAGCAGCTAGAAATATCTTTGTACAAGTACGTGCTTTTCACCTATATTTGATCTTTTTGGGATACAGATCTAATAGCAGTGCTGCTGAGCCAAAGGGTATGCACAGATTTGTGGTTCTACATCACTCTCCAGAATGGTTGTTTCACTTCACAGCTCCACCAACAGTGTATTAGTGTCCCAATTTCTCCACATTCCCTCCAACATTTATCATTTTCCTTTATGTTAGCCAATCTGATAGGTGTGAGATAGCATCTCTGAGTTGTTTTAATCTGTATTTCTCTAATTAATAGTGATTTGGATCACTTTTTCATATATCTAAAGACAGTTTTAATTTCTTCATCTGAGAAATGTCTGTTCATATCTTTTAACCATCCTGCCTGATTTTACTTCACCCCTTAACTCCTTTCCAGTCAAGCAATGTTGGTACCTGCTACTTCACCTGTCTTTTCCAGCTTTGTCATTGCCCATGTAATGGGTATAGCAATCATTTCATACCAGTCTTTTCTGGTTTCTTTGAAATTGTCCCCCATATATATATATTTTTAATTAACTTGAGACAGCTATATGGATAGAGCACCAGGTCTGGAGTTAGGAAGACCTGGATTCAAATATGACCTCAGAAACTTCCAAGCTGTTGACCTTCATTGCCTACCCCTTGCTGCTCTTCTGACTTAGAATTGATACTAAAAAAGAAGGTAAAGGTTAAAAAATTAAGTTGTGTTTTATTTTCAGATCTACATTTTTTTTCTCTCCCCCCTTATCCCTCCCCCTTGAGGAGGTAAGAAAAATTAAATTTCTGTTGCAATCATGTATAGTCAAGCAAAACATATATCTATGTTCCCATGTTTCTCTGAAAACACCCCTTCTTTAATAATTTCTTACAGTGCAATAGTATTTCATCATGCGTATGTATGTTATGATATTTATTATATATTATATGTAATCAAGATGTATAATTACATACCATAATTTGTTCAGCCTTTCTCCAGTTGATGGACAATTTTTTCTCCTGGTTATTGATAGTTTGAATTTCTCCCTTTGAAAACTGCCTATTTATATTCTTTGATCATTTATCACTAATTCATATATCACTAATTGATAAGAATAATCACTAATTATTCTTAGAAATCTAAATCCATTTCCTATATATCTTGGAAATGAGGCCTTTATCAGAGATACTTGCTTCAAGGATCTCCCACACCCTAGTTACCTGATTGTCTTCTAATTTTAGCTGCATTTTTTTGGTTTGTGCATATTAAAAAAAAAAACACTTTATGAAACTACTACTACCACCACCACCAATGATGACAACCCTCTCTTACTCTTGTTTGGTCATGAGCTTATTTCCCTATCCAAAGATCTAATTGGTTATTGTTTCCTTGATCCCCTAATTTGTTTAGGATGTAATCCTTTATGTCTAAGTAATGTATCCATTTGGAACTTGTTTTGGTATATGGAGTGATTTTCTATTACCAGATTGTTTTCTGGCTTTCCCAACAGTTTTTGTTGAATAGTGATTTCTTGGCCCAGTAACTGGGATCTTTGGATTTATCAAATAGTAAGCTACTATGCTCCTTTGCTCTTATAAATTCTGTACCTAATCTGATCATTATCTTAATCTTAATCATTATCTAAATCATTATCAAATTGTTTTGGATTACTGGTTTGTAGTATAGTCTGAGATCTACTATTGTTAAGACTCCCATTTTTTTCTCTTTGCTATTCTGAATCTTGTGCTTCTTCTACAGGTGAATTTTGTCATTTTTTCTAGCTCTATAAATGAATCTGTTGTTGGTTTAATTTACAGTACCAAATAAGTGTACTAATTAAGGCAATATTGTAATTTTTGTTATATTGGCTTGACCTACCCATGAACAATGTTTTATAGTTGTGTTCACATAGATCCTATGCATCTTGGCAGGTAATCTCCCAAATATTTTATACTTTCTATAGAAAATTTTTATGGGTTTTTCCCTCTCTCTTCCTGTTGGATTTTGTTGGTAATATATAGAAATGCTGATGATCTATGTGAGTTTATTTTACATCCTGCAATTTCGCTGAAATTATCGGCTGCTTCCATTAGCTTTTTAGTTGACTATCTAGGATTCTCTAAGCAAACTGTCACCTCATCTGAAAGAACTTCTTTGTTTATGTTTTTTCTTGTCTTACTGCTATAGCTAGTATTTGTAGCATTCTATGGAATAGTAGTGATTATAATGGATAGCCTAGTTTAACCTGATCTTATTGGAAAGACCTATAACTTAACCCACTACAGAAAATGCTAGGCTTTGGTTTTAGAAAGAAACTAATTTGCATATTCAGGAAAGTTTTCTTTATTCCTATGCTTTTTAGTGTTTTGTTTTGTTTTTTTGAAAACAGGAATGACTGTTATAAATGTATCAAAAGTTTTGTCTGGGTCTCTTAATATAACCATATGATTTTTGTTGTTTTGTGTTTTTTAATTAGCCCAATCACTTAAATTTACAGTTTTCCAAATGCTGAAACAGTCTTACATTCCTGGAATAAATTCAGCCCAGACATGTTGTATAATATTTGTGATATATTACTATAATCTCTTTGTTAATATTTGATTTTAAAATTTTACATCAATTTTCATTAGAGGTATTGGTCTATAGTTTTCTTCCTCTGCTTTAACTCTATGATTTAGATTTCAAGACTATCTTTGTATAATAGTAATATTTGATAGGACCCCTTCTCTTTTTTTTAATCAATTTATATAGTGCTATAATTAATTGTTTTTTTTTTTAATAACCCTCACCTTCTGTCTTGGAGTCAATACTGTGTATTAGCTCCAAGGTAGAAGAGTGGTAAAGGCTAGGCAATGGGGGTCAAGTGACTTGCCTGGGGTCACACAGCTGGGAAGTGTCTGAGGCTAAGATTTGAACCTAGGACCTCCCACCTCTAGGCCTGGCTCTCAATCCATTGAGCTACCCAGCTGCCCCCAATTCATTGTTTTTTAAATGTTTGGTAGAAATTATTTATAAATCCATCTGGTTCTGTCACCCATTTCCCTAATTGGGAATTCTTTTATGGCTTAATCAATTTGTTTTTTTTTTCCTCCCAAGATTAGGTTATTTAAACATTCTATTTCCTACATGGTTAATCTATTTTTTTTTGCAAATATTCATCCAATTAATTTATTTTTAAAAAACCAACATTCTATCTTAGAATTAATACCATGTATTAGTTCAAGGCAGGAGAATGTAAGGGCTTTGCAGTGTGGGTTCAGTGACTTGTTCAAGGTCACAAAGCTAGGAAGAATCTGAGGCCAAATGTGAACCTAGGAACCTCTTGTATAGGGCTCTCTATTTATTAAACCACCTAGCTGCCCCCTCATCTATTTTTAAATGATCAGTTTTTTTTTAAAAATATATTTTATTTGATCATTTCCAAGCATTATTTGTTAAAGACATAGATCATTTTCTTTTCCTCCCCCCCACCCCCCATAGCCGACGCGTAAGTCCACTGGGCATTACATGTTTTCTTGATTTGAACCCATTGCTTTGTTGATAGTATTTGCATTAGAGTGTTCATTTAGAGTCTATCCTCTGTCATGTCCCCTCAACCTCTGTATTCAGGCAGTTGCTTTTTCTCAGTGTTTCCACTCTCATAGTTTATCCTTTGCTTATGAATAGTGTTTTTTTCTCCTGGATCCCTGCAAGTTGTTCAGGGACATTACACCGCCACTAATGGAGAAGTCCATTACGTTCGATTGTACCACAGTGTATCAGTCTCTGTGTATAATGTTTTCCTGGTTCTGCTCCTCTCGCTCTGCATCACTTCCTGAAGGTTGTTCCAGTCTCCATGGAACTCCTCCACTTTATTATTCCTTTTAGCACAATAGTACTCCATCACCAACATATACCACAGTTTGTTCAGCCATTCCCCAATTGATGGGCATCCCCTCGTTTTCCAGTTTTGGGCCACCACTAAATGATCAGTTTTATGGAGAATGGCTGAAAAAAAATTGTGGTATATGTTGGTGAAGAAATACTATTGAGCTATAAGAAATTATAAACAAGATGATTTCAGAAAAATCTGGAAAGATCTACATGAACAGAGACAGAGTGAAATAAGCACAAACTGGGAGAACATTGTATACAGTAATGGCAATATTATAAGATAACCAACAGTGAAAACTTGGCTACTTTCAGCAACGCAATGATCTGGGATAATTCTGAAGGACTTATGACTATCCACCTCCAGAGAAAGATCTGATGAAAGTGGATCAAAGCATACAATCTTTCATATCAGTGTCTTTACAATTTTATTTGGGGGTTTGCTTTTGTATGAGTATGCTCATACAGCAATGACCAATATGGAAGTGTGTTTTGCATAATACATTTATAGGCCAGATCAAATTGCTTACCATCTCCCAGTGTAGGATGGGCACAGAAGGGAGGGAGGGAGACATTTTATATCTTATGATTTTGAGAAATATATATTGAAAATTATTATTTTAAGTAACTGGGAAAATAAAATACCTTTGAATTTAAAATAAAATAAATTATTAGTTTTGTTGGCATATAATTGGACAAAATAGTTCCTAGTAATTTCTTTTATTTCTTGTACATTGGTTGTGAATTTACCTTTTTCAATTTTGATATTAATAATTTAGTTTTTTAAAAGACAAATTAGCTAATAGATTGTCCATTTTGTTGTGTGTGTATGTATGTATGTATGTTCCTGGTCTTAATTGATTTGATGGTTTGTTTGTTTTTGCTTTTGGTGTTGTTAATCTTTTTATTGATTGTCAGGGTTTCCATTTTGGTATTTAATTGAGGGGTTTTAATTGATCAGTTTCTTTGGATTTTTAGTTCCATTAATTGATCTGCTCTTTCTCTCTTTTATTGATGAAAGTGTTTAGAAATTGAAATTTTCCCCTAAGTAATATTTTGGTGGAATCTCCAAAATTTTGTTATGTTGACTAATTGTTGTCATTACCTTTAATGAAATTATTGATTGTTCTTATGATTTATTCTTTAATTCACCCATTCTGTAGTAACAAGATATTTAGTTTCCAATTAATTTTTAATGCTTGCTTCAAAGACCTTTTATTGAATATGACTTAATAGCATTGCCAGTAAACATACATTTAATATTTCTGCTTATCGACATTTGTTCATGAGGTTTTTATGATGTAATACATGGTTAGTTTTTGAAATGGTGCCATATACAGTTGAGATTGATATATTCCTTTCTATCCCCATTTAATGCTCTTTAAAGTCTATCATATTTAATATTTCTAAAATTATATTCAGGTCTTTCTTTTTTTAATTATTATTAGATTTATCTAGGTCTAAGAGAGATAAATTAAGGTCTTCCACCATTATGGTTTTTATTGTCTAATTCTCTGTAACTCATGTAACATTTACTTTAAGAATTTAGATGCTATGGCATATATTCCTTCTTTATTTTATATGCATTTATAATGTCCCTCCCAGTTGAACACACACACACACACACACACACACACACACACACACACACACATATATATATATATATATATATATTCGCCATATTACTTCTAGATCAATTCTTTTTTTGTTTGTTTTGTTTTGTTTTGGAGACTGGATTGCCATATCTTACTCAGGCTAGAAATAGATTGTTACTCATAGCTGGGTCTGATTAGAAGGTTTTTCTGATGAGTGCTTATTCCTTCTTAGACAGCCTGGTGACCCTCTGCTCCTGACGGTTCACAATTTTTGACACAGACATTTCACTTTAGTCCTGTTGCAACTCAGAATTCCTGAAATCTCAGGATTTACTTATAAAGTCAACTTCAGGGACAAGGGAAACAAAGCTTTGGCTTAGTGCACTGAAATTTAGAGGGAATAAAAATTTAATACCTTTTTAGGAGCTATAAATGCCTAGTCTCTAACTAGGAGCTCAGAATCTGGTTGGCAAGATGAATTAGTTCTAAAAAGGAAGCTATTGAGGTCACTTACAATTTTAAAAGTAATTTTGGTTGATATCTTTTGGTTTTTAAAGCTTATTTTTATTAATACCTTTTGCTTTTATATTCCTTGATTTCCTACTTTACCTCCTCCAAGAGAACCATTCTTTATTACCAAGGTTTTTGTTTTAAGAAAAAAAGAAAAGAAAATTAGAAAAGCTGATCAATAAATGGAAAAAAAAAATATTCTCTGCAATGTTCAACATCTATGGACCCCTCCCATCACCACCTTTGCAAAGGATGAACAGGGCAGAGATATTTTCTTTTGTTTCTTCTTTGAGATTAAGTTTTATTTGGTAATTTTGTAACATTCATTTTATTTCTTTTGTGATGGTTGTTCTTACCATTTACATTGTCATGGACAATGTATATATTGTTTTCCTGGCTGTGCTTCCTTCACATTGTATCAGTTAATGCAAGTCTTTTTGTGATTCTCTGTGTTCATATATTCAAAGTTACTTATAATGCAATAATATTGCATTATAATCAGGCACTACAATTTGTTTAGCCATTCCCCAAACTACTTTGTTTCCAGTTATTTGCTATCACCCCCCCACCCCCCAACAATGCTGTCATAAGTATTTTGGTGTATATGGATCCTTTCTTTTTGCTTGTGATCTCCTCAGGGTATATGCCTAGCAATAGAATCATGAGTCAAAGGATTTGAATTTTTTTTTTTTGCCATGCTAATTTGGATAATTCCAGAATTTACATGCATCATTTATATGTTTTCCAGAATAGTTCTACTCATTCACAGCTCTACCAAAAATGTATTAGAGTGCCTATCTTTTTTTTTAACCCTTACTTTCTGTCATAGAATCAACCCAAAGTATTGGTTCTAAGACAAAAAAGTGGTAAAGGCTAAGGTAATGGGGGTTAAAGCCTGAGGCCAGATTTGAACCCAGGATTTCCTGTCTCCAGGTCTAGCTCTCTCTCCTTCGAGCTATGTATCTATACTTGTGCCTATCTTTCTACAACCCTTCCAGCATTGACTGTTTTAATCTATTACCATCATCTTTACCACTTTGCTAGGAATGAGGTGAAATTTGGTGTTTTTGTTTGCATTTCTATTATTATTATTATTATTAGGAACATGCTTTCATAAGAAAGAATTTTTTAATCATCTGTAATTCTTTTGAGATCTCTTGGGTTAGCATCCTTTGGCAACTAATGTATAAAAGAAGATTGGTTAATACTTTTTTTTTTTATTAACCCTTACCTTCTATCTTAGAGTTGATGCCAAGTTTTGGTTTCAAGACAGAAGAGTGATAAAGACTAGGCAATGGATATTAAGAGGTTTGCCCACAGTCACACTGCTAGGAAGTATCTGAGAACACATTTTAACCCAGATTCTCCCATCTGTAGGCCTGGTTCTCTATCCACTGAGCCACCCAGCTTCCCTTCTTAGTTTTTATATCATCGTCATTATTAGATGTATTCCCTTACTCACTGGACCTTCCCTCTTACTAAAGAAAAACAGTTAAGCCATCCCATCCAAAAGCATCTGACAGTGCTTTGAACATTCTGTATCCCTAGTGATCCACCTTGTTATCAAAGAAGGACAGGTCTGTTTCTTCACCTGTTCTTTGGAGTTGTTGATTGATCCTTACAATTACTAAGATTCGGGCCTCATTTTTGTGTTGTTTTTGTTAATATCATTGTTGTTAGTGTGTATATTGTTTTCCTATTCTTGGTTATTTCCTTCTTTGTTGATTCATACAAATCTTCCTGTACTTCTTGAAATTCCTTATATTCATTCATTGTTCTTTATTGTAAAATTTAAAAATTAATATCTAATACTCCAAGTATTATATTTAATAATATTTATTCATATTTAACTTGAAGAAAGAGGAAAATAAAAGGCTAGAGAAACAGAGAAAGCTCACCAGCCTCCCACATGGAAAAGAGAGCAAGGGAGGCATTACCCACAGCTTAAAAATCATAAGGTACCCCAGCTTTGGGGACAAAAATCCATTATTTGATAAAAACTGCTGAGAAAATTGGAAGACAGTGTGGGAGAGATTAGGTTTGGATCAACACCTCACACCCTACACCAAAATAAATTCAGAATGGGTGAATGACTTGAACATAAAGAAGGAAACTATAAGTAAATTGGGCAAACACAGAATAGTATACATGTCAGACCTGTGGGAAGGGAAAGATTTTAAAACCAAGCAAGACTTAGAAAGAGTCACAAAATGTAAAATAAATAATTTTGACTATATCGAATTAAAAAGTTTTTGTACAAACAAAATCAATGGAACTAAAATCAAAAAAAGCAACAAATTGGGAAACAATCTTCATAAAAACCTCTGACAAAGGTTTAATTACTCAAATTTACAAAGAACTAAATCAATTGTACAAAAAATCAAGCCATTCTCCAATTGATAAATGGGCAAGGGACATGAACAGGCAGTTCTCAGCCAAAGAAATCAAAACAATTAATAAGCACATGAAAAAGTGTTCTACATCTCTGATAATCAGAGAGATGCAAATCAAAACAACTCTGAGGTATCACCTCACACCTAGCAGATTGGCTAACATAACAGCAAAGGAAAGTAATGAATGCTGGAGGGGATGTGGCAAAGTAGGGACATTAATGCATTGCTGGTGGAGTTGTGAATTGATCCAACCATTCTGGAGGGCAATTTGGAACTATGCCCAAAGGGCAATAAAAGACTGTCTGCCCTTTGATCCAGCCATAGCACTTCTGGGTCTGTACCCCAAAGAGATAATGGACAAAAAGACTTGTACAAGAATATTCATAGCTGCGCTCTTTGTGGTGGTCAAAAATTGGAAAACGAGGGGATGCCCGTCAATGGGGGAATGGCTGAGCAAATTGTGATATATGTTGGTGATGGAGTACTATTGTGCTAAAAGGAATAATAAAGTGGAGAAGTTCCATGGAGACTGGAACAACCTCCAGGAAGTGATGCAGAGCGAGAGGAGCAGAACCAGGAGAACATTGTACACAGAGACAAACACACTGTGGTATAATCGAACGTAATGGACTTCTCCATTAGTGTCAATGCAATGTCCCTGAACAATCTGCAGGGATCTAGGAGAAAAAACACTATCCACAAGCAGAGGACAAACTGTGGGAGTAAAAACACTGATGAAAAGCAACTGCTTGACTACAGGGGTTGAGGGGACATGACTGAGGAGAGACTCTAAATGAACACTCTAATGCAAATATTAACAACATGGCAATGGGTTCGAATCAAGAACACATGTGATACCCAGTGGAATCACACATGGGCTATGGGAGAGGTGGTGGGAGGGGGGAGAGGGAAGAAAAGAAAATGATCTTTGTTTCCAATGAATAATGTTTGGAAATGACCAAATAAAATAATGTTTAAAAAAATCATAAGGTAAAGGACACATGTAAACAGAAAGAGAAAAAAGGGAATTTGGGGAGCGAGGGAAGAATTCTGGGAGATGAAGTCCAAAGGATACAAAATTTCCACTTATACATCATTCTGTGATAATATTTAATTTTGCTTGTATGCCTCAGTTTGTTTAGTCACTCCCTAATCGATGGGTACCCATTTTGTTTCATTTTTTTTCATTGTCACAAAAAGTGCAGCTATATTTTGGTATATATTGGACTTTTTTTTCTCTCTTAAATTTCCTTAGCCAAAATCTAGTGTTGGGTTGTCTAGTCCAAAGGTAATGACAATTTAATTAATTTTCTTGCATAATTACAAATTGTTTTCCAGAATGGTTGGACTGATACACCACTAGCCTATTACTGTGCCTATCTCCTTATATCTCTTCTTTTTTTTTTAAACCTTCTGTCTTGGAATCAATGCTATGTATTAATCACTGGGCTAGAAATAGTGTGTGGTAGGTGTTTACTATGCATTCTTCTCTTGTTTTGTCCCATTGATTTGCTTACCAATTCTTTGCTAAGGCTAAGATTAATTGAATGATACAGTCTGATCGCGTAGCAAGCCAACTCCATTTTGACAATGGCATGTGACCAGGCTCCCTGAAATATGGCAGGTCCCAGAAAGAGACAGTGTTTAACCAATTGTCGGTAAGCTCAGAGCTAAGTATTAGTTTGTGAAGACCATAAATCCACATACTTCTTCACAATAAGTTGGTGCTCTCTAAGAAAGGCTAACTTGAGGAAGAGAAAAATCAATGGTTTTCTGAAAAGTACCAGGAATGTGTCATTCATTCAACAATCTGATCTGTTGGGGGATGTGTAAACCATTCAGGTAAGCATGAAACTCCATAAGATTCACAACCTCAGAGTTGCGGGGCTAAATCTGCACAAAACTTTGAATATTTTGCGTATTTAAAATTGTCCATTTTCTCTTTTATGATCATCTCTATCCCTTATTTGGCCAATCATCCTTCTTCTAGAATGCTTGGGAAAGGCATCTCCTCTAAATTCTTTTGTGATGTAGCATTTTATATTTGGGCACATATGCATTATTGGAATTTACTGTAATCAATGAATAAAATATGACCATTCACATTCTAAATTCCTTGAGAGTAAGGATTACCTATTTTTTCTTCATATCCCCAATGCTTAGCATATAGTAGATGCTTAATAAATGCTTCTTGATTATAAAAAAAAGCCATCTATGAGTCTCTAAAATTCCCTTTGATTTCTCTTAATGACTTATTTTATTTTCACATCATAAATTTTAAAGATTTTGAGTGTAGGATGTTGCTTGCCCTGGGTGTCAAAACTAGTACGTAAAGTTTTGCTTTCTCTCCTTCAAAAACCTCCATAGTCTTTCCCAGTGGGACTGTTTTTGGTCCCTGATCTGGCTCTGTGCTCTCTTGCCCTCTGTTTTCATGGGGACTGCTCCATCTTCCTCATAAGCACACTCTCTTCTCTCCTATCTCTGAAATTCATGTTCCTTGAAGATGTAGCTCACTTAAAAGAACTCTCTACTTTAATCAATTCTCCTCTGCCCCTTTGTTAGGAATTTAGTTCTGCCTTATATAAAGCAGTCTCTACAATGTACATGTCATAACCACTCTAATTAGACAATAAATTCCTTAAGAACAGTGGTTCTGCCATATTTTTGTTCATCTGTGGTCACAAAGTAGACACTTAATAAATATCCTCTGAATATTTAGTTGAGTTTCTCTACCGTGTCCAACCCTAATGTTTCACCATGCCATGGACCTGGATTCTCAGAATTTGTAGTACAATTCCAGCTCTGACAAGTTCTATCATGTTGGAAAGCTTAAAATATAGTCCTAGCAATCAACTGTGTCTGATTAGCCTGAGCAAGTATGGAAAACCTCCATCAATAGCTTGCTGAGTTCTTGGTAATGAATTCTTGATTGTGGCAACCCATGAATCAAAGAAAAATACAAAATGGTCCTCAGCCCTGTGTAGAGAGGTTCCACTTCTTCAGTAGCCCTGGCAGAGAAGGAATGGTCAAAAGGAATGATGAATATGAAAAGGGCAGAGAAACATGAGAGACGTACAATGGCTCTAGATGAAGTCAATGTGGATGGGCAACAAAGTTAAAGTTAGTTATGATGGTCAGCGTTAGCGTGACATGGTCTAAGCTAAAGGAATTATTCCCCCTTTCTGTTAGCAACGAAACAACTAACTGGTATTTTGGCCATGTACTTTGTGCTAGGAAATATCTTTGTCAAAACATTTAAAAGGAGAAAAAGGGTTGAGAGGTTGCTAAATGCCACATACAGAATGTTTTAAACAATAACTTAGCTGTTAGAATACTAAATGTGAGATCCTTGCCCAGTGATCAATGAGATGGTGCAGTATAGGTCCTTCTCAGAGAGGGAAATAATGAAGTTGGTGTTATCATGGCAAGAAGAAACATTCTATGGAACACTTGATGCTCTCCTATTGTAGAGTTCATAATGAGCATTTATAAAAATACTACCATGAAAATAATTGCTGCCTAATTTAAGGGAAATGCTATAAAGAGCTTGACAAGCAATCCTTTAAATTAAAACACCAAAGATTTAAACACTTCATGACTTCAAAACAAAGCTGAGGAGGTAAGAAAATGTGGAATCAAGAAGTTAAGAAATGGAAGAGACCAAAAGCTTCATCCCTACAAATCACTTTTCCAGTAAGGAAAGTCTAGAGGATCTAGACGTGGAGAGCACCCTACAACATCACAAAAAATGAAATTGACAAGAAACAATTGTGGTGATAGAGATATGATTATGTGATGACAAAACAAAGGTTAAATTTTAATATTAAAATTGAAGATATGGCATTCAATGAAAATAGCTCCAACCTGACTTTATTCAACAAGCTATTAATTAACTCTGAAAAAAATGGGAAATAGATAAAAGAATAGATACAGATCAATACACACAAATCATCACATCCTAAGAAAGTTTAATTGATATAAACCACTTGCCACAATGAGATCAAAAGTCTGTGGAAAGAACTTTACCCAGAAAACATTTGATCTCCTTGCTCAGTAGATTGTAGAGCAGCCAAGGGCAATTGGTAAGGTCTTATAGAGGAGGATATTTGAAGATTATGAATATCATCTCATAAAAGAATGAGAGTTGATGGAAGGAAAAACAAAGGTTGCAGAAAATTTAGCAAGAAACCCAATTAAAGCAAATCTTCCTGAGAATACTTAAAGATGACACTCAAAGGAGAATGATAAGCAAAAAACTGGAAAAGATCTTTCAAGATTACAGTAACAAATCATTCTTTATATCAATGGAATGAAACCACTTTATCTGTACTCTAATATCACAGTCTCTGATTTCCTGCTTCAGGGAATAGAGATAATGCTAAAGGAAACAAAGAGGGGAAGACTAGCTGAACTAGAACAAGAATACAAAGAGGAGGGGCAACTAGGTAGCACTGGTGAATAGAGAGCCAGGCCTAGATTCAGGAGGTCCTGGGTTCAAATTTGACCTGAGACACTCCCTAACTATATGATCTTGGGCAAGCCACTCAATCTCAATTGCCTAGCTCCTAACATTGCTCTCTCTTATTAGAATCAATATTTAGCACTTAGTATTGATTCTAGGACAAAAGATAAAGGTTTTTAAAAAATACATAGAGGAGTTCTTTGCTGGAGGGGATGCATTTTGTGGGCCTTAAAAGATTAGTTTTCAAGATACCTAAGAGAAGAAGCTAGGATCATAGGATCCTAGATTTAGATTGGAAGGGACTTCAGAGTACATTTAGTTCAGCCTCCTCATTTTAGAGATGAGGAAACTGAGACCAAGAGAGATTAAAAGAAAAAAAAATTAAGTATCTTAAACAATTTTATTTTATTTTTCAAGGACTACAAAAGGTGAACTAGTGTAACAGGTAGGATTTTAACTCAAATTTTCCTCATTCCAAGACTAGGGCTTTAACTACTATGACACCATATAAATTCCTGGGGAGAAGTTCATAGTCTTTATTACTACCAGAAAAGGTGATCAGTAAAACATCAGTAACTACTGACCTATGTATCTACCTTCCTAGTGAAATCTTTGTAACAGTCTACACACTCATCAAAGGCATCCTTGATGAAGACTTCCTTATTTGACGGTCACACAACTGAATGAAAACTGTAGCAAATATAAAATCCCACTCTGTTTTTTACGATTATACAGAATAGCATTTTTATTCCTACTGTTTTTTGACAACTATAAAAATAGCATTTGAATCTGAAGAACAAAATACCTTAGAGCAAAGTTTCTTAACCATTTCATATACTTTGGCATTTCAATGAATTATGTGGACCCCTTGGAATAATGCTTTCAAATTATATAAATTAGATGAAAAAGATGGTGTTAAATTTAAATTAATGTCCAATAATTCCAAGTATTATATTTTATAAGATTTATTAGTAATCAATTGAAGTAGAAGAAATAAAAGAACAAAAGTATAAAGTCTAAGTAAAACCATGTGGGTAAAATTCTCTTGCCTGGCTCTTATCCACAACCACCTTCCCAATAAGAGAGCAAGGGGAGAGTCACACAAAACTTATATCTTCCCTATGTTAGTATGTAGTGTGAATACGCAAATGAGATGCTGGGAAAGAAAGTCCTGGGGAGCAAATTCTAATTACACAAACTCTCCTGTGATTCCATTGGGAAATGAGCATGTAGAAATCTCTCAGATTTACATGCCTAGTTTCCCCAATGAATCATTACACATAACCAACTTATATCTCTAAAGATCTTTAATTGAGAGGCACATATAATATTTCACTTTTTAAGGGGAAATTATAATAATTTGGGGATAAGAGGGAAATAAAAGAGAAAGAGAACAAAACCGATGATTGCTAGGTGCATTGACAAAAATTAGGGGGCAATATCCTTTGGCATAAGAGTTTACATTCAAAATTAATGTGTTCAACCCTCCACACTTCAATTCACTACATCCCAAAGTTCATTCTAGATCTTTTGGTTCAGTGTGTTGTTTCTGCAGGCTTCTTTATGGCACCTTCTCCAAACAATTTACTTTCTTGATTTGGGGAAGTAGCAAGTTTCTTATCCTAAAATTACTCTCCAACAAGAAAAATTTTTATAAATCTAGAATTTTACGACAACAATAAAATCCCCTCTGAGGAGAGTGTTAAACAACATATGTATCACCCCGGGATACATGGCTGAGTTATGAGGTATTATGAATCAATTGTCAAAAAAAAATCAAAAACATAAAAAAAAACAAATAAAAGAGAAAAAAGTAACTTCTGGATGAAACATAAAATTTCAAAGTCTCATGTGTAAAAATTCTAAGTAAGGAAGAATAAGCCCATAACAGGTCCTTGAGTCAGGGCCTGACTAAAGTGATTTATATCCCACAAGCCTATAGTAGCAATTATATACTTATCCAATCAGTAGCCAGGACTACAGAAAATTGCCATACTATGAAACTAGTTTTTGAAGCAGAAAGGAAATATTCCATGGTCTGATTTTACCTTTGCTCTCAGGGATAGGGGAGCCAAAATGGCAGCCAAATTGAGGTACTTGGTAGAAGTCTGGATTTGGCATGAGGGAATCCTGCATCTGAGGGTGTCAAGGAGCTACTTCCTCAACCCCCAAATAAGTTCAAGTCCCCTGACTTGGCACAGAATCTCATCAACCCCACTGAGATTGATTGGTCTCCTAGACCTTGTGCTCCTAGGCACTGTGCAGGTTAACTTTGTGCTCCTTGGCATTGTGCAGAGGCTCTTTTGTGATCCCTTCTCCTGGAATCAGACACAATTATTAATCAAAGTCTCATAATATTTAACAATCAATGACAGGTGTCTAAAGCTTTCAGGTATGCATTGACATTGGGCTAATGGACATTTTAAACTTATCCTAGTGCAAAAAAAAACATTAATACTGGTAATGTTCTTCAAGTACAAAAAATGAGAGAAAAAAGAAAAAAATCCTCTATTGCACATACAAGGAAAAACAATACTAAAATTTAAATGTATATATACATTTAAATATTATTGTTTACATATATATGTATACATACATACATACATACATATTATATATATGTATATATATATATATATATATGTATATATATATATATATATAGTTCACATTCCATGAAAAGGGGTCAGCCAAGTAGAAGCACAATACAAAGGTTTCTCACCCCAAAATGAGATCTATTTCCTTCTTAACTTGACCATAATCCACAGTATGAGTGCACATGATTTTCATCAAGTAACAGCTTTTTTAAAAAGTAGTACAGCAGCTAATGCATATTCAAAGAAGTACCAAAATCCCCAAAATCACAAGAGTCCATTTAATGACAGTAGCATTAGGATTCACATGAGTCTCTTGCTGTGTGATACTTGCTGTGTGACATTTTAAAAACCTATGAAGCTTATGGTTACCTGTCACAAGTTCCCCAGATCTAGCCAATCTGTTAACTTTAGCTGAGATATTTCTAACAAAGTCTATTACTACCATCATTCCAAAATTTGACAGGAGAGCCCAGGAAAACCTTTGTACTGCTGATGAAGGACCTTTTGAGTCGTCTAAAATTTCACCAAGAATTTAGATCATTATGGTAAAAGAGTAGATTAAGCTGAAGAGTTATAAAAATTTTTTTAAAAACCCATCCAGGGGTAACCAAGTCCCTTGGGAAACCCTCCCTCCTCTGGTATGAGATTGTGACAGCTGCAAAAGGCATATATTTATATCTCTCATCCATTGCAATATGGAGACAAGGAATACAATAGTGAAAATCACTTCTGATGCCTCAACCATTATATTTTTATAAACATGGAAGTGGGGAATACAATAGTGCTATTGCACTTCACTTCAACTACTAAATGGATCCTTACCTCTTGTTACAAACAACTCAAAGGTAGGCAAATGATCAGTCAGAGGTAGTGGTGCTCCTAGATATCTGAAAATCACTTCTGAAGACTTGTTAAAATCAATTAAGGAGGCAACTGGGTAGCTCAGTGGATTGAGAGTCAGGCCTAGAGACAGGAAGTCCTAGGTTCAAATCTGGTCTCAGACACTTCCCAGCTGTGTGACCCTGGGCAAGTCACTTAACCCTCATTGCCTAGCCCTTACCACTCTTCTGCCTTGGAGCCAATACACAGTATTGACTCCAAGAGGGAAGGTAAGGGTTTAAAAAAAATCAATTGAGTTTTTTTTTTAGCTCATTAAATTCTCTAAAGATTATGGATACAGGTTGTAACCAGTTTGATGGACTCCATCCATCATCATCTGTATAACAATTAACAAAGGCAAAAAGGAACAAAATGCCACTAAGGCAACATGTGGCCTTGATGGATCTGATGACAAATCCGAAATCCATAAGGACCTATGTCCAAGTTGTTTATGGGACTTTTATAATGTGAATTTAAAAACCACTCCACCCTATTCAGACCATTCTTTAGAAGATGGGATTTAGCTATTTCCTGATCAATAACAATAGAGATACTTGGAATAACAGAATCAGGTCTTGGAAACTACAATCTCCACCCTACTCAGGGTAACAGGATTTATAAAGGGCTGCAGCAAAACTCAAGATTTAATTATTTGAGAATATGGCCTTCAACAGACATGTGCAAAAAAAAGTCAGACCTCTGGGCGGTCCTAGGTAAAGCTAGAGCCACCATTGGCACACGTGAGACGCAGGAAGTGAGGTAGAGGACAGCTCAGGAGTTCTCAGGACTTCCTGTGAGGAGGGCTAGAATCAGTTGGAAGCTGGTGCTTGGAGTTGGAGGAGCCCGAGGACTGCTTTTTCCAGTTTGGTCACATGAGTGATAAGGACTGATCTATTTCCTTGCTTTGCCTATTCAGGGTCTTAAGTCCACTTTGGCTCAGCCTGAGCAGAGTGGGTATTTAAAACCCTCTTTCCTTCTCTCCCCTTTCCCTCTCTTTCTCTCCCTCAATACTTTCTTCCTCCTGTTTGTAATTAAAACACCATAAAAAAGTTGGCAGCTGACTTGAGTGTTTCATTTAGGAATTACATAGCTGAATTCCTTGGTGACCTTAAATTAATATATATCAGTCTTTTAAAGTGATTTCAATATCACAATAATGATATTTTCTCCAGTCCAGTTTTAGGGGGAGGGTACAAATAAAGACAATGTAACAGAACATATAGCTAATGGACAAAACACAGTAGGTGAAAATGACATAGTGTAATGGAATAGATTAGATCAGATTAGATTAATAGGTGAACTTAAAAAACAAAATTGAATTTTAAAGCAAACAATCATCAAATACAACAAGTATGACAGGATACAGGCACTCAATGTTAATAGAAGGCTTTACATGTGATCAATCAATTCAAGAGTCCTTTTCTCCAATTCTAATAGCTGTATTACAGAGACTTCTTCACTCCTGGGAGGGGAACAAACTGAAACAGTTAACATCAATAAGGCAATGGAGTCTAAAAAGGCTTAAAATTCATCTCCAGACTCATTGAGGTTCCTTCCCTCCCCAAGTATCATCATCCATCTAGATTCCTTTGATCATGGCTCTGGGATCTCCCATACTGAGAGGGATTTCCACACTAAGCATAGTGTGGATGAACTCCATATTGGATGTGTTGCAGAGGCTGGGCATGCTTAGATATTAAGGGAGATGAATCTCCCTTCTGAATCTTGAGATTATTCAAGCTAACAGCAAGGTATCCTATTGATACAAGTACACTAAGGAGTGGTAGTAAGAAAAGACACTCTTTGGTAATGCTCTTTCATATAGTGGGGCATGCTTTTTAGCATCATTATTACTCAGATACCCTCTATTGCTTTTGATTACAGGTAAAATAAAACACATTTTCCTATAGGGGAAAAAAAA
Source organism: Monodelphis domestica (assembly GCF_027887165.1). NCBI lineage: Eukaryota > Metazoa > Chordata > Mammalia > Didelphimorphia > Didelphidae > Monodelphis > Monodelphis domestica. Next base: position 393,848,003 of record NC_077230.1, read on the forward strand.
AACCCTCAATGTACTAAGTAAAGTTAAGAGGATTTGAAGAGTTATCTTCCTTTCCCTCCCACCTAGGGGCTAAAACACCAGGGAGAACAAAAGGGTGTTTGAGTATAGAATACAGACTCCATCTCATGTTTGGGTCAGGAAACCAGAGCCTAATTTCCAAAAATCTGGCTTTCAATCCACTGAGCTACTAGCTGCCCCACTGCTATGTTGGGTTTTAGGGTCTAGAGGGTAGCATGGGAGACTCCCATGTGGGCTAACCCCTCAGTTTCTACCCTCTCAGCTAGGAATGTGAAAACCCCCAGGGTCAGTTTAAAATCAACTTGGAAGCTAGAAGGGGGTGGGGTGGGAGCATGGAAAAGGCCCAAGATCCCCAGCTCATTGGACTTCCTACCTATGATGAGGGCATCTCAACTCCAAGCCAATAGGACACCAGTGGTGCTGAAACCAAGTGGTTATGGGTTTGGGGTCTGTGAGAGGCAGGGGGCCAGTGTTGGCCACTCAGCTGTTAGAATATAAGGGAAATGTATACTTTACCTTCCATGCAGGAAAAATGCCTTGCTCAAAAGATGGGGCAAGTGGGTGGCAGCTCCAGGCTTAGCAAGTTCCCCCAGACTAAGTCCCACAAACCAAAATGGGCAGTCACTTTGGGTCTCCTGTGCCAGGAAGACTCTGAAGAGAGTTCCCCTGAGGAGGAGGGCAAAAAGGGCCCCAGCAGGAGAGAAATGTGGTTTTCTCAAAATAATCTACTCCTTATTTTTATTCAAAGGCTATTTTAAAAGAAGATCAAGGATTCTGTCCCACCTGGGTCACCAAAAATGCTAAATTTAAATTAACATCAATAACTCCAAGTATTATATTTTATTAGTAGATTTATCAGTAATCACTTAAAGTATAAGAAATAAAAGAACAAAAGTATAAAGCCTAAGTTAAAACATGTGGGTAAAATTCTCCTGCCTGGCTCTTACCCAACCTTTACCACCACCTTCCCGGGAAAAGAGAATGAGAGGCGGGGTCACACAAAACTTATATCTCCCGAGCATTAGTTCATAGCACAAATATGCAAATGGAATGCTAGGTAAGAGAGTCCTGGGGAGTAAATTCTAATTACACAATGGGAACCAATTATATTGAAACATAGTTATCAACATATTAAATAATAACACATTCATAGATTCCAGGTTAAGAATTTTTGCCTTTAAGTCTCTTTTCCATGTTATTTTAAAAGATTCTAGGTTTGACTCCTAGCTGGCTTGCCAAAAACTGTAATATTTATTGGGAGAGATGTGTGGATTGGAAAAAAACAGGGGATACTGAAGGTTTATAGCAGGGAATGGAGGAGTTTAAGTGAGAGAGGGAACATTGCTGCCGGTGAGGCAAAGGTGAGAGATGCCCCCTGCCGAGAGGCAGCAGCAGGGGTCCAATAAGGACCATTTGTTGAATGACTGAGCTGATGTTCAGCTCCCTCTATGCCCAGAAAAGATAGTCCACTTATCTGACTGCGATATTCTAATAAGAGAAATTTTAATAACCAGTTTGGATTGGAGAGATACCAGGGAAAGAGGGAAGAGGGAGGTCCCTAAATAAGGTTGGAGTCTTTCTCAGCTTTAGAGCTGAGGCCAGGCTTCACAGGCTGGTGAATAATCTACCGCTATATCTGTGCTAGTTTTGTCAATTTCAGAATCGTAGCAGTAGATAGAAAGCAACAAGAACAGTTCTAACTTTCAGAGCTGGTTGGGCCTGTGTCTTCGGGCTGAACCGAGTAGAGGCACTCCTAATCCAGACTGGGAAGTTAACACTCTCCCACCTCCAACCCCAGGAAGAAAGTACAACTGGCAGAAAGGAAGTGCTAGTCATAAGACCCAACTGCCACTCCCAGTTGCCCCTTCCCCCACCAACTGTCAGTCTTGTTTCCTTTCCACACCATGTATGTGTTAAATCAAATAAACAAGATTTATTTCATACATAAACATTTATTAAGCACCTACTATGTGGTAGTCATGCTAAGTTTGGGGATGCAAAAAGATAGTCCCTGATCTCAAGGAGTATCTCCTATGTGCCAGGCACTGGGCCAAGATTCCTCAAAAGGTATAATACATATAGGATTAGAATATTATAACAGATATCAAATATGTACATGTATGTATATATATAAAACAGATATTAGTTATAACACATCATAAAGGATGTCTGGCACAAAGTTCAGATGGAAGAGAGGGTCCTTACAGATGATCAGGTCTTCCAGATGCTCTTGTTTGCAATGATATTTTTTGCAGGTGGAGGGCCCCAAACACTGCAAAGGCTTCTAGATTAATTCACTAATCAAGAGTCTGGCCCATTCACACAGGAAAACTTGACTAGAGTGCAGAAGTGTAATGGAGACAACTCAAACCACTGAAAAGCTCATTGTTAAGTTTTTAGTAGAGCTCTGACTCTTCAGATATTATTCTGATGATTGTCTGAAGAAAATGAAGGAGAATATATTAATAATGACATTAAATTTTAAAGTGTGTCCTGTAGACAGGCAGGTGGTACAGTGGATAGAGTGAGTACTGATCTGGGAGTCAGGAAGACTCATCTTTCTGAGTTCAAGTCTAGCCTCAGACACTTATTAACTGTGTAACTCTGGGCAAATCACTTAACCTTGCTTGCCTTGATTTCCTGATGTGAAGGAAATGGCAAACCACCTCAATATCTTTGCCAAGAAAACCCTATGTGAAGTCTGATATTCCCCCCTTTCCAAGAGTTAATTGCTAATTTGTCAACACATCCTTTCCAATTTACCAGTTTATAGCATGCAGTTGGATGAATAGTGGATTAATGGGTGTATATGTATCTCAGATGGACACCATAGATGAATAATCACCTGGGTGCAAAATTGAACCAGAGTAGAATGGCTTGGCTTACCTTTGGGAAACTGCAATACATTTAATGGCCCATTTTTCTATCACCAACATACTGTGTGATACTGTAAAGCAGGGAACATGATTACCACAATCTCCAAAGAATCACCATCCAAAGGAAAGTGGGGAGACATGTAGGAAGATTAATGGAGAATTCCACAGGAAGAGCAGGGTAGGAGAAATCAACAAAGAGATATTTAATCAGAAAGGGAAGCAGACCAGGCCAATTCAGACTAACAAGCATCTTAAATACATGTGTCCAAGGCAGCATTTTATATACCAGTGGGATTCAGTGCCCCTGGGAATCCCCAATAGCCTTTGAGTGGACCATGAGGTCAAAATTATTTTTATAATAATATGAAGGTATTTTAATTTTTAATATGCCAAATAACAACAGATATGACACATAAACAGAAACTATTTGGAGAACGGTCCTCAATAATTAAGTGTCAAGGTGTTCCTGGGTTCAAATATCACTTCAGGAACTTCCTATCTGGGTGACCCTGGACAAGTCACTTAACCCCCATTGCCTAGCCCTCACCACTCTTCTGCCTTAGAACCAAAACACAATATCGATTCTAAGATCAAAGGTATGGGTTAAAAAAAAGTGTAAAAGGATCCTAGTGGCAAAAAAGCTTAAACACCTCTGGAGTAGTAGATAACCTGACAGTCAGGTTCAAGTCTGACCTTTGTCACATAGTAGTTGTATAGACCTGAGACAATCTCTTAGTGTCCCAGGAAGCTAAAATTGTATGGGTGACAGACGAAGTCCTGATCTACTTCAAAAGAGAGAGTTTTCTACACCAATGAAATGATAAATCTGGTCCCCTAAAACATGCAGGGAGTGAACTACTTCCTGTGTCCTCCAGTGGAATGGGAGTGCCACAACGGGAGTGTCACATATACTTTTACTGCTATACCAATCAAATTTCCAGAGAGATACTTTATAGAACTTGAAAAAAAATTAACAAATGTCTCTTGGAAAAACAAAAATATCTAGAATATCAAGGAAAATAATCAAAAAGAAGTAGAGTCAAGGGAAATATTACTTCTAAGGGGCAGCTCGGTAGACAGTGGATAGAGAGCTAGACTTGGAGATGAGAGGTCTCAGATTCAAATATGGCCTCAGATAATTCCTAGCTGTGTGACTCTAGACAAGTCACTTAACCCCAATTATCTAGCCTTTCCTGCTCTTTTGCCTTTGAACTGATACTTAATATTGATTCTTAGCCAGAAGATAAGAGTTTAAAAAAAATAAAAGAAATATCACTTCTGGATCTCAATTGATGTTATAAAGTAGTAGCATCGGAACTATCTGGTATGACAGATCAATGGAACAGATTAAACAAGGAAACATCAGAAACAATAGCACTCAGTTACCCAGTGTTTGGGAAAAAATATAAATGACTTAAGAAAGAACTGTAAGACATCCTAATAGAGAATATAAAGATTTTTGTTTTTGTTTTTTTTAAGGTGGAAATAGCTAAGAGTTGGGAGGAAATAGGTACCCAACTAGGAGCATTGTTGGTGGAGCCATAAATCAGTACAACCATTTTGAAAAGGAATTTGGGATTATGCAAATAAAGTGACTAAATGTCTACACTCTTTGACCAAGAAATAGCATTTGGCTTATCCCCCAAGGGGGCAGAGCCAAGAATCAAATATAGATCATTTGACCCAGGTCTCTTCAGACTCTATACAGGATATGGCAATGGGTGTATCCCTTCATTGTGAAGCTAGGTTATGGATAATCCCTTTCTAGACCTTTAGCCTCGAGGCTGCTGAATCTTTAGTTTAGTGTGCTTTTAGGAGGATCTATAGCCAAGGAGGAATAATTCAGAGAAATTTGAGGAGACTTGAATGAACTGATACAGGGAGAAGTAAGCAGAACCTGAGAATTTACACGATGATTACAATGTAAAAACAGCATCAAGAGGCATCAGAACCCTGGACAATTCATGTCCAGATGGGACACTAGGGGGCTGATAAGTGAAGCCTCTTACCTCTTACTCAACCAAGAGGTGTAGAATGAGGCATCTATACCCAGATGGGGCTGGAGCAGAGGGAGAAGGAAGCTGGCCAAGGAGAGGGAAAGTCATAAGAAGTGATGATAACATTTACAAAAAGAGATGAGCATCCATAAAACATTTGAAAGAAAAGGATAGCACTCAGAGGCTGGACCAGTGATTTCATCGATGTAAGTAACTCCCAGAAGAGGAAACTCCCTTTACCAATTTGGTACCACCTTCACAATTCATAGCTTTAGAGGATCGAGAGGTTAAATGACTTGCCCACCGCCAATGCAGGGCAGAGTGTGGACTCAAACCCAAGTGTTCCTAGATTTGAGGCAAGTTCTCTACCCATTCAGACTCACTGTCTCTCCTTTCTTAAATCAGAAAGGAAAAAAAGAACCAAAAAAGGTGAATATAAATAAGCATCCTTCACTGTGCCAAGGGCAGCTTTCTATTTGACTCATTGCTAGTCTTGGCATGGCTCACTGTCAATTTTAATGCTTTGCCAACAGATTAGGCCTTGATTACTCACAGAGTGTTGCAAAGATACTCAGTTTTTAACATGTCTAAGTTTTGTCTCCCCATCTGAACCAACCCTCCATTCCTTAAGCCAGTCAATGAGTCAACAGTGTGGTATGGTGGCCAAGAGGGGGAGCCCAGTCTGCCATGAAGATTAATGTCCAGGGTTACAGAGGTGAGAACCACCATGTTCTTGGCCTTAATCAGATCTCATCCAGAGGACAGTATGTACATGTATCAAGAGAATGTAGTTGGAACACAGCAATGTGGAGGGGAAGGACTCAAAACAAATGAGAAATAGGCGAAGAACTGTGACTATTTAGTCTGAAGAAAGGAAAACTTAGGGAGGGGGAACATCATGACTTCATGTAATTAGAATCTGTTACCCTAAAAACTATGATCCCCACCAAAACTATGATCCCCAGCACCCTACTCACTTCCTGTTGCCATGTGCTGACGTAGACAGGATATAAATTGGGTGTAGTCCCATCTCTCAGTCTCTTCCTTGCTTGTCTCAGCTTTGGTGGAGTGGGGATTTTTGAGCAGGTAGAAAAACTTGGTCATGTGGTTCTATTTTTTCAGATAATAAACTTTATCAATTAATAGTTGAAGTGTTGAACATTCATTTAAATCCTACAAATCGAGTATTTGAAAAGCCATACTGTGGAAGAGGGATTTGGCCTCACTGATTCGCTGATTCTCGGAGTTGCTAGGGTTCTTTTTTCAGTGGTCATCTAGTCCAAGAATCCCTTCCACAACCTGTTGGACCAAGGAGCCAGCCATACAGCCAGGACTGGAAGTCCTCGAGGGATGGTGAACCCCACCACTTTCCAAGGTCCATCCATTCCCCTTTGGGATGGCGATTACTATGATGGAGTTTTTCCTTATGACTGGTTCTCCTTGGCCTCACAAGGACGGACAGGACTCAACAGTTAGAAATGGCAGAGGGACAGGTTACAGCTGCATTTGGAAGACTTCCTGATGATAAGAACTATCCCAAAGCAGAATGGGCTGTCTCGAGATGGGGTGAATTCTCTATGTCTGGAGGTCCTCAAGAGAAGGCTGAATGATCATTTATGTCCGAGATGTAGAAAGATTTCTACTCAGACAGAGGTTGAACTATGGAGCCACTGAAAGCCTCTCCACCTTGGACATGGCCTTGGGTACAAATAAAAGATGATTCCTGCACTCAGATCATCTCTACCTCATCATAATTGATGGATTTCAGGGCCAGGATCTCTGTCTCTAGGTTCAGCTCTCCCCTCACCCAGGCTGTCGCTTCTGAATTCTACTCTTCCACTAAGTGGCTGTATAACCTTCAACAAGCTATCTCTTCTCTGGGCCTTGGTTTCCCTATTTTGACTAGGTGCTCTTTAAGAATGTTAGAGCTTGAAGGACAACTGGGTAGCTCAGTGGATTGAGAGCCCAACCTAGAGAAGGGAGATCCTAGGTTCAAATCTGGCCTCAGATACTTCTCAGCTCTGTGACCCTGGGCAAGTCACTTGACCCCCATTGACTAGCTCTTACAATTCTTCTGCTTTGGAACCAATACACAGTATTGATTCCAAGATGGAAGGTAAGGGTTTAAAAAAAAAAAGAACGTTAGAGCTTGAAAAGGCTCTGTGATAATGCACTGTGGGAAGGGTCTGAATATTTTATTTCTAATGGGACTAGGAAGGGAGACCAGAGAGGGGATGGTGGAGGACCTTTCCCACCACTGGGGTCTATTTACCTCCCAAAGGGGTAAACAGAGGATAAAATCAGCAGCGTAACTTTGGTCCAAGGACCACAATATGAAGTTTGATCTGGGCTCCTTCTCCATCCTGTTCAGGGCTGACTTTGATTCAGAGACCCGGCCATCTCCAAGGAGTCTTTCCTATTGGACCTGAAGGACCCCAGGGCTAAGTCTCGGGCTCCATGTTTCTAAGTCTTCCCCCACAGCAGGTCAGTCCTTGTTGGGTTCCAGGTCCTGGAAGAGTCTCACTTCTGGCACCCTGGCCTTAGGATTGGGCCTTCTTTTTACCTGTCGAAGATATCTGAGGGAGATCCTGAGGGAGAGAGAATGAATGAATAATCTAATTATTCCTAATGGCCAACATGTATAAAGCACTTTATAATCCATTATCTCATTGGAGTCATAACCACCCTGTGAGGTAGGTGATTGTTGTTTAGTCCTTCAGTTGTGTCCAACTCTTCAGGACCCCAAAAGGAGTTTTCTTGGCAAAGATTCTTCAGTGGTTCACCATTTCCTTCTCCAGTGGATTAAAGCAAATAGAGGGTAAATGACGTGCCCAGGGAGAACAGACTTGAACTCGGGTTTTCCTGACCCCGTACTCTATGTACCATGGCACATCTAGCTGCCTGGTAGGTACGTGCTATTACTAAATCCCATTTTATAGGCGAGGAAGCGAGGGCTCAATGACCTGGCCAAAGTCTCAAAGTTATGTTGAATCTCTGAAGTTGATTTGAACCTAGACCTTCTTGACTCCATTTCCAGGGATCTATCCACTATACCAGGCTGATTCAGCCAGAGGACTCAGAGGATGCTGAACTGAAGCAGTATGATGTGATGGATTACAATTTTGGACCTGCAGCCAGGAAGATCTTGGGTTTAACTCCTCCTTCGTGCAACATGGCTAATACGGAAATGCATGTTCATGACTTTGCATGTATAATGGATATCCTACTCTCTCTCATCAATGAGTGGAGTAGAGACTAGAGGGAGGAAGAGAATTTGGAACTTAAAAATTTCTTAAATTAATATTAAAATAGAGTATTAAAAAACAAAAACAAATTTCATTAGTGGTATGACCCTGGGCAAGTCATTCAACCTCTTCTGTCCCTTATTTTTCTCATGTATAAAATGAGGAGGTTGGACTCCATGATCTTTATTTTTTTTTTAAACCCTTACCTTCCATCTTAGAATCAATACTGTGTATTGGTTCCAAGGCAGAAGAGTGGTAAGGGCTAGTCAATAGGGGTTAAGTGACTTGCCCAGGGTCACACAGCTGGGAAGTGTCTGAGGTCATATTTGAAACCAGAACCTCCCATCTCTAAGCTTGGCTCTCCATCCACTGAGCTACCCAGCTGCCCCCTTGATGATCTTTAAGGTCCCTTCCAACTCTCCGTCCATGATGATCCTATGAAGTCTCTGTTAGCCAAAGCAGCCCAGCCCACTCTGGATCTGGGCAGAATAGGGATTGGTAGGGGAAGGGAAGCCCTTTCAGGATCCAAAGAGATGAAGTCTATTAAACTGGATACCCAGATCACAGGATTAGAGAGGGAAGAGACCTTAGAGAACCCTGAATCCGCTTTCCCTCATTTTGCAGAATAGCAAACTAAGGGGCAGAGGTGACACGACATACACAAACTCACTGGAAGAAAGCACCAACATTGATGGTAGAAATGGCTCATATCTGTAGAGTCCTGGGGGCACTGCTAAGCATTTTGGGTCGGAGATCTCCTTTAAACCTCTCAAGAATCCCTTGTGGTAGGTGGTCTGATTAACCCCCAAAATTGTTAAGCTTGGAAAGGTGAAGTCACTGGCCAAGGGTCCTACAACGAGTATCTGAGATGGCGCTGGAACATCAGGTCTTTTTGACCCCCGAGTCCAGAACCCTGAGATTCAAGTTTAGTTTCTCTTAGTCCAGATCCAAAGTTTCCCCTCTAACCATGGTTCTCAAAAATGTGAAGGTCCACAAGAACAAAATTATTTTCATAATAATACTAAGCTGCTTTCATTGCTAATGAAATGGGACAGCTGGGTGGCTCAGTGGATAGAGAGGGAGGCCTGCACATGGGAGGTCCTGGGTTCAAATCTGAACCCTGACACTTCCTAGCTGTGAGACCCTGGGCAAGTCACTTAACCCCCATGGCCTAACCCTTACCAATCTCTTCTGCCTTGGAACCAATAATTAGAACCATTGCTCTAAGACAGAAGGTAAGGTTTTAAAAAAATCTTTTTTTCTACTAAAGTTGTGTCCATCTATATAACCCACAAAAATTCAAGTTCTTTGGGAGGTCCTAAAAAAAAAAAGAGTGTAAAGAGATCCTGTATGGATGCTCTCATAGGTCAGCGAGGTGACTGGGGGCTGGAACTAGGAAGACCTGAGTTCAAATGTAGCTAAAACACATTTGAGGTCTTCATGGAAGGATTTTAGAGAATGGGGGTCCTACCTGCTTGTGACAGAGGTCAAGCAGAACACGAGAACTCGCCAGACACCAGAGCTCTCCCAAGAGGGAAACAAAGACACCCATGAGGTCCAGCCAGCGGCCGACGGTCAACAGGAGGATAAAGAGGCCACCCATCCGTACAAACACCGTCTGGTATTGGTTCTGTTGGCTTGGATGTTGTCGCTGCTCTTCTGTGGGAACGGTGTACCATCACATCATGGCTTGTCCCCAGGAGGACCCTCCCTCCTCCCTGCCTTCCTTTCTTCGTGGACTGGAGACCTCCCAGGTTTCCTCCCTCTACTTGGACACACCGACTCATGACTCCCTCCTTTGGTGTCCTTGTATTTCCCCTCCTGGAATGTGGGTCTCCCTCCCATGGCTTTCAACCACATGGATATACCTCTAAGGATCCTTTCTGAATATTCTACCCTACCCTAATAGCAGTAGCTAAAATGCATAAAGTACTTTAGGATTTATTGCAAAATATTTTACCCGTGGTCTTCTTCAATCTGAACAACAGCCCTGGGAGGTAGGAGCTCTTCTGAATGCCCCTTTTATAGGTTACTTGACCTCCCCTCTAAGGTCCCCCTTGGACAGCATCACCCTAGCATTCCTCATTCTGTGGCTTCCAAGCGTGTGACCTCCCTAGGCATCTAGATGACTAAGTGGATAGACTGTTGGACTTGGAATCGGGAAGATTTGAGTTCAAATACTAGCTGTGTGACCCTAGGCAAGTCATTTCATTGCTGACTGCCACAGTTTCCTCATCAATAAATGGGGATTCAGAAGAGCTCCTACCTCATAGGGCTTTTGTGCAGATCAAATGGGACAACATGTAAAGTGCTTTATAAACTTAAAGCACTATCAGAATAATAGCTATAAATATTATTATTAAATTTTACTTAATTAATTAAGAATATTTTCCCATTCATGTTCTTTCCCTCCCCACCTCCCATCCCCCCTCTTGTAGTCAACAAGTGATTCTACTGGGTTTTACATGGGTCATTGATCAAGACCCATTTCCATATGATTGATATTTGTAGTAGGGTGATCAGAGGCTAAATCTCCCATATCCCCATTGAACCATGTGATCGAGCAGTTGTTTTTCTTCTGCATTTCTGCTCCCACGGTTCTTTCTTTGGATTTGGTTAGTGTTTTTTCTCCTAAGTCCCTCAGAATTGTCCTGGGTCATTGCATTGCTGCTTCTTACTATAAATCTTTTTTTTTTAAGCCCTCACCTTCCATCTTAGAGTCAATACTGTGTATTGACTCCAAGGCAGAAGAGCGGTAAGGGCTAGGCAATGGGAGTCAAGTGACTTGTCCAGGGTCACACAGCTAGGAAGTGTCTGAGGCCAGATTTGAACCCAGGACCTCCCATCTCTTGACTTGACTCTCTATCCACTGAGCTACCCAGCTGTCCCCCCTTACTATAAATCTTAAAGCAATATGAAATTGTTATGATTACTAATGTTCTCCCTATTTGATGGAGGATGTAGACTCTAAAAGATCACCCTAGTGCTAATTTCAATAATAGAGAAATAGGTCTGGATCAATGACATATGTAAAACCTGGAGGAATTATGCATCAGCTACCGGAGGGGGGGGTGGGAGGAGGGGAGGGAAAGAACATGAATCTTGTAACCATGGAAAAATACTCTAAATTAACTAATTAAATAACATTTTCAAAAACAACCACAAAACTCATGTTCTCCCTAGGAGGCGTCCTTCCGAGGTTCCCCTTCCTTATTCCCCAGCCCTGGCTATCCCCTTCTAGTGGTCTTTGCCTCCCAAGGCTCATTGCCTAAAGATTGTCTTCAGAAAGCCCCTTCCTCATTCTTCAGTCTTTGCACCTCTGCCTCCCGTGGCCAGAGACGCCTTAGGTTCCCAGAATGCACAGCATCCCCCGCTGTGGCTCTCCCTGCAGACTGCTCTGGGGCCCCCTTCTTCGCTGGCCTCTGCCCGGGGCCCTCACCTTGCATGTAGATGACCAGCAGCGTGTAGCAGATGGTCAGCGGGGTCCAGAAGCGCACGGCCTCCGAGGTGGTCAGGAAGTCCCGGTTGAGGAGGGCCACCGCGGCCAGGTCACCCACCAGGAAGGCCACACGCAGGGCTCGGCCCAGCAGGATGGGCAGGTCAAGCCACTTGGCCAGAAGGGTCAGGCAGGCCCCACAGTAGTGCTCGTGGCTGTGCAGCTCATAGAGGCGGCAGACGTGGCTGTACAGGCGCTGGGACCAACTTGCCAGGAGGCCGGCCAGCCCCAGACTGAGCAGCAAGTTGAGAGTCCGGTGGGGGGCCCCTTCCAGGAGGAAGCTCAGGCCACAGGTCAGCCCACAACCCAGGGAATACTGGCACAGGAGGAACAGCTGGAGGAACTCCGGGACCAGGGGGCCCTGGGGATGAGAGGTAAGAGAGCCGCTTGGGCCTGGGGCTTCCCCATCAAAGTCCACCCCACGGAACTGCCTGGGAATCTCAGAATGGCAGTGAAGATGGGCCCTCAGCCATAATCGGGGCCAACTTCTTCATTCTATTGTTAGAGAAACTGAGGCTCAAGGCTATCTAGCAAAAAGCAGAACCCGAACCCAGGTCCCATGGGTCTTTCTATTCCTCCTCCTTGGAGAACCTCTGTCCCTCTCCCCCAGACCTGCAGGGGAGACATGCTAGGAAGGGAAGCGACCTCTGCATGCTATCCTGGTGAGCTCTTCAGCCCCAAGCCCAGACAGCATCTCGGGATACTGGCCTTCGTGCCTCTTCCTCCAGGATGGGGCTTGCCTGTGGCTGATGGGTCGGATGTCCGAGGCTCCCCTCCCGTCCCCTCGTCTTTTCAGCATCTCCCACAGCGCAGAGCCACAGACAGGTCTTACCTTGTTCAAGGTTAGCAGCATGGAGACGGCCCGGAGTGAGAACTCCAGGACCACGAGGGCAGCCACGCGGACCCCAACCACGGTGAGGAAGACTGTCAGCCCCAGGAGGTGCAGGGGCTCCAGCAGCCTCCACTGGTTCAGCAGGTTCAGCCTTTCCTTCACTCTCCTAGGGTCACTGTGGAGGGAATGACAGAGAGCTCCTGGGTAGAAGCTCAGTCACTGTGCCTACTCGGGGGCCCAGCACAAACCCTGGAGGTTTAGAATGGCATGGCAGGGGGATTATTGGAAAGGACCCTAGAAACCACTGTGTCATGGTCGTGTCAGTCCCTTCTGACTCTTTGTGACCCCATTTGGGGTTTTCTCAGCAGAGAATGGTTTTGCCCTTTACTTCTCTGGCTCATTTGACAGATGAGGAAACTGAGGCAAAGTGACTTGCCCAAGGTCACGTGGCTAATAAGTTTCTGAGGCCAGATTTGAACTCAGGAAAAGGAGTCTTCCTGACTCCACTGTGCCACTTAGTTGCCCTTTAGACAGACCAATTTTAAAAATAGGAAATCCAGAGCCCAGAGAGAAACTGGGCAACCCAGCTCTTTCTTGTGGGCCAATTCTGTCTGACAAGTCGGGGTCCCCTCATGCCCCCCATTCCTTCTCCCTTAGCCCTGCCAGCCGTGGGTTCGGAGAGACAGGAGGGAAAGGAAAGAGAAGGAAGAAGGGGTCACTCACTTCACACAATAGATGAAGAAGTAGATTTTCATGAAGCTGCCCAGCACAGAGACTCCACAAGCTCCAATCAGACCTGAGAGGAGGGAGAGACAACATTGCTGTTCAGCCCTAATGGGGAGCCCCCCCCCCCAAGGGAGGCAAGAGGAGATTTCAGGGAAGGAGGGAGGGAGACACCAGAGTTGGGGAGGAGGACATGGGGCCGAGATGGGGAGAAGGAAGCTTGTCTCTGGGAGGCAGGAAGGGTCTGCAGTGGGGATAGTCCAGGAAGGAGGCTGGAGAAGGGGCAGCTGGGAGCTAAGAGAGACACAGCGGAACTTTCGGGAGACTCTAGCAGGTTATAGCGCAGGAAGGCGCTCCACAGAATCAATATAAACACAGGGAAGGTCCCAAGCACTGGGGAGGGGCACTGGAGGGGGGGAGAGGGGCACCCCAGGGAGCTGCAATCCATCTAACAAGGGGTTCTTGATCTGCGGTCCTTGAGCTTTTCTTTTCCTTCTTTTTCGTTTTAGCAATTTATTTCCCCACAGCCGATTTCCTTTGTAATCCTAGGAATTTCCTTTAATGCCTTTCCAAACATTACTGGGGAAGAGCTCCCAACTGCCAAAGGGGCCTGAGGCACCCAAAGGGTTAAGAGCCTTAGATTTATCTAGGGATCCCGGAGAGGGGGGAGGGGATGGGGGCACCCCGGGGGTCCAGCGAAGGCACACAGAGAGGAGGAGGACTGGCCAAAGCCTGAGGGGAGCTCAAAGGTGGGTATTGGGGGGGCGGGGAATAGCCAGTGACTAACCTTGCAGGAGGGAGTCCAGTAAGCTGGAGCCCCAGTCCAAGGAGGGCAGTGAGGGGAGCCAGGAGGTGAGGGAGAACATGGCGCTGGGGGGGGGGGCTGAGGGGACGGGTGGAGGGGGCGCTTTGTAGGGAAGCTCAGACCCTGCGGGCTCCCCTGGGCAGCCAGGGGGAGGGAGGGAGGCAGGAAAGGGACCGGCCGACGTCACCTGGGCCAAAGGTGGTTAGGGCTGATAAGCAGCTCTGGGGAGGGGAGCTGAGAGAGAGCCTTCGGGCCAGTGAATGATTGTCCAGGTGAGTGGGGACTGGAGATGAGCCAAGAGGAGCAGAAGAGCCGGGCCAGGGCCCAGGGGCAGCAGCAGGTCCTGGCTGCTTCCCTGGCCAATCCCCCTTTTCTTTCCCAGTTTGAAAGGGACAGGAAAACCCTCAGGGAAGCTGAATGAACTCTTGGTGGACCTCCAGACCCCCCTTCCCCACCCACTGGACTTTACCCCATCCAGCCCCGCCTTCGTAGATGCTCTGCTGCTCCCTCTCCCCAGTGCAGCCACTCAGTGAGCCCTCGGAAGAACTGGGGGGAAAAAGAGCCCCCAAAGACTCCTCTTTGGCCCTATGAGGAGTCGGGTCAGGGAGAAACTGCCAGTTTTGTTTGGTTTAGTCAAACCCTTACTTCTGTCTTAGAATCAATACTGTGTACTGGTTCTAAGACAAAAGAGCCTTAAGGGCTAGGCAATGGGGGTTAAGTGACTTGCCCAGGGTCACACAGCTAGGAAGTATCTGAGACCAGATTTGAACCCAGGATCTTTTATCTCTGGGCCTGGCTTTTGATCCATTGAGCCACCTAGCTGCCCCAATTTTTTTTAGTTACCATTTATACATGTATAAATTTATATGTATATATATAAATAAATGTATAAATATGACATAACAAAATATAACAATATATAACATAGTATAATATAATATGCAACATTGTATGCATGTAATACATTGTATAGAATATGTAACATTGATAATATATAACAACAATAAGATATATGTAAATACATAATAAATTATAATATATATACTTATCCAGGAGATAAGAATTCTCACATTAGCTCTGTTAAAAAAATCTGTCTTAATCTTCCCCCCTCCTTGTCCCTCCCCCCTCTTCAGAAGGCAGGTAGTATGTTATAAGTTGCACAGATATATATATATATATATAATACATATTGCTTTGTTCAGTCATGTTGTGAAACAAAACATACTGCTTACACACAGAGAAAATTTCATGGAAGAAATATGACAGATCATAGTTTATTTTATTTTATTTATTTTTAAATCCTTACCTTCTGTCTTAGAATCAATACTATGTATTGGTTCCAAGGCAGAAGAGTGGTAAGGGCTAGGCAATGGGGGTCAGGTGACTTGCCCAGGGTCACACAGCTGGGAAGTGTCTGAGGCCAGATTTGAACCCAAGTCCTTTCATTGCCAGGCTTGGCTCTCAATTTACTGAGTCCACCATTTAGCTGCCCCTCAATGATCTTTTTTTTTTTTTAAACCCTGACCTTCCATCTTAGAATCAATACTGTGTATTAGTTCCAGGACAGAAGAGTAACTAGGGCTAGGCAATGGGGGTTAAGTGACTTGCTCAGGGTCACACAGCTAGGAAGTGTCTGAGGCCAGATTTGAACCCAGGACCTCTTGTCTCTGGGCCTGGATCTCAATCTACTGAGCCACCCAGCTGCCCCCAGATAGAGTTTTTTAAATCAAAAAGAAAATGAGGAAATGAAGCCCATGGAAATTGAATTCCTTGCTCCTCATTGCCATTTTCAGGTTCTCCCGCTGTGTCTACTGTCTAGTAACCTTTCTTCCTTTGAGGTTCATACAAATCTATGTCTATCACTCCCTCAAAATCCTGGTTGCTCTTAAAGACCTCCAGGTCTCTCCCCTTCCCTATGTGAATTTTAGTTTTACTCCACCCTGCTTAGTCTTTAGAATTCTAGCAACCAGGAATGTATACACCCCCATTTAAGGATTAACTGTAGGGGAGGATGGCCTATGACCAGCATGTGCTAGCAAGTGACAAATCAGAAACAACTGACTGACCCCCTGGGCTGTCCTAAGCCAAGCTTAAGCCACCATCGGTACATGTGAGACACAGGAAGTGATGTAAAGAAAAAAATATATATTTTTCATCACTTCCTGTGAAGTGTGCTCTTGACGGTGTTGGGAGCTTTTGGAGGACTTTGTGGGTAGAGTTTACTGGAAGGAGCTCTATATCATGGTTTAGGTGAGGTAGTTTCCAGGAACTTGGTGAGTGATAAGGCTGTCTCCCCTTTTCCTTGACCTTCTGAAGACACTATACTCTGAGGACACCCCTCATTTTGGAGGAGGCCTCATGGCTGGAAGCCAAGCTAGATTTAATCTTCTGAGAAGGCCCTTTGGCTGAGGCCTCTGAACTCCCCCTGGCTTAGGCCAGGCGGGAGCAAATTTTCTACCCTTTCCTTCTTTTCCCTCTTCTTAATTTCTTCCTTCTATTGTAAATAAACCACCCTAAAATCCCATACTGACTTGAGTATTTCATTGAGATTGAATTTAAATCCCTGGCATCCACTAATATAATATAATCAGTCTCAACCCCAAATTTTACCCATAACACCTCTTCGGTGAGTGACAATTCTCTCTTCTCTCCAACTTTTGCCCTCATGCTTTGGGATTTCAACATACACACTGATACTCTCTCAAACACTCTAACCACTGGGATTCTCAACTTGTCCCCTTCCCATGAATTACATCTCTATTCTACCTCAGACACAGTCAGAGATGGTCATCCCTGCCGCCTTGGCATTTCCCAGAAATGTACTACCATGTTCAAGAATTCTGAAGTGCTCTTATCTGATCCTAACCCATTGGCTTTTCACTTCTCTCTCTGCTTCCCTTTACATAACCCTAGTTTTCATCTGCACTATGACCCCTAATCTCTTGACCACTCAGTTCCATCCCAGCCCATCTCCCCTGCAGTAGCCACTTTCTCCTCTTCTCTTATCTTCACTCTTTAGTGAACCAATTCAACTCTGCCTCTCTTAAATCCCTGGCCTCCTTAGCCATCATCTCAATGATGACTCTATGATCCTATCTGGATTTTCTTGACCAAAATACTGGAGTTGGTTTGCCTTTTCCTTCTCCAGCTCATTTGACAAATGAGGAAACTGAGGCAAATGGGGTGAAGTGACTTGCCCAGGGTCACACAGCTAGTAAGTGTCTGAGGTTGGATTTAAATTTGGGGTATCCAGAGTGTTCAGAAAAGACTAGTACCTTTTCAGGGCCACTTTCCTCCTTTATTGTCTACTCGCCACTCAGTTCTTGCCTGTGGTTCCAAGAAGCTCTAGCACATGCAGTAGCCATATCCCAGTAGCTGATCTTGGCAGGCTGGCTAAACCAGGTTGAAGGGAATTTACAGGCTTCAAACTCATAAGTGAGTTGGGTGGGGGGTGGTATGTGATGACTCTCCCTGATGGATGGAGTGAATGAGAATAAATTGTTCCAAAGGCCATGAAGGCAGCTGAAGTAGGCATGGTGGAGCACTTAGAGCTTGGTCAGACACTGAAGAAGCCAAGGTCATCCATTGCCTCCTGGGCCATTACCTGTCATCCTGATTTTTGTCTTGTTAGTGGACTTTTTTTTTTAAACTCTTACCTTCTGTTTTAGTATCAATTCTTTTTTAATTTTAATCCTCACTTTCCATCTTAGAATGAATACTGTGTATTGGTTCCAGGACAGAAGAGTGGTCAGGGCTAGGCAATGGGGATAAGTGACTTGCCCAGGGTCTCACAGCCAGGAAGTATCAGAGGTCAGATCTGAGCCCAGGACCTCCTGTCTCTGGGCCTGGCTCTCTATCCCCTAAGCCACTTAACTACCCCCTTAATATCAATTATAAGACAGAAGAGCAGCAAGGGTTAGACAGTTGGACTTAATTGACACATCCAGAGTCACACAGTGGGGAAGTGTCTGAGGCCACATTTGAACCCAGGTTCTCCCAACTCCCAGGCCTGATGCTCTATCCACTGCTGCCCCTTGCCACTGGACTTTGATGATTCTGGAAGAGAGTGAGACTCAAGGACTTTGTGTAACTCTGCCTTACTATATCCAACTTATGCTGGAGTCAAAAAACATCACCAGTGATGTCACTTTCGTCCTCTTTGAGCATGAAAAACAACCACCACCACCACCACCACCACCAGCATTTCCTCATGCCAAGCCAAGCTTCAGTCTTGGATCAGTACCACCCTATATCATCTTGATTGAATTCAGAGATTGTGATTATGTGATGACTACAGCTGTGCTAAGGTAACCTTGGTGTATCTGACAGTTCATATGAATTATCCTCTAATGGACTACACTTTTGTATTCATCAAGGAAGATCTGGTGAAGCAATTCAGTCAGCACCTCTGCAAACAGTGGAGGTTGAGAGCCCTTTTTCATGATTTAAAGGTCATGGAAACATTTCTTCACAGGAGACCCAGGATGATTCTAAAAGTTCTTATGCCATTAAAGAAGTTCATACATTTTGTGATGTTCTCTTTATACCCTTTCTGCCATAGTGTTATATTGAATGAATGAAGGTGGAAAAAATTCTACAACTATTCTGTGTCCACTACGAATCTGTTACATGGCCTCCACTGGGCCCTCACTGCTGCTAGGCAATTCTACTATATATCTCCTTTGTCCACCCACTATCCTATTCTCCAAACCTTTCCATCTCTCCCCCTCTCACTCCAATCTCTAGGCTGAGGACTTCACTTCATATTTTACAGGAAAAAACGGAGGCCATTCCCCATGAGCTTCCTCATTTCTCCTCTTCCTCATCTCTCGCCGCTCAGGCACCTTCTGGTCTCCTCTTTTGCCCTCTCTCCCAAGATGAAGTGGCCCAAGTCCTTACCAAGGCTAAGCCCTCTAGAGGTGCTCAGAGGCAGAAGTCCAGGCCAGTCTTCTCAGAAAGTCTGTCTGACTAATCTGGGCACCACTGTCTCCGTTCCACTGACGAAGGACCTCTATAGTTTCAGAACTATGATGGGATGGTTGTAAGAGAAAAGGCTGTGGGAAGATTGTCACCCATCTTTTATCCCAGACTAGGGGCTGCTCTGTTGTCCCAATGAGCAAAGAACAGTTTTATGAAGGAAGAAAAAAACCAGAACAAAACAAACCAGCTCACCCTTTTTCTCATCTCCACTCTTTTGCTTCTTTCCCATCTCCCTCTCTGCTGGCTCACTTCCTACTGCCTACAACCATGCCCATGTCTCCCATCCTGAAAAAGCCTGTCACTCGATCCTTCCATCCCAGCTAACAATTGTCCCAGATCTCTTCTGCCCTTTGTTGCTAAACTCCTTGAAAAGGTCATCTACAAAGTGGGTGCCTCCACTTTCTCTCTCACTCTCTTCTTAACCCTTTACTGTCTGGCTTCCAGCTTCACCAGTCCACCCAAACTGCTCTCTCCAAAGTTACTAATGAGCTGTTTTTTCTAAACCCTTACCTTCTGTCTTAGAATCAATCCTGTGCATTGGTTCCAAGGCAGAAGAGTGGTAAGGGCTAGGCAATGGGGGTTAAGGGACTTGCCCAGGGTCACACAAGTTAGGAAGTGTGTAAGGCCATATTTGAACCCAAATCCTTTCATCTCCAGGCTTGGCTCTTAATTTACTGAGTCAGACATTTAGTTGTTCCTTAATGGTCTTTTAAAACATTTTTAAACCCTCATCTTCCATCTTGGAATCTATATTGTATATTGATTCCAAGACAGAAGAGTGGTAAGGGCCAGGCAATGGGGGTTAAGTGACTTGCCCAGGTTCACACAGTTAAGAAGTGTCTGAGGCCAGATTTGAACCCGGGACCTCCCATCTCTAGGCCTGGCTCTCAATCCACTGATCTTTAATTGCCAAATCCATTGACCTTTTCTCAATCCTCATTTTCCTTGACCTTTCTACAGCCCATGACCCCTATTGATCACTCTCTCCCTTCTCACTAAGTTTTCAGGAAACCAATCTCTCCTGGTTCTCTGTCTCCTTGACTGGGTCCTCCTCCAACTCTCCCTCAGTTCTGTCCTGGGCCCTCTTCTCTTCTCCCTCTCTTCTTCACTTGGTGATCTCATCAGCTCCCATGGATTTAATTACAATATTTATGCTGGTGATTTTCAGATCTACCTATCTAGTTCTAACCTCTCCATTGATTTCCTTTTTTTTAACTACTTTTTCATCCTTTCCTGATCTGGTGAGCTGGAATCTTGCCCAGTTCCCCAACCTTAGATGGAGGCAATGAGCCATCCATCCTATCTCAGTTCTTACTCCTACCAGATTCTTTCTTTTGTTTTGGCTTTTTTCTTTAAACCCTGACCTTTAGTCTTAGAATCCTTGGTCCCAAAGCAGAAAAACCCTTACCTTCTATCTTAGAATCAATACTAAGTATTGGTTCCAAGGCAGAAGAGACAGAAGGACTAGGAAATTGGGGTTAAGTGACTTGTCCAGGGTCACACAGCTAGGAAGTATTTGAGATCAGATTTGTACCCAGAACCACTTGTCTCTAGGCCAGACTGTCTATTGATTTCCAATCCTGCGTCTCCATCTGTCTTTAAGATGTTCTTAATCTTAATCTTAAACTCTTAAACTCAACATGGCCAAAACAGAATTCATTATCTTGTCCCTAAACCTTTTCCCCTCCTAACTTCCCTATCCTCCCTCAGTCTCTCTCATCCCACCTCCCCCTCCCCCCCATCCAAATTGCTGTTGAGTGAGGCCTGTCAACATCTCCCCTCTCTCCTTGGACACGGCCCCAACCCTGGTGCAGATCCTTATTACCTCACTCCTGGATTATTGCCACAACTTGCTGGTGGGTCTGTCTGACTCAGGTCTCTCCCCACTTCAATCCACCCTCTATCCAGCCACTAAAAGTGAGTTTCCTAAAACACACCGTGTAGGTGGAAAATTTGCCACACCTGAGCTACATTCCCAGCATCCTTTTAAGTTACACCCTCATTTTACGTAAGGATGCTTAGGAGATAAATTTGGCTGAGATCCACTTGAGACCCTTTTCTCAGAGCTTGTGCTTTTGGTAGAGTGCTGCAGATGGGAGTCTCTGCTCTCTTTGCTCTGCTCACTTGACTGAAAAAACCCTTTTTCTTTTCTCTCTCTTTTGATTTAGTATTAAAAATCCTACATATTTTTAAATACTAGGAGTATTTATTCACTTTTACTCCTACGACATCCATCGTCACCCCCTCCTCAGTAAACTCAAGTGGCTGCCTATTGCCTCTAGGAGCAAATTCAAAATCCTCTGTTTGGCACTCAGAGCCCTTCCGAACCTCACCCAGTGCCATCTCCCCAGGCTTCTGATACCTTACTTACTCCCCATCACATACTCTTTGATCCAGTGACCCTGGCCTCCTGGATGTTCCAAGAGCAAGACACTCCATCTCTGGACTTGGGGTGTTTTTTCTAGCTGTCCTTCATGCCTGGAAGCCTCTCTCTCCTCAGACCCACTGACTGATTTCCCTGGCTTCCTTTAAAGCCCAACTCAAACCCTATCTTCTACAGGAAGTCTCCCCAGTCCCTCTTAATTCCAGTGTCTTTCCCCTCCGTTAAGAATTTGCTATTTATCCCTTAGAGAGTATATTTGTGCATATTTGCTGGCATGTTGTCTCCTCCACTTGACCGTAAGCTCCTTGAGGGCAGGGACTGACCTTTGCCTCTTCTTGTGTCCCCAGAGGTTAGTAGAGTGCCTGTACAGTAGGTTCTCATTGTTTATTGACTGACTGAACAGTAAGTCAACAATAGTGGTGGAGGAACCATGTCTCCCCCTCCCCAAACTAGAGTCTCCTCAGATGAGATTTTTAACTTCTTTATTTCTTCTGTTGTTGTAGACCCCATTGGCCGTGTCTAGGAAGCCTCTGGACTCCTGCTCGGCACCTTTTTAAATGCATAAAATAAAATACATAGGAGATGACCTCCAATATAATTACCAAAATAGAAATCCTTTAAACTTCACAGAGCCCAGAGTAAGATCCCTGCTCTAGTACTAGACGTAGTAGAGAAGACGGCTTGCCTGTAGAAGTCAATGAAATCACAGATCTCAAACCTTATCCCCCACATGGCTGCAGGACACAGAAATGAAGGCTTCCTGGAGGATCTCAGAGTTATCTAGTCTACAGATGAGGAAATAGGCAGACAGAAGTAAAGTGACTTGCCCAGGATCACACACACAGCGAAAAAGGTCCAGGGCAGGATTTGAATTTACCATCAGACCTCAAACCCTGAGGGTTCTGGTTTTGTTTTGTCTTTTTTCCCATTGTACCAAGCTGCCCCCATAGGACAGATTTGTACTCCCTACTAGCTTGGGCTACTGTGAGGAAATCACTTTTCTAAATCTAAAAGTGGAAATATAGGCTAGTAGCATCATCATTATTTTTATTAAGAGAGAACATTCCACAGGAGGTTTTGGGTTCAAATTTATTCCCAGATACTTCCTAGCTGTGTGACCCTGGATAAGTCACTTGACCCCCATTGCCCAGCCTTTACCATTCTTCTGCCTTGGAACCAATGCACAGTATTGATCCTAAGACAGAAAGGAAGGGTTTTTAAAATAATAATAATTAAAATTGGTTTTCTTTATTTTATTCCAGTGACACATTTAGGTTCTCCATGGTTCTATGATTTGTGTTCTCTCCCTCCCCTCTTCCGGAGATGACAAGTAATTCCACGGGGTTATACCTGGATTATCACTTAATACCCATTTCCATATAAAATACTAATAATTTTTTAAAAAGAAAGAGAACCCACCAGGGAATTGCTATCTGGAGAGATGGGGAAGCTCCCCTAAACCTGGTTCTGACCCTCTGAGGGTGCAGAGGACTCGGAGTCTAGGGTGGGGACTGAGGATCTGAGCCTGGGTGCTCAGGCAGGGGCTGGATCCTCCCATCCGTCCATCCTCAGTGAGTCCATCTGGAAAATGGAAGAACTCAAAACTGATGAGAACACGCCTCCTTTGCCTTAGGTCGGCTCCTGAGGTCGAAAGCTCCGTCTCCTTGGGCGTCCTGAGCCTCCCCCGCCCCCATCAAGTGTCCGAGGATAGCTCACCCACCCACACTCCCCCCAGTCTAAGGCTTTCTCTCCTTCCGTTGCATGATGGGAAGCTCCCCCTCCCCACAATTCCCATTCCAATCTCTCTCGGGTCATTCAGTTTTGCAGTTTCGCGTCATCACCACCAGGGGGCAGAATGCCCCCATAGCCGGTTCTGGGCAAGGCACTCTCACCTGGGTGAGCTGGGACACTCCGGACTTTTAACCAAAAAGGGAGCAAAGAGGATAAGCGCGGGGAACGGCCTGCAGAAATGAGGGGCCAGAAGCAAAACGCACCAACTAAGCAAAAATAGAAAACTTTATTCACCTGGAGTGGGGGAGGGGGCCTGGAGTGTTGGGGGGGGTTCTGGGGGAGCCCCCCAGCCCCAAGGTCAGTTGTCTGTGTTCTCCTGTAGACTCTCTTCCTCTGTGAAGTCAGGAAGACCCAAGTTCAAATCCAGCCTCAGGCACTTACTACCTGAGCAATTACCTCTGTTTGCCTCAGTTTCCTCAACTGTAAAATGGAGAGAATAATAATGCCTACTCCCAGAGCTGTTGTAAGGATTCAGTGAAATAAGGTTTTTCCCCCCAGTTCCCTTAACTTCCATCTTAGAATAAATATTGCGCATTAGTTCTAAGGTAGAAGAGCAGTAAGAGCAGGATGATGGGAATTAAGTGACTTGTCCAGGGTCACACAGCTAGGAAGTATCTGAGGCCAGATTTGAACCCAGGACCTCACATCTCTAGACCTAGTTCTCAATCCACTGAGCCACCCAGCTGCCCCATGAGATAATATTTTTAAGTGCTTTATAAATCTCAAAGAGCTCTCTTGCTGTGTGACCTTAGATAAGTTGCTGCCCCACTCTGGGCTTGTTTCTATCTCTGTGAGATGGAGGCAGTGATCTTTGATCCCCACCAAATCCCCAGGAATATTGGAAACCTAGAAAGACGTAGGTCATGGGAAAGACGTTCATTTAACAGCATTCATACACCATACTGCTCTGTGACAGCTCTGGAGGACAGGGACCAGCCTTGCCCCCCGTCCAGCCTCTCAGGGGGACTTCTGGAAGAGGGAAGTGGAATAACTGGGTGTCAGAAGACCTGGGTTCAGATCCTGACTCTGCCCCTTGTCATAGAATCCTGGACAGGTCATATTCCTTGTCTGGGACTCAGTTCTCTGTGAGAGGCAGGAGCTGGGGTGGGTGGGCTCAGAGATCCTTTTCAGTGCCGGCAGGAGAGCTGGAGAGGACCTTTAAGACCATTCGATCCAATTCCAGCTTTTTACTGATGAAGGAAACTGAGTCACAGAGAAATGATTTTCCCCAGAGCACACAGTCAGGTAACATCTAATCTCAATCCTGAACCCACGTCTTTCTGAGTCCAAGTCCAACATCCTCCATGCTGCCTCCCCTCTGTCGTAAACTGTATATTCTGGATCCCAACATTCCATGTTCTAAAGAACATCTTCAGTGTCTGAGGACCCAAGGGGCAAAGGCCAGCTCTGTTTTTGCTACCTGTGTGACCACTCAGGGCCTCAGTTTCCTCATCTGTAAAACGTGTCCTCACTAGATAACCTCTGAGGTTCTTTTGGCTACGATCTGATGATCCGTGGGCCATTTTCTGACTCCCTCCAATCCTGAGCCATGTATCTGGGTCAAGCATGAGGTCTTTCCCCAGGAGCACAGATGGGGTACACTGAGGCATTGGGAATCAGGGATCCTATTTTGGGACACTCAGCTCAGGGGGATTCAGTTTGTGAAGGACTGAACAAGGACAGGAAGTTGGCCCTCTTAGAAGTGGAAACTCAAGTGCCGCCCATGAACGTTGGCCAACCCATTCCGATCCCCCAGACAGTCCAGGGTCCCTTGGGACGGCTGCGCTGACTCCCATTCTCCATGGGGGCTCCCCATTGGCTCCCCAGTTCCTCCACTATGAGTCCTTTCCAGGGTGCCATGAAGAAGGGGTAGGGGCTGGGTGGAGGGGGATGGAGAGCCAGTCTGGGCAGGGAGGGCTGCTGGGAGAGGGCCAGGAAGGGGCCCTAAGCTCCCTGGTGCTGGAATCTGTAGGTGAGCTTTCGGAGCTCGTCCCAGAAGAGCAGGCTGAGGACCGTATGGGGGCCCAGGCGCAGGTAGGCGGGTCCCAGACCCTTGTAGAGAGCCAGGGGACCCTCTGCCTGGGTAATCTTCACCAAGCAGTCCAAGAGTCCCCGGTACAGCTGGCCCTGAGGAGGAAGGCAGGGGCATCACTCGTTTTATCCAGCACATGTTCTGATTCATTGGCCACATTCATGGCTCTTCATCTTCCATCTTAGACTCAATACTGTGTATTGGTTCCAAGGCAGAAGAGAGGTAAGGGCTAGGCAATGGGGGTGAAGTGACTTATCCAAGGTCACACAGCTAGAAACTATCTAAGGCTAGACTTGAACCCAGGTCCTCCCAATTCCAGGTCTGGCACTCTATCCATGGTGCTACTTAGCTGGCCCTGGGTTCAGAGCTTGACTTTGCTGCTTACTCTCTGTGGGACTTTGGTCAAATCACTCTCTCTCATGGTCAAAGAATCTCTCTGGAGGACTGAGTTTTCTGATCAATTAAGGGTGTTGGATGAGCTGCTTCCCAAGACTCCTCCTGGTTTCAAGTCCTATCATCGTCTTAGATGGTGAAGGCTCTCTCCAAAGTGGCTCCAACCCATTTGGCTACCTCATCTCACATTCATTCCATTTGAGTAATTCTCCATCCCAGCCAATGAGATAAACCTCCATTTCCTTCATCTCCTGTTCTCATCCTCCCTAGGAAGCCTGGAATCGAATCCTCTTCCCCATTCTGTCTCCGGAAACTCCTTCTTCCTTGCTTGGTCCATCTCAGGTACCATCTTCTCCATTAAATCTCCTCTGATTTCCCATCGTCCAGGGGAAAAGCCATCTCAGCCTTCCTATTCCCCAAACCGAAGCCTCTCCTTTGCACCCACTGCAACTTCCACGGCAGAATTAGTTCATTGTGAACTTGTCCTTTCCCCCCAGAGAAGGCAAGTGTGGAATAAAGAGCCCAAGTTTGGATCCCAGCTTAGATTCTACTCAATACACTTGTGAGACCCTGGGAAAGTCACTTACACTTCAGACATCAGTTTCCCCATCTGTAAAATGAGGCAAATAATAGCTGTTGCCCTGTTTCACAGGGCTGTTTGTGAAGATCCAAGAGAAGTCATGTCTGTAAAGTGTTGCATAAAGATTAACTTTAGTTAGTTCTTATCAATCTTTGCATATCAGCAGAGTTTGAACAGGCAGCTGGGTGGCACAGTGGATAGAGTGCCAGTCCAGGAATCAGGAAGACTAATCTTCCTGAGTTCAAATCTGGCCTCAGACACTTACTAGTTGTGTGACCCTAAGCAAGTCACTTAACCCTGCTTGCCTCAGTTTCCTCATCTAGAAAATGAATTGCAGAAAGAAATGGAAAACCATTCCATTATCTTTGCTAAGGAAATCCCAAATGAGGTCACAAAGAGTCTGACAAGAATTCAAATCAACTGAAGGAGGTTATAAATTCATTACAGGGTCTGTGTCATATCTTTGCATCTCAACAGAATATAAACTCATTGAGGGCAAGGCCTTGGTCTTATCTGTCATATTGCTTTTCTTCCTTCCTTTCTTTTTTCTTTCTTTCTCATATTGCTTTTCTTTCTTCCTTTCTTATATTGCTTTTCTTCCTTTCTTTTTTCTTCTTTTTCTTTCTCATATTGTTTTTTCTTCTTTCCTTTCTTCTTTTTCTTCTCATATTGCTTTTCTTTCTTTCCTTCTTTTCTTTTTTCTTTTTCTTTCTTTCTCATATTGCTTTTCTTCCTTCCTTCCTTTTCTTTTTTCTCTCATATTGCTTTTCTTTCTTCCTTTCTTTCTTATATTGCTTTTCTTCCTTCCTTCCTTATATTGCTTTTCTTCCTTTCTTCTTTCTTTCCTTCCTTCCTTCCTTCCTTTCTCTCTGTCTCTGTCTCTGTCTCTCTCTGTCTCTGTCTCTCATCTTCTGTCTTAGAACCAACACTGTGTGTTGGTTCTAAGACAGAGGAGTGATAAGAGCTAGGTAATAGGGATTAAGTGACTTGCCCAGGATCACACAGCTAGGAAGTGACTGGGTTCTGATTTGAACCTAAGACCTCCCATCTTTGGGTCTGGTTCTCTATCCACTGAGCCACCTGATCATATCACTTTCTGGTCATTTCCAAACCATGCTACCTGCACACTGGCCCACCTCCACCTCCTGGAACCCTTGACTCTAATAGGGGAAATTTTCATCTTCTCTTGCCTCCATGGCACCTCCCAGCCAGTTCTAAACCCTGCCTTCCAACTCCTCCTTCTGCACCTTCTACTGTTAGGGTGTGAACTCCCTAAGGGCATGTGCCATCTCCATCCCTCATTTTTATCTCTCTATCGATGAGCCCCAAGCCTGGCCCCAAGTTGGCATGGAGAGATATTTGCTGCTAATGACTTGGCCGGGCTCTCGGGCTCCATCTTTGTTTTGTTGTCTTTCTTTGGGTTGCCGATCTGATCTTCGGTCATCTTCGGTCGTTGTCCCCGGTACTGGAAGAGAACCAGATGGCATCACTACGTCAGGGTCAACGTCCGGCGTGTCACCGTGGCTGATCAGAGCAATACTTGAGCTGGGAAGGCTCTGCCTCAGGTCGGGCACAAACAGCCCGTAGGAGCATTTGGGATGGAGATGGCTCTAGATCTGTGCGTCTCCCATTTCTTTAGAACTACCACCATTGGACTCTGTTCCTAGAGCGCAGCGTCTTCTGTCTAGTGTCTCCGCAGCCTCCCAGGAAATACCAGAGCTCTTTTGACTGCTGCCGAGGGCTTGCCTCGTGGGAATTCTCCGTAAAATCGTCTTTTGGGGGTACACATTCGGACACGGCCGGCCCGTTGGAGCTGGACTCTCTGCAGTAGAGTCTGAATACTCGGCAGTTCAGCTCAGTGGCCGGGACCCGACTGTGCCAGGCCATCTTTAGAGTCTTGGGAGGAGTTTAATAACTGTTCATTGAAGACGGGAAGGCGAGGAAGAGAGGAGGATCCTGAGATGTCTTGGCCAAAGAATCTATCCTCCAGGGCTGCGCTTGCTATCAGGACTTAGTCTTAGAGAATAGGTCTACACTGTTGCTCAGATAGAAAGAAAAAAAAATATGGCAAAAGATAGGTGAGGCAGCCAAGTGGCTTGGTGAATAGAGAGCCAGGACTGGTGATGGGAAGTCCTGGGTTCAAATCTGGCCTCAGACACTTCCTAGCTGTGTGACCCTGGGCAAGTCACTGAACCCCCATTGCCTAGCCCTTCTTCCTCTTCTGCCTTGGAATTGATACTTAGAATTGATTCTAACACAGATGGTGAGGTTGGTTTTGTTTTTAAATAATTTTACATTTAATAAATTAAATTTTAATAAAATTTTAAGAAAAGATGAGCTGAGCCTGAGAAGAGAATATTGAAAATGAACTTGGATGACTTGTTCCTGATTGAAAGAGAGAAGGAAAGACCTGGGGGCAGCTCCCATGCTCTGCTGGGATCCAAACCATGTCAGGAGAATAGGAGAAAGCACCCCCACCCCAAGAAGGACTTTTAGGGGGACATGGACAAAAGTAACCCTGCATGGGCTGCCACATCCATGAGATCTTGGATCCAGGGAGACCTCCACGGTCCCAGGCTCTACCACAGAGACCCAAAGGGAGAATAAGAGATTTAGAGTCACAAGCCCTGGATTCAAATCCCCCACTGGTGTGACCTTGAGGAAAGTGACTTAATGTCTCATCTGTAAAAGGATGAGGAAAGGAGTGACTTCAGGAACCTCTAAAATCTTGGCTCTAGACCCACATTCTGTGAGGGAGCTCCGCACCCCCTTCTCTTCCCAGCCCCCCATTAACTCTGCCCATCTCTTCCTTTTCCCTCTCTCCATCTCCCTCCCAACCCCCGGGCTCACCCTTCCTGTGGGGTCCACAGGCTGGTTGTACAGGCGGGTGCTGATCACGTCGAATGGCGTCATCACAATAGCCACTGCCACGCTGCTGATCATGCCCCCAGCCAGGGCCACCAGCCAGCTGTCCTCCTGGAACCACTGCAAGGAGACAGGAAGCCCCATGAGCTGATCCCAGCTTCTCTGCCTCTTTCTTTTTTTACCTTCCACCTTGGAATCAATCCTGTGCATTGGTTCCAAGGCAGGAGAGTGGAAAGGACTAGGCAATGGTGTTAAGTGACTTGCCCAGGGTCACCCAGCTAGGAAGTGTCTGAGGTCATATTTGAACCCAGGACCTCCCATCTCCAGGTCTGGCTCTCTGTCCACTGAACCAACTGGCCACCCTGATGAATCTTTTAATTAAGTGATTCCCACTTTTAAAGAAGCAGCAAAAAAATATGTTCCAGAAGAAGGATTCAGGGATTTGGGTACCCTGAGCCGCTCACCTTGTGGTCCTGGACCCACGATTTGGCAGAGGCGAAGGTAGCCAATTGGGCGGCTGATCCCACCATGACCCTGGGCACAGCGCCGCCGACCCCACGCCACAGTCCAGGGACACCCTGCTGCCGCCAGATGGTTTCCAGGGCCCCAAGGACACTCTGCAGAAAGAGAGAGAAACGGAGGAAGAGGGCTTGCCGGGAGTCCCCTCTAGACCCTTTGGGGGCCCTCCTCTGGGGTCCAGGAGGCGGGGTCACAGGGCTCAGCTTGGGGGGCATCATGGGGAGAGGGAGCAGGGGAAGAGCTCCTCACCTGGTGCTCGTGCTGATGGCCAACAGCCACAGTGGCCGCTGTCTTCGCCTGGAGCTGCGTTTTGACCTGGGAGAATGGTCACAGCATCACAGATTTAGGGCTTTATCCATAGATAAAGAACTTGAAGCCATGATCAGAGGCTAAGATCACATCGGTAATAAGAATAGAATGGGTGGGATTTGAACTCAGGTCTTGGGACTCCAAATTCAATCTTGGTGTGAAGAACAGATTAAGGGAAGGGGAGAAAGTAGTCCCGAGCTACAGGGCAAGAGGCCATTCCATACCCTTCACAGCGTAGGGAACCCCTAATTTCCCCCCAGTATCCAATCTCCCCAGTCCCTGCACTTCAGGCTTCACTGTCTCTGAATCCCAGAATCTCAAAGTCAAAACCTCGGAGGGGCTCTTAGTTGGACCAATATCTGAAATCCTCCTTCTAGTTCATTACCCAGCTTCCCTTTGGAGACCTCCAGAAAGGGGCATCTCTTTGGTTTTTAATTTTGATTTTTTTGGGGGGAAATGTTCATTTATTTAATTAATTTAGACTATTTCCCCATGGTTCCATGATTCACGTTGTTTCTCTCTCCCCTCTCCTAGCTGACCCACAATTCCTCTGAATTCTATATGTGTCGTTGATCAAGACCTGTTTCCCTATTATTGATATTTACACCAGGGTGATGGTTTAGAGTCTACATCTCCCATCATATCCCCGTCAAAGGGGGCTTCTCTTTGGGATGGCTCCAGTGATGAGCTTTTATAGAGGAGAGAGGCTGCGGGGTGCCTTTGGGTACAGAGTGCTGAACTCGGAGTCACAAGATCTGAGTTCAAATCTTGACTCGGACACTTACTAGCTATGTGATTCTCATTTGTAAATTGGGACTAATCATGACTGCAACCTTATAGGTTGTTGTAAGGATCCAATGTGATAGTTATAAAGTGTTTTGCAAACCTTAGCGATTATTATAGGGCTAGGCGTGACTTTATTGATACAGGGGACTCCCAGAAGAGGAAACTTCCTTTACCAATACAGATTGGCACTTCCTCTTCAAATTAAGAGTGGTTTGGAGCAGGGCCCAGAGAGAATGCTGGACCTGGAGAAGGGAGGTCCTGGGTTCAAATCTGACCTCAGACACTTCCCAGCTGGGTGACCCTGGGCAAGTCACTTCACCCCCATTGCCTAGCCCTGACCATCATTCTGTGTTAGAATTGATAGTAAGCGTGGGCAGCTAGGAGGCTGGGTGCCAGGTCCAGCTGTGGCGCCCTCTGCTAAGGGGGCGGCAGCGAAGGGCGGCCAGTCTACTCACCAGGTAGGCAGGGCTCCCCACGAAGGCGCCCAGGGCTCCAGCCAGCGCCCCTGCCAGCACGGTGCCGCCGGGCTGCTGCGTGAGGCCAGCCTCCAGGGCCAGCGAGTAGCAGTAGAAGCGGACGCCGTTCATGAGCCCCTGGTAGAGCAGGGCCGCCCCCAGCCCCTTCTGCAGTCCCCGGAGCCCGTCTGCCCGCGCCACGGCGCCCACGGCCCGGAAGAGCCCCCGGTAGGGACGCGGATGCGTGCCCCGGGCCTGCAGCTCGCCCTGCAGCTGGAGCCTCGTCTTGACCACCTCCAGGGGGTTGGTGAAGACGCAGGCCAGGCAGCAGGCTGAGGCGCCCAGGACGAGGTCGGCGGCGGGGGACACGGACGCGGCGTCAGCCCCGCCGGGCGCCGGGGTAGTCTGCATGGCCCCCCTCGGGCTCAGCAAGGTGTGGGCTGCGGGCATGGGCGCGGGCAGCGGCGGGGGGCAGGGGGGACGCGGGGAGCCGCTCTAGGTGGCCCCCCGCCTGCAGGACGCAATTGTGGCCGGGCTCGAGTCCCCTCCGTCCTAGCTCTGGTCTCCAGCCCAGCCAGTGCCCGGACGGACGGGCAGGAACCCACCCAGGGCGCCAAGACGCTCCCACTGGCGGCCCTGGCCAATCCCGGGGGCCGCTGCTCCTCACACCTCCCCTGCCCCGGGAGGCGCCCTGGCCCTGGGATCTGGAGGAAAGGTCACTCCGGGCTGGGGCGGGGAGAGGCTGCTCCCTCCCTCCTCCGCGTGGGTGGAACAGTGGGGAGAGCTCCAGACTCAGGGTCCGAAAGCCCTGGGTTCAAATCGGAACTTCACTACGCACTTTGTCTCTGCCTGCCTCAGTTTCCTAAACTGTAAAATGAGCTTAACAGAACTCTGCCTCCTTGGGAGGATCCAAGGAGATCCGTTTCTAAAGTGCCTGCCAATGATCAATAATGTGGAAATGGGTCTTGATCGATGATGCATATAAAACCCAGTGGAATTGCGTGTGGGCTGTGGGGAAGGGGGAGGAGGGGAGGGAAAGAACATGGAATCATGGGAAAATATTCTAAATTAATTAGTTGAATAAAAAATTTCAATTAAAAAAAGGAAAAATAAAAAGGAAATAAAATAAAGTGCCTGCCACAGGCTGGGTGCTTAATGCCTCTTCCCTTCCCCCTTTCCCCCTTTCCCATGACCTAACTCCCCACCTAGACTCACTTCAAGTGAATCTCCTTAGTTCAACCCAGACCTTGAAGAAGAATCTGTCTAAGACAGAAGGGCCAGGGCTGGGCAAATGGGGTTAAGTGACTTGCCCAGGGTCACACGGTTAAGAAGTGTCTCCGGCCACATTTGAACCCAGGACTTCCTGACTCCAGCTTTGGTTCTCTAGCCACCCTCCTAACTGTCCCCTTCAATAAGAATCTTGTCTACATCATGGACAAGTAGCCATCCAGCTTCTGCTTTGGGACCTCTAGGGATGGGGAACTCATTACCTGCCTCCTTCTCTGGGCAGTCCATGCCATCTTCTGTATGGGCAGCCTGGATCTGGGTCTGACATTGCCAGCCCATGCTGGTGCCCCCCCCCCCCCAGGCCCTCCGGACTACTTCCAAAGGTATGGAGGTCCTCTTCAGATGAGCCCCCGTCCTTTCTGCTCAGTGACAGGCAAAGAAAAGCAAGAGACAGTCCCTGCTTCCCAGGAGCCCACAGGCTACCTGGCTCTGAAGGCGAGAAACTTGGCTCCAGCGGCAGCAGCCCTCTTCCTCATGTGACATCCCTTCTTGGCTAAAGGTCGGACCCAGTACTGAGTCTGCCCCTACTCCAGGCGGACTCAGACCAGGGCAGAGGGTAGCAGGGCTATCAATATCGTTTCCTCCTTACCCTGGCCTGATCTTGTGGCACACAACTGGTTGTCTCCTCCACTGGACTGTGAATAGCTTGATGGTGAAGAGTGCCAACCTTCTTTGTACCTCCCAAGGCTTAGCCCAGTGCCTGGCACATAGTAGGTGCTTAATACATCCTTTATTCATCCATTAGGGCTCCCCTATTGGACTAAGATCTTTGAAGGCAGGGACTGCCTTTTGTACTTGCCAGTGCTTAGCCCAGTGCCTGGCACACAGTAGGTGCTTAATATATCCTTTATTCATCCATTAGGGCTCCCCTATTAGACTATAAGCTCTTTGAGGGCAGGGACTGTCTTTTACTTTTTTTTTTTGTACTTGCCAGTGCTTAGCCCAGTGCCTGGCACACAGTAGGTGTTTAATAAATTCTCTATCCATCCATTAGGGTTTCCCTATTAGACTGTAAGCTCTTTGAGGGCAGGGACTGCCTTTTGCCTTTCTTTGTACCTCTAAGAGCTTAGCCCAGTGCCTGGTGCACAGTAGGTGCTTAATGTTTATTGACCAACTGACCTCACATTAATGCTGCCCGGGTTCTTTTGGTGTCCACATCACAGTGGACTCATCCTGAACTTAGGGACACTCAAACCTTGGGGCTTCCCCCCATGAGGTGCTGTCTGCTCCTGTCTGATTATCTGGGCCTTTGTGGGGAGCCGCTTTCCTGGAGAATGCACAGCAGTGTGCAGCCGTGGGACAGCACCAGCTGGTCTTGGAGTTAGGGATCTGGGTTCAGATTCAGTCTCTTCCTACTGTTGGACCTTGGCCAAACCATTTAATTTCTCTGGGGCTTGGCTTCCTCTTCTGGAATGAAAGGATTGGGCCAGAGGGTCTGTAAAGGGCTTTCCATCTCCTAATCTGTGTGGCTGGGTTACAGATGTCAAGTGTCCAGAGGATGGGATCCAGGAACCTTGAACTCCAAGACCCCCCCCCCCACCTTAAGGGTTTTCTAAAGCCCTTATCTTCCTTCTTAGAGTCATTGTCTATTGATTCTAAGGCAAAAGGGTGAGGCAATGGGGATTAAGGGACTTGCCCTGGGCGACAAAGTTATGAAGTGTCCAAGGCAAGATTTGGACCAGGATCTCCCATCTTAAAGCCTGGCTCTACTAAGCCACCCAGCTCCTCCCACCTGCCCCCAACCCACTCTAATGGCTTCTTGATCTTTGACCTTAAGCAGGTCACCTGACTTCTGGGGGTCTAGTTGCTCATCAATAAATTGAGGGGGTTGGACTAGATGGCTCCTTCCAGCTCTAGATTGAAAGACAGCTGGGACAGAAGAGTATACGCCAGTTAAGAAGCATATCCCATGAAGTAGGGACATTAATTCATTGCTGGTGGAGTTGTGAACTGATCCAACCATTTTGGAGGGCAATTTGGAACTATGCCCAAAGGGCGACAAAAGAATATCTACCCTTTGACCCAGCCATAGCACTGCTGGGTCTGTACCCCAAAGAGATAATGGACAAAAAGACTTGTACAAAAATATTCATAGCTGCGCTCTTTGTGGTGGCCCAAAACTGGAAAACGAGGGGATGCCCATCAATTGGGGAATGGCTGAACAAACTGTGGTATATGTTGGTGATGGAATACTATTGTGCTCAAAGGAATAATAAAGTGGAGGAGTTCCATGGAGACTGGAACAACCTCCAGGAAGTGATGCAGAGCGAGAGGAGCAGAACCAGGAGAACATTGTACACAGAGACTAATACACTGTGGTATAATCGAACGTAATGGACGTCTCCATTAATGGCGGTGTAATGTCCCTGAACAACTTGCAGGGATCCAGGAGAAAAAAAACACCATTCATAAGCAAAGGATAAACTATGGGAGTGGAAACACCGAGAAAAAGCAACTGCCTGAATACAGAGGTTGAGGGGACATGACAGAGGAGAGACTCTAAATGAACACTCTAATGCAAATACTATCAACAAAGCAATGGGTTCAAATCAAGAAAACATCTAATGCCCAGTGGACTTACGCGTCGGCTATGGGGGGTGGGGGGGAGGAAAAGAAAATGATCTATGTCTGTAACGAATAATGCTTGGAAATGATCAAATAAAATATATTTAAAAAAAAAAAAAAGAAGCATATCCCATGAAAGATAGCACTTTGGGGGGCAACTAGGTGGCTCAGTGGATTGAGAACCAGGCCTAAAGAGGGGAGATCCTGAGTTCAAATTTGGCCTCAGATACTTCCTACCCATATGACCCTGGGTGAATCATTTAACCCCAATTGCCTACCTCTTACCACTCTTTTGCCTTAGAACTGATACATGTGATTGATTCTAAGGAAGAAGCAGAAAGTAAGAGAGAAAGAAGAAAGGAAGGAGGGAGGGAAAAGAAAGGAAGGTGAGGAAAAAAAG
Source organism: Monodelphis domestica (assembly GCF_027887165.1). NCBI lineage: Eukaryota > Metazoa > Chordata > Mammalia > Didelphimorphia > Didelphidae > Monodelphis > Monodelphis domestica. Next base: position 393,883,340 of record NC_077230.1, read on the forward strand.
AAAAAGAGAGAAAGAAAAAAGAAAAAGAAAAAGAAAGGAGAAAGAGTAAGAAAAAGAAAAAAGAGAAAGATGAAAGAAAAAGAAAGGAGAAAAAGAAAGAAAAAAAGAGAAAGCATAAGAAAAAACCAAGAAAAACAGAAAAAAGAAAGGAGAAAGAAAGAGAGAGAAAAAAAAGAAAGAAAAAGGAGAAAGATAAGAGAAAGGAGAAAGAAAAAAAGAAAGCAAAGAGAAAGAGTAAGAAAAACAAAGAAAAACAGAAAAAAGGAGAAAGAAAAAGAGAGAAAAAAGAAAAAGGAGAAAGAAGAAAGAAAAGCAAAAGGAGAAAGAAAAGCGAAAGGATAAAGAAAAGAGAAAGAGAAAGGAAAGAGAGAAAAGAGAGAAAGAAAGAAAGAGAGAGAGAGAGAGAAAGAAAGAAAGAAAGAAAGAGAGAGAAAGAAAGAAAGAGAGAGAGAGAAAGAAAGAAAAGAAAGAAAGAAAGAAAGAAAGAAAAGAAAGAGAGAGAAAGAGAGAAAGAAAGAAAGAAAGAGAGAGAAAGAGAGAAAGAGAGAAAGAGAGAAAGAAAGAAAGAAAGAAAGAAAGAAAGAAAGAAAGAAAGAAAGAAAGAAAGAAAGAAAGAAAGAAAGAAAGAAAGAAAGAAAGAAAGAAAGAAAGAAAGAAAGAAAGAAAGAAAGAAAGAAAGGAAGGAAGGAAGGAAGGAAGGAAGGAAGGAAGGAAGGAAGTCAGGCTCTTTCAAGATCAATCCCCCACAGATGGCAGTCGGTGACCTTGGCAGCTGGCACCTGTGTGGGAGGATGGGCTGGGTGCTTCAAGGGCTCATCCTAGAAGGGGCAGGGTGGCCCCTGAAGTAGGAGGGGGAGGTTTAGGGGATCACAAATTTAGAACTGAAAAAGACCTTTAGAGGTTACTCGGTCTCACTCCCTCATCTTACAAAAGAAGAAACTGAGGTCTAGGGAGCTCCTGCCCTGACCAGGGTCACTGAGCTAGGTAGGTGAGTCTGATGCCAAGTCCTGTGCTCTCATCCCAGCTCTGGGACCTGAGGCAGGTCTCTCCAGCGGTCCCCCTTCCACTCCGTAACCTTTCAGGCCGGTAAAGTCAAGTCCTCAGTGGGAGCGATCTGGGCTGGGCGGGAACAGCAGCCCGATCCTGCCTCAAACTAGCAAGTCAGTCAACAAGTAGCCATTCAGTGGGGGACAAACAGCCCCGCCCCCCAAAGGGAGCGTTGCTCATTCTCTCAGAGCTTCAGGACCTTTAGGGAGCCAAAAATAAAGGAAGAGCCCAGCAAGCCCCCTGGGAAGGTGGGAAAGAAGTCACTGACAAGTTGGGATAATATAACATCTTTTATTAAAAAAAAACCCGAACCCTTTCCCATCCCACCTCCCACCTCGGGGAGGGGCGGGAGGGGGGGCTGTGGCTATTCCTGTAAATTCCTATGGATGAGGGGGGAAGGAGTGGAGAATAGCGGGGCCCCCCCCTTCCTTAGAGCTTCCTCTTCACCCCAACCCCTCTCTAGATCCCCCTTGCCCGGCAGGAGCTGCGAGGAGATAAGATCAAGGATGGAGATGGAGATGTACGCAACCCCCCCCTCCCCCAGTTCTCCCCTCCTGGCTGGTATCTCCTCTGGCCCTGAGCAGGATAGTCACGAGGGTGGGGGTGGGGAGGAGTGAATGGTGTCCAGAGAAGGCCCCCCCCCCCCCACGCCCCTGCCTTGCACTCCCCGATGAAGCCGGGGACGCAAACATGCACGCGAGCTCCCCCTAGTGTCCCCACATCGCGACATTTCCGGGTGAAAGGCTCAAAAGTGAACGCGATTGCACAGGGGCTCCAGAGATGCATCCGCTCCCCCACTCCGGCCGCTCCCTGAAGCCCACAAAGCTGAGGCCCTCCGGCCAGCCGGCCTTCCCCTACCGGAGGATATCAGTGTTTCGTTGTGGTGGTTGTCATTGTCGGCGCCGTCCATCAGGGAGAGGCAGCTCCAAGCCTCCCTGGTCCAGGATGGAGGCGGGGCGGCCATGGAACCCACGGGGCTCACTCTGGGTCTCTATCACGTTCCCCAAGACCTGGAACCCAGCCCCGGGGAGCAACCCTTTCTCCCCGGGGGCTAGCAGGTGGCCGAAGGGGGCTGGTCCTCCAAAGCCAGGGGAGGGGGCGACTGTGTGCCCAGCCCGGGCCTCTCCTGTTCCCGGCTTCCTGGTGGGAGGAGGCAGGCGTACAGCCCATTTCTGGTCTCAGCACCAGGGGTCCCGGGAGGCTCGGCCTCGGCAGAGGCTGTCACTCCGCTGCCAGGCACTGTGGATGAGGCTCATGGCATCCTCGAATTTCTTCTTGTTGGAAGTTTCCTGGATGGCCTTGTGTGGGAGTTCTACCTGGGAAGAGACGAGGAGGGGAAGAAGGGAAGCTCTCTGGGCTTCTTCTCACCCCTGCTGAGCCCGAGTCTGTGTGACCTTGGGCAAGTCACAGCCTTCCCAGAGCTGCCCCATTCCTCCCTGGTGTGGGGGGGGTTGGGAGGAATGATTCCATTTGCCTCTCTGACCCCTTCTGGCTCTATGACACCGAGAATGGGCAGCCACTGCCCCCTAGAGGGTGTTGGGCAAACACTGGCTTAAGAGCCTCTTGTCAGGAGGGGAAACAGAGGCAGCAGAGCGAGATAGCAGAGCTGGAAGAGATCCTAGAGGCTGGAGAGTCCAACCCTCTCATTTTACATGGGAGGAAACTGAGGCCCGAGAAGGGAGTGACTTTCCCCAGGGAGCTAGGAACCCAAGACAGACTTTCTTGGGTTAAAAGAAGCCTGACCTAGTTTGGATCCTGGGATTCTGTCCCGGCTCGGCCACAGGCACCCTGGGAGAGCCCTCGGCGGCCCAGCCCTAGCTTGGCAGGCAGCTGGGGCCCAGATGGCAGAACAAGGTCGGGATCTGTCTCAGACTAAACGCCAACATTCTGCAGTCGGAGATTCCTTCCGGCAGGGTTCTTGGGCTATTATTATAGGGTTCCAGGTAAGGACAAAAGATGCTCGTGGACCAGCCTGCTGGGTGTGTTTCTAATACTTCCCGTGCCTGACTTCTGGATCCTGGCACCGAAGTGGGGCTCAAATCTGGGGGGTTTCTGACTGCCCCCCACCGGCAGTCCAAAGGTCTGGGCCAGGTGCTGGCCTCCATCTCTCTTAGCTTGTTGTTTGCCCAACTGATGCTCGATTCTCTGCCCTGTCGCGGGTCTCCCCATCCCCCGCAACGTCAGTAAACATGTTTTCAGCGCAAGTTCGCTCTCAGAGGAGCCCAGGCCAGGCCGGGCCGGGCGCGTTACCTGGAAGAGGGCTCTCCACCCAGAGCTCAGTGCAGACAGGAATCGGTCCAGTTCTGTAGTGCAACTCAGGTAGATGACCCAGGGCGGGAGGAACTGCTGCCGGTCCTGGGAGAACTCCTGGGGGCAGGGGGCGCGGTCAGGGCGGGGCGGGGGCGCGGGAGGCCCCCCCCCCCGGCCCAGGCACCCCCGCATCTCGGGGACTCACCAAGACGCAGTACTCCTTGCCGGGCTCGGTCAAGACGGCGGCGATGTCGGCCAGCTCTGCTGTGCCCAGAGAGCGGAAGAAGCTGGTCTGGCAGTCCTCGTGGCACGTGAAGAGCCGGTCATCGGTGACCACCAGGCAGCAGGGGAGGCAGGGGCTGGGGGCGACGCCCTGGGGGATGACCTGGGCCAGAGACGGAGGAGGCCAGGCTGGCCGGGCCCCTTCTCCGCCCACCCCGTCCCTCCTCCCAGAGAGGGCGTCTCGACCGCCTTCATGGGACCCATAGGAACACTCAGGCCTGGGGAAGGACGGGACCCACCCGGGAGCACCCGGCTGCTACGAGTCCTGCTGAGGCTTCAAGGGCGCCCCGGCCCCTCGGCCCAAGTCCCGGGAGGGCCCTCGAAGGTGGCTCCAACGCCTCCACGACTCACCCCCTTGGAAACAGCCTGGCAGAGGTGCTGCATCCAGTCTGCCATGTCCGTCTCGTTGTCCGCACTCAGCTCCAAGCACGGCCGGTCCGCGAGGATCACCTGGAAGGCGTGCGGCCGATCCGTGGTGTTGGACCTCCGGCAGCCGCCACACTGCTCCCCCCTGGGCCAACCGCGAGACAGGGAGAGGGATGGGAACGGGAGGGCGGCAGGGGGACCCCGACGGCCGCCTCCACGCCCCGGGGCTCCGCGTGTGCTCCCCAAGAGAACCCCGAACACCCCCTCATCAGCTCAGGGGCCACTCGCGGACACCCATTGCTTCCTAAGCTCTGCCGCACCTCAGCGCTCCAGGAAAGGCCCTGGGCAGGCCAGTGGGGGAAGGACCGTCCACACTGGGAGGGGAGGGTGGATCCCTAGCAGGACGAAACCAGAGCTCTGGACCTGCCTTTGGAATAACTGTTAGAAGGAATGGCTCCCTTGGAGGGGGCAGGGGGGGAATTCAGGTGACGTAAGAACAAAACCATTTTCAATATATTTTTTAAAGAAGACCCCAAAGCTAGTTCTAATTCTTCCTGAAGGAGATACCGCTCCACAATACAGAGGATGACGGCTTAGCAAGCCTCTGCTTGGATACATCCTGTGATGGAGAGCTCGCCACCAACTCTAGGCAGCCCCTTCCCCCGTGGGGCAGGGCCCGGGGATAAGATGTTTTTCCCTGCAGCAAAACTCCACTGGCCTCTGGAGTTCCTATTCTCTGCTCCTGGCTTTGCTTTCAGGGCCCAGGATGAGTGAGACTTGACTCCCTCCCTCCGTCTGTCTGTCTGTCTGTCTGTCTGTCTCCCCACCCCTCTCCCTCCCTCCCTCCTTCTTAAAACTCGGATCTTCTGAAAGTCTTGGAGGCAAGGTGGCAGAAAAGTGGCAGGGCTAGGCAATGGGGGGTTAAGGGACTTGCCCAGGGTCACCCAGCCGGGACCTCCCACCTCCAGGCCTGGTTCTCTGCTCACTGAGCTGCCGAGCGGCCCCTAGCCCTTTCGAGTACCCCGCAGCACTTGAAAATGGCTCTCGTGTCCCCCCAGAAGGGACGAAGCTCTCTGGCCCTGAGGGTCCCCGAAGCACGTACCCCATGTTCACCGAGAGCAGAGGGGTGACGTCCGTGCGGTCAGGATACTGATAGAGGATCCCGTTGCTGCAGGGAAGAGAGGGCAGGGTGAGCAGGGCGCGGCCTCTGCCCAGCACCCCCGCCAGGGCCTCTGGCTCTGCCGCCGGGGCGCCGGGGATCCTGGGTGGCGCCCTGCGTGGACACTCGGCAGGACCTGCGCTGCTCGTCTCTCCCCTCCCCCCAGGGCTCCGCACCTGAGCACCACGAAGCAGGTCTTCCAGTGCTCCTTGCCCAGGTAGGACGTGCCGGCCTTATAGTGCAGCATCCCTTCTTTGGTGACGGCGCTCTCCACGAGGGACGAGTAGTGGCAGGGGGCCGGGCTCGGGGACTCGTCCAGAGGGTCCTCCCAGTGCACCAGGCCATAGAATCGCACAGCCACTGCTGACGCCTGGGGGGCGGGAGGGAGACAGACAGACAGACGGACAGACAGACAGACAGGGCGGTGGGTGGGAGGAACATGACCTCAATCATCGCCATTCCCTCACTCCGGGCCATCAGCGGGCCCTGGGCAGGTCTAGTGGGGGGGATACCCCAGTTCAGACTGGACTCACTGCCTCCCCGGTTCCTCTTTAGCACTCACTTTCCCTCTCAGAATGGCCATTTCTGGGGCAGAAGAGCGGCTGCTGCTAGGCAGCGGCAGTCGAGGCCTCCTGGGTCCGGGCCTGGCTCTCCCTCCCTGCCCCCCCCCCCCCACTGTCCTTTCAGGCCCACCTCTCCACCCGCCCCCTGGCTGGGCCCTCATCCCTCCTGAACCACCACATCGTCTGACCCAGGCTCCCCACTTCCCCAAGCCACCGGCTGCAGAGCCACTTGCAGCACACGGGCTGTGGATTAGCTGCTGTCAGCCTTGGGGAAGAGTCCCCTGCTCTGGGGAAGTCACAGCCTTCTTCCTCCTGGCACCCCCACTGGCCATACGGGGAACGATGAGCCCCTTGGCTTGGCGCGGGAAGGAAGCTCCTGGGCCCTGGCTCCAAGCTGGCTTCTCAATGGCCTCCCCTCCTAGGAGTGTGGCCTCCTCAAGGAAGCCTCCCCTGATCTCTCTCCTTCCTTCCTTCCTAAGGTCAACCATAGGACTACACACTGATTGCCTGAACAGGACGACTCTGGGGCATCGGGCCAAGTCTCTCATCCAGAGATGAGGCACAGAGGCCTTACAGGACCCTCTGAGGCTGCCAGGTGGGAAGCATCAGAACTAGGAAGCATCAGAAGCAAGGAAGGAAGGAAGGAAGGAAGGAAGGAAGGAAGGAAGGAAGGAAGGAAGGAAGAAGGAAGAGAGAGAGAGAGAGAGAGAGAGAGAGGAGAGAGAGAGAGAGAGAGAGAGAGAGAGAGAGAGAGAGAGAGAGAGAGAAAGAAAGAAAGAAAGAAAGAAAGAAAGAAAGAAAGAAAGAAGAAAGAAAGAAAGAAAGAAAGAAAGAAAGAAAGAAAGAAAGAAAGAAAGAGAAGGGAGAGAAGGGAGAGAAAGAGGGAGGAAGGGGGAGGGAGGGAGGAAGGAAGGAAAGGAAGAGAGGAAGAAAAAAGAGAAAGAAAGGAAGACAGAAAAAGAGAGGGAGAAAAGAGGAAGGGAGGAAGGGGAAGAGGAAGGAGAAAGGGAAGGAAGGGAAAAGAAGGGAAGGGTAGAGCTGGCTCCCACTCCTGTCCAGCCTCACAACACAGCCTTCTTCAGATTCTGGTCTCTCCAGCCAAACTAGCCTCCTTGTGGATTCTTGTTCTTGGCATTGGCTCTTCTCTTTCCAGGCCTTGAGACCCTTGATACGGATTGTTCCCCAGGCCTGAAGGCCCTTCCTCCCTCCCTCCTCATGACTCTTAGAACCTTTAGGTCCTTCCCCCTCAGCCCGAGTGCCACAGGTTCTTTTCTGATCCCACCTCACCAGAAAACCCATTTACTTTTTGTATTTTAAGTATCTAGGTCTACATGGCACTTCTCCCAGTAGAATGGAGACTCCAAGAGGCCAGGGACTGCTTTGTTTTTGAAAAGAAATCCTGAGAAATGAGCCTGGAGAGGGAGACCCAGAGCCCAACTGGGTTTTAATTGCATCCTAGGGGCAATAGGGAGCTTTTGAAATTTCTTGAGTAGCAAAGCATTGTGGTCAGAAATCCCATTAGCACAGCAGCGGCCCAGGTGGATGTTTAATAAATGCCTGTTATACGCCCCCTTTCCCAGAGCCCCTGTCAGCAAGCAGATGATGGTGCCACAGAGTGGTACTGGGAGGGGGTCTCACCCCCCACCCCTTGCCAGGCCTTCTGCCACATTCCCCACCCCCACTCTGTAGAGACAGACAGACAGACCCCTGCCCCTCCCCTGGCCCAGTCCTGGCCTCCTACCTCACATTTCGATTCTTGGGCCACAAACTTGGCGAGCGCCAGCTTCTCCATGGTGGCATCCGTTAGGACACTGGGGTAGGGGGGCTCCCGGCAGCCCTTGATCATCGCTGACTTGAGAGAGACCAAGAAAAACCTGTAGAAAGGGGGAGCAAGAGCAGTGAGGGTGGGAGGGGAGACCCTCGGGGTGCAGAAGTAGAGCTTGGGGTCTCCTCCCCACACCCCCATCCTTCCACTGAAGGGCACCCGAGTGCAACGGGTCTGGGGGTCCAAAAGCCAGGAAAGGAAGGAAACGGGCCCTGATGGGACCCTTACTCTGTGCCAGGCACAGGCTGGATCCTTTACAATTACAACCTCAATTGGTCTTCAAAACAGCCCCAAGAGGCAGGGACTATAGTTAGCCCCATTTAAAGATGAGGAAACTGAGGCAAATAGGTGAAATAACTCGTCCAGAGTCACAATGACCCTGGGAGGAGCAAATGAGATAATAATCACGAGGGACTTAGCACAGGGCCTGGCATCAAAAGAAACTATACAAGTGTCCATCGTTGTTATTACTGCTATTAAGTAAGAAGCATCTTTTGTATTATCCTCCGCTTTCTTAAAAGTTTATTTAATTAATTTAGAATATTTTTCCATGGTTACAAGATTCACGTTCTTTCACTTTTCTCCCAAAGCCGACACACAATTCCTCTGGGTTCTACATGTGTCATTGGTCAAGACCTATTTCCATATTATTGATGTTTGCACCAGGGTGATGGTTTAGAGTCTACATCCCCAGTCATATTCCCATCAAACCATGTGATCAGGCAGTTGTTTTTCTTCTGTGTCTACTCCCACGGTTCTTGCTCCAGATATCCTCCACTTTGAATGGTCCAAGGCCCTTTTTTTTTTTAATTTTTTAATTTTAGGCAATGGGGGTCAAGTGACTTGCCCAGGGTCACACAGCTGGGAAGTGTCTGAGGCCAGATTTGAACCTAGGACTTCTTGTCTCTAGGGCTAGCTCTCAATCCACTGAGCTACCCAGCTGCCCCCCCAAGGCCCTTTCTAACAGCCTCCCTGTGGTGTCGAAGCCTAGAGCCTGATGAGGACAAGAAGGGGCTTCCCAGACCATCTTGTTCTATCCTCTCATTTTACAGAGGAGGAAACTGAGGCTCAGAGGGGACTTCAACTTCCCGTGTTCATGCAAGTCATAAGTGGGAGAGTTAGGTGTTGAACTCAGCTCCTCTGATTCCAACCCAGCCCAAGCAACACACACTTATGTGCCAAGCACCAAGCCAAGTATTGGGGGTTTCAAGATCAATGAAAAAGAGTCCCTGCTATGGGGGGTAGCATAGAGAGTGAGGCCTAGAGTAGGGAGGACCTGGGTTCAAATCTGACCTCAGTGGGACCCCGTGGGACCCTGGCAAGTCACTTAACTCTGACTAGTGCTTGCTGCTCTTTTATCTTCAAATTGAGGGAGAGACAGAGATAGAGACAGAGAGACCCAGAGAAGGGGCGTGCCTTGCACTAGTGGAGGGCTGCAGGCTGAAGGAGAGGATTTCACATCTGATCAGTTGCCAAATTTCATCAATTCCAGCTGAAGTGGGCAGCCCATAATTTCCTGGGCCAGGCACTCCATCTCTAGTCTCCAGACCTTTGTCTTGGCTGTTCCTCCTGCCCAGAATGCCCTCCCACTTCCCCTCAGCCTCTCTAAAGTCCTTTAAGGAGCAGTCTATGAGCCCCATCCCTGGATGAACCTTTCCTGATCCCCGGCAGACCTCCCAATGTTCCCTCTTCTGTGCTCCCACCTTCAAGTAAGTTCCTTGGGAGCAGGGACTGTTTCTGTTATTTTTAAAGCCTCACCTTCGGTCTCTGCATCTAAGCACTGGGCCTGGACTCAGGAGGATGGAGGACAGCGGAGGACAAATTCCCTTCCTAGCTGTGACCCTGGGTTAGTCACTTGGCCCTGTGTGCCTCAGTTTCCTCATCTGTCCCATAAGTGGGAGGCCAGGACAAACCAGTATCTCGGCCAAGGAGCCCGCCCCCCACCCACCCACAGGGCCTCTTACTCTGCCAGGGTCACGTCTGACGCGTCCAGAAGAAACTGCTTCCTGCGGTTGGTGCACACCAGCCTCACCGTCTGCTGATCCAGGCCGACCTGGGAACCAAGACAAGCCGTATGTGTGTGTGGGTGTAGGAGCACACGGATCCCCACCCCCCGGCCAGAAGGAAGCTCGGCTGGGGCGCGGGGACCCTCTGGCCTCCCTGGCGGATGGAGCCTCAAACCCTGCGGCACTGTGCCGTCCATGTCCAGACCTTGACCCCAGACCGCTGGGCGGGTGTAACTGGGAGGAGGCAGACTCGCGGAGCTCCCGAGGGATGGGGGGGGGGGGAGGGTGATGAGCTCTGGCCCCTGATCCGAGCTATCCGGGGCAATAAAGGGGTGTCTGCGGAGCAGCCCCAGGGGAGACTCACCGAGACGTAGTCCAGTTCGTTGTAGGAGACGGCCTCTTCCACGAGGTACGGCTTCTCCGTGGCCCCTGGGGAGGAAGCTGCAGGTCGGCTTCCTGGAGGAGCACCCCCCTTCTCCCCCAGGCTGCCTGGGAGGGCTGGAGGAATGGCCCGGGGGATGGGGAGGCTGGGGGGGGGGGCAGCCCAGCCCCAGGCATCCAAGGGCAGCCCTTCTCCACAACAGGAAGCCTCCAATGCCGGTGGGGCAGCTGGGGGGGGGGATGGGGGTACCCCGAGGCTGGGGACCACAGCGAAGGCCTCCTGGAGGAAGAGGCCCTCAGAACCTGACGGGGCTGGGCGAGGGGAAGGCTCTCTGGGCTCAGGGTGCAGGCAGAGGGGCCCCCCCACCCCAGGAAGGCCGGAAGGGGAGGAGTGGGGCAGCGCGTGGAACGCTCAAGCCCCGTTAGAGGTACCTTTTCGGAGCAGGTAGATATAACAGTCGGTCAGCAGCACGTACATGAGCTGCAGGTTTCCTTCCATGTGGCCTGTGCTCATGCGGATCATCTGGGTGGCCAAAGGGAGAGAAGGCCCCTGCCTGTTAGAGACCGGGAGCTTTCAGTCTGTCCTGGCAGCTGTCTGCTCACTCCCCAGGGCCCCGCCCAGCCTTCAGGAGGAGTCCTGGGTTCCACTATGACCTCAGCCACTCCTCAGTGGCGAGACTGTGGGCGAGTCACTGGCTCCCACCTGCCTAGTCCTTGCTACTCCGCTAGTAGTCTCAGAACCACCCCATTCTGGGTAGCCTCCCAGCTGGAGCTATTCGAGAGGCCAGCTAGCCAAGGCTATTGGTCCTGAGGCAGAAGGGAAGCGTTTTTAAATATCTATACAGAATAAATCAGGGAAAGTCTAGATAAAAAGCGGAGGGTAAGAAGGTTCTCTGGGGTCCCAGCTCCGGGAAGGGGGGGGGGCGCAGTGAACCCCCCCCCAACTCCGCCCCGCTGCCTCGCTCAGTCTCCCCAGACAATGAGGAGGTGTGTAAAGTGGTGCCTTTGGCCCCTCCCCCACTCCTTCCCTCCATCGGGAGGGCTGAGGCTTACCCTGAAGAGCTGCTCTTCATTCTCCCGAAAGACATGAATCATGAGGAGGAGGAGGTGGTTGTTGTCTACCCTGGGAGGGGGGAGGGGAGAGAGGGGGAGTCAGGCGCGGGGAGGGAGGGAGCGGGCAGTGGAGGCAGACCATGCATGCGCCGGGGAGGAGGGCACCTGGGTGCCTCATTCCAGCCGGAGAACTTCCAACCAAGACAAGAACTGGCGCGGGGAAGCTTGGGGGCTCCTTGGCGCTGGGCTGCGGAGGCCGATCCCTCCGAACCCTGCGGGCCATCATCCCTCCTTCTCGGACCCTAGTCTCAGCCTCCGGGAGAGGCTTTCTACTTTCTTTCCCTGCACATGGAGCCTCCTGCTCTTCACGCTCTCCCTGCTCCTTCCGAGGGGGCGGGCGGCCGTCCTCACCTGAACTCAGACGGGTGGCTCATCTCCAAAGGGCTCCCCTGGCCCTCGTCCACGCCGGAGTCCTCGGCGCTGCTCACCCCCGGGCTGGGCTGGTCCCTCTTGATGGGCTCCGGTGGGGGCGCGGCGGGGCACTCCCGGAGCACGTCGGAGGGCTCCTCGGCGGGGCACTCTAGGGGCCCAGGGGCGGTGGCTTCTTCTTCTTGTCTCCCTCCTTCTTCTTGGCCAGCAGCCTCAGGGCTACGAGGAACATGTAGCGGTTGGCCAGGCCCTGCAGGGTCATGGTGGCCACCACCTGATGGAGCAGCGTTTGGACTCTCGACGGTAAATCGGTAGAAGTCCATTGGGGCTGCAAGCCCTTCGCTAAAGTTGCAAAATGGCGGCGGCCTCTCCGGGGTGTCCCTGGGGGAGCCACTCCGAAAGGACTGGTCCGTGCGCTCGGCGCAGGAGGGCCAGCCGCCCGGGTCCAGCTGCCCGTTGAGCTGGTCCATGACCTTGCTCAGGGGCTGGCCCACGCTCTCCATGGACGTGTCCTTCATCTCGGGGATGCGCAGGCCCATCTGGCTGAGCTCCGAACGGTCGCTGCTCTCGGCGGCGCTGCCCGGGCCCTCGCCCGCCTCCTGAGGGGAAGCTGGTGCCGTGCTGCCAGGGTCGGCCCGGGGCTCGGGGCCATTGAGGCAGCTATCGCCGCTCCCCGGCTTGGCGCCTTTCGGCTGGCCCAAGGCAGGGTGCAGGGGGCTGGCCTCCTCTTCTGGCCTGGCCTTCTTCTTCTTGGCCGTCTTCTTCTTCTTGGTGACCCTGAGACCAGAAAGGATGGGGAGAGGTGGAGGCTTTGGGCCCAGATGGAGCCCACAGACCCAGGCTGTGCTTTCCCTGCAGAGGCAGGGGGCAAGGGGCCTCAGGAGCACCGGGAGGACTGAGGAGGGCTCAGCTCCATCCCTGGGATGCCTAATAGGGGCCCAGAAGCCCAGATTTTGGAACCAGAAGGGGCCCTACAAGCTATGGAGTTCAAGCCCTTCATTTTACAAATGAGGAAACTGAGGCTGGCAGGGACGTGCCCAGCATCACACAGCCATAAAGTATCAGAGATGAGATTTGAACCCAGGTCTTCCTGACTCCCCAAGTGGCAGCTAGAAATGGCTAAATGGCATCATCCAGAGCGTCCTGGAATTTGAATTCGGGAGTCCCGAATTCAAATCCTGCCATTGACACTTACCCGCTGTGTGGCCCTGGATAAGTCACTTAATTTCTCTTGGCCTCAGTCTCCTCATCTGTAAAATAAGGGTTGTAATAACCCCTGTGGCTATCTCATGGGGGTGTTTAAGAAGTTCGGATATATGGAAGCACTTGGAAAAGCTTTAAAAGCTCGCTATAAATGCCCGGTATGGTGATTATCATCATAATATAAAACAATGCTATATATTATTTTGTGCTGCATTATATGTGGTCATGTATTGTAATACAATGACTCAGAAATATCTGGGGGAACAGGCTAGGCCCCTGCTGCCTTCCCCTCTTGCCCCCCAAATCTCTCCAAAGAAACAGCAGTCACTCTGAGCCCCAGACGGCAAGGCCCAGGCTAAGTGCAGGACGCATCCTCGGGGAGAGCTTCAGGGATGGCGAGGCTCCCCCTGTAGGGCTGCCTTTGGGGGCGCCCCGTCCGTCCCTGCTGACCTGATCACCTCCAGTTCTGTGCTCGCCTCCTGCAGGTCCGAGGCCCTGGCCTCCCCCTTGTCCTGAGAGGCGGCGTGCACGGGGGTGGTATCGGAGGAGGACACAGCGTCCGCCCGCTCCTCATTGAAGGGGTTGTAGCGTGGCGTGGGGCTCTTCGTGGAGGCCTTGCCGCTGGTCAGGTCGGAGGCGGTGGAGCGGGGGCAGCTCACGGTGTCCGTGAGGTCTCCATCTGGGGCGAAGAAGAGAGCGGGGAGAACCGCCCATCAGACATGGCCGCCGGGCACCCCGGGGTTCCTGACCTCAGGAGGGGAGGCGGGTGAGCCTCCTCCCAGAAAGGCTATCAGAGGACCTCAGGTTCTGGGGCTGCAGGGAAGGCCTCGCGCGATCTCCCCATCTACTACGGAAGCCTCGCCAGAGGTTCCTCCCAGCCTGACTCAGCGGCCTCGAGGGAGGCAGGACGGAGATGCTTCCCTCGCTTCCTTGGCCACCAGGAAGGCTGAGCAGGCACAGGATGGTCCCTTAGCGTCCCCTCCGATGTGCTCTCATCAGACTGCCCCAGAGGGGTGCAAGAGGAAGCAGCTGAAGAGGGAGGGAGAGAAGGGAGGCCAGGAGAGCGGCGAGTGAGCAGAGACGGGGGCACAGAAGGAAGGATGAGAGGCGGAGGATGGAGGGAAGGAGAGAGAAGAGAGGGGCAAGGAGGGTGAGAGGCCGAGTGGGAGGGACAATGAGAGCCAGAGGATGGGGGGCAGGAAAGATGAAGAGCAAAGAAGGGGTGCTGGGAGGCCGAGGCCTAGAGAATGGAGAGCTGGAAGAAGCAGGGCCAGAAGGGACAGGGAGGGGATTCGATGTGCAGGACAGGGCACCCAAAGCGACTCTGGGCTCCTCAGCTGAGCTACAAAGGTCCGAGCATCCGCTCTCTAACTTGTTCTTGCTCCTGTACACCCAAGAGGCCCCCCCGATCTGACCACTCATCTTGTCCTGCTTGTCCTTGCCTTCCACCTTCCACCAAGAGGCCGGACCAGGGAGATGCCCCCTTTGGAAGAGTCATCACTGCAGAAAGGAGGTGATTTGACTCCCAGCGGTGCCCTCAGTTCTTGGGGGGGAATTGGAAGATGGCGCAAGGCTAAGGGCTGCCATGAAAAGCATATAGACACAGCATTCATCAGGCGAATATGGAAAAAGAAGAGTCCAGGTGGCGGAGCAGCCAGGGCCAGGGTTAATGGGGTGAGGGACGCAGGACATCACGCTGCATTTCCCAGCTCATGCACATCTCCCTGCCCATTATCTACCCTGAGTAAACGTGGCCTCGGCCTCTGCTCCCCAGGGCCCATCTGGAAGGGCCCATCTCGCTAGAAGCATCTTAGCAGGTTCTTGAAAACAACAGGGCAGCCGCCTGCTGAAGGAGCAAATTTCCTTTCAGCGTTTAGGGGAAGGGAAAGGGCTGAGTGCTAGCTCAGCCTTCACTTTTGCAGTCTTGGTTGGATGAGGACTAAGGACATCAGCCATGGGCCCTGGGGCTCCGACACCACTGGAACCCGACTCAAAGACTTCAAGCAAGGAAGACTCTTAGAGATCCGTCTGGGCCAACGAGCTTATTTTACGGATCGAGAAACTGAGGCTCATGGACTGCAGAGGTCACAGAAGGAGTAAAAAAGCAGAACAGAAGTTCTCTTTCCCCACTCATGCTGCCTCAGGGTCTCCGCCGTCCATTTATTCTCTCCTGAGTCTCTATCGCTCCCCTCAACCTATGCAGCTGGCAGAGTGATCGCTCATGTTCGCTCATCCCTCCCGAGAAGAAGTCACCAGTGGGGCAACACACCACTGAACCTCCTGGTCGCTAAGGCTGCCGGGGAAGAGTGTGGGGCCTCGGAAACCCACCGACTCTGCAAGCCAGGAACCGTGCCCAAAAGGGTGGCCAACTGGACCACGGATGCCACAAGCGTTAGGGCTCAAGATGCCCCAGGAAACTGGAAATGCTGCGGGTGCAGCCCTCTGCCATCGAGGGGTTTCTCTTGGGAACCCTTTCATTGCTGGAGGAATTAGAGGACTAGCTACCCCTAGGGACCCAGCCCTACCAAGGCCACGAGTGCTGTTAGTTCTGAGGTGCTGCGGAGCAAGGCTAAGCCCCATTCACCAAATGACTGCAAGAGGCAAGAGGGAGTTTGATTGGAGGTTGTGGTTAGTTGTTAGGCTGCTGAGGAAAGAAGAAAAAAACCCCCAAACAACCCAATGCACATCGTGTGTGCCACGAGAAGAGCTGCTCGAGGAAATCAAAGCTCCTGGGATGGAATTCCGGGCTGTAAAAGCCAATTTGCACAGGAACGTGGATTTGGGGAATGTCACTAGTGAATGTTTCGGATGCAGGAGAAGATCGAGTTTGATCATCACCTAATTATTTCTCCTCATTAAAGCTTAGATGTTTCTAACTTGGGCTATTGTAAGAAGACAACATGGGACCTATTGCCAGGTCAACTGGGGACCTCGTTGTAGTATTTATAGCCTTCACTATGAAAGGAGATTGGGGGACAATGATGAGCCTGGTAAATAAGCACGGTGGCTGAAAGCGTCACAAATTCATGGATTTTAGGAGCTAATCTCCTCATTTTACACCAGAGACAACGGAGGCCTGGGGACGGGGGAGGAGGGGATGCAGCGAGGCAGTGGCCCCCTGCTAAGGGCCCCTCGCTGAAAAATAGAACAACCAAGAATCAAATCCGGTCCTCTGACCGCCAGCCCCGACGTTCTCCTCATCAGCCTCTCTGCAGGTCGAGGCAGCCCGTACTGCCCTTCCCTGTGAAGCTACCTTATGGCTATCCCTGATCTAGAACTTTAAACTCAAGGCAGTTGCATCTTGCCATTGAGGACACTTTTGTCAAGGAAGACCTATGACCAAGGAGGACCGTTTAGCTATCTCGGGGGCTAATAAAAGCTAGAAAGAGCTTTTGCTTTGAGTAGTCACAGAAATCTGGCAAACAGTCCTCTTCTAAATGGGCTACAGGCTAAGTGAGATCCCTGAGGTACGGCCGAGGTGGACACAAGAGAGGACCAGCCCCATGGCTGACGGATTTCCTGAACCTGCTGCAGAGGCAACACCAAACTGGTTTTCCCTTAGTAAAAAGCCCCATTGCCTTCTCCCAAAGGGGATCCAGTGGCCCTGAGGCGATCCAGTTAGATTTCAGCCCCTCCTAGGACTGGAGGACTTCACCCAAGCAGAGGAAAGCCACTCATTCTGAGAGAGAGAGCTTTGGGATCATTTGACTTGAGGAGGCTTCCAGATGGTGCCCCTCACGGGATTGCTCTATGGAATAAATCGGAAGTGCCTGGGAAGGAGAGGTCCTTTCTGACACCCACGGGAGCCAGGAGAATGACCGAAATTAAACATGGGAGGAAATGGGCAACCTGGCCCTCCCAGGAAGTGCATCCATCAAACAATTCCCAATAGACATTCCTATAAGGGCAGCCAAAATGCCCCCAAAACTACCACACGGGTCTCACTGTGCTTGGAAAGGCAGGGGGCACAGCTAGGTCAAGGTTCTATAGAATTCCATCGGGATCAGAAAGCCAATTTTTGGATTTGTTATCATCACTGTTAATGGACTGATTTCAGAACATGCAGCAAGCTTGGCATGGAAATGGTGCAAACCACAAAAACAGGCTAGCAGCGGGCTATATCCCCACCTTCCCAGTCTGTGCTGGGGACAGACGGCACTGCTGGAAACACATCTCCAAAATCATAATCTACAAAAACGAGGGACAAAACTGAAGATTAGAAACACAGGCCATTGGAAGAGGGGAGGGGGGGAAGAGCAGGTCAATGGGGAGGGGAACATGGGAAGAAAACATGAGAGAGAAAAAAATTTAACTTTCTATATTTCATTTAGAAATTTAAGAATAATTTGCTGGCAACCCCAGCATGGTGGACAGGTCAGCTATTCCCCTAATGAGTACCCGGCATAGTTAGCCCAGGAAACCTCAGAAAGATCAATAGGGTTTTTCACTTAAAAAAAAAATCAACACACATTCACATAAACGCACAAACAAAATATAAAATAAATATAAGACGAGTACTTGACTTTGGCAGAAAATGAGCTAAGTCAAGACTGTTATAATTGGGTCTATCATTTGCAGGATCCTAGACTCAGAGTTGGGAAGGATCATTCTTTTTTTTTTTTTTACAAATGGGGAAACTGAGACCCAGAAAAGTGCCCATGTCGTCAGAGGGTAGAGTCAAGATTCCAATCCAGATCCTCTTGATTCTAAATAAAACCCTTGACTTCCTCTATCTTTTGCCCTCTCTTAGGATCCCTTAAAAGGTGACCCAGAACCTCCATCCCATGTCCCAGAGATCCTGGTGCCTTCTGTATGTTTCCTTCTGGCATTTCTTTCCAGCAAATTATTTCTCCCATTGCCACTGACTCAACCAAAGAAGATGAAGCTAATTCTTTGGCAGGGAGAGGAGGCTTCCACTTGGGCTGTCCTCAGGGACTGAAGCCCTTCCTGTGGAGCCAGAGTGGGGTCCCTGGTAGGAAGCTTTGCAAATGAACAAAACCCCCCAGTCTGAAAGGAGTCAAGTTCCAGGCAAGTAAAAATTCTCATCCAAAAGAACAAAAATGATCACCCACCATGCTGGTAGCCAGCTTCTTCGGGTCACTGCGTGGCTCTGGTCAGCATGAGGAAGATTTTGGGGTTTTTTGTTTTTTGTTTTTTTTTTATTTCATTTTTATTCCAAATTCTTTCCCCTTCCCTCCACTGAGAAGGCAGGGAACACGATGCACATCATAGGGGTGATATGCCCATTATATGAACAGCCAGCACAAGGGAGATTGAGATATTGTCACAGATTTTTTTCCTAACGCCCCTCGACTACCCGGATTAGTCTCCAAAGGATCTGATCGCTTCCCAGTCAAGGTGAGACCATTTTCCTAGAATAAGGTGGCGATTCCCCGGGATTCAGGCCCCTGCGGCCCCCCGTGACCCCTGTGTCAGCCCCCTGCCCCAAAGGCACTCGCCTTCTCCCCTCTCAGAACTCGGCCAGCCTGCAGTCGGGGCAGTCTGTCCCCTCCTGAGCCCAGAAAGGTGCCCCGTGCCCAGGCCGCGTCACTGACCCTCGCTCGATGGCGCGATGGCGCTGTCGTCCCATTCCAGGTTAGTGGAGGTGACCGAGTTGAAGGAGTTGAGGGACAGACTGTCCGAGCCGTGGACCGAACTAGGCAGCCGGTCTTCAAAGTCCAGCAGATACTGCGGCTTGTAGTAGTCAGGCATGTAGGGGGCCAGATCTAGGTACGGAGCGTCCTGGGGAGACAGCAGGAGGTTAGGCTGGGCCAGGGATGCTGGACCTGCACGTCCCTGCCACCGACAGCCCCTCCCCCAGCCGGCCACCCGCTGACCCACAGACGCTGGGGACACGCTGGCTGCCGGGAGAGACGCTGTGGAAAACAGTGCAGGGCGCTCGGTGGAGAGAGAGCCAGGCCTAGATGGGAGGTCCTAGGTTCCAATCTGGTCTTAGACTCTTCCTAGCTGTACCTCCATGGCCCAGCCCTTACCGCTCTTCTGCCTTAGATTTATATTAACTATTAATTGATTATTGATTTTGAAATGTATATCAAATCTAAACCTAAAGGGAAGGGTTTTAAAAAGCAAACAGTAAATGGCATGGGCATGGTCATCTGAGGGGAGGAAGAGAGTGCTGAACACCAAGGGCATCTGGACACACTTCCCAAAGGATGCGGCCCCTGAGCTGGGCCTTGCAGGAAGCCCGGGATCTAGAAAGCCACTCCAGAGAGGAGGGCAGCCTACACAAAGGCTCGGAGGTGGGAGATGGGGGGCTGATAGGATGCTGGGTCCAGGGCCTGGCAAGATCCCTAGAGCCAGCCTGGAAGGGCTTTAGAGGACAAGTGGGGGAATCTGTGCTTTACCCAGGAGGCATTTCCTGCCCCATGATGCTCTCCATCAAGCCTAATAATAGCTAACGATAATCACTAAAATGTATATTTGCATAGATTATCTCACTGGATACCAGCCCTGTGAGGTAGGTGCTATTATTATGCTCATTTTACAGAGCAAAATAATAGTCCACTGAACCACTTGACTGCCCCCTTATATAGGGCTTTTTAAAATTTTTACATGATTCTTGTTGTCTCCCTCCCTTATTCCCTTCCCTCTCCTGGAGTGGACTAGCAATTCCAGTGGGTTGGGGTTATACTATATAGGATTTTAAGGTTTGCAAAGCACTTTCCATAGCTCATCCTATTTGATCCTCACAGCAATCCTGGAAGGTTGGTGATATTATTCTTCCCATTTCATAGATGAGGAAATGAGGCACAGAGGTTAAAACGTGCTTTGGATCACAGAGCCAGTGTGTGCCAGTGGCAAGACTTGAACTCGCATCTCTCTGACTCTTGGTGTCAAGTGTCTCTGCCCTTCTAAGCTGGGTACCATCTGGCCATAGTCTAAACAAGCTCTCCCCATGGAGGGGGGCTGTGGGGAAGGGGCCTTCCCATTTTAATCCCTTATTTTTCCATCCAGGTCCGTGTCCCGGGATATGTCCTCACCAGATCCAAGTCAAATCGGATGAACTCCAGCCCAGACACGAGGGTGAGGAAGAGTGTCAAATGGTCATGGCTGCAGACCAGAGCATTCCTGAAACACACAGCGGGGCAAGTGGGCTGGGAGCAAAAGTGGGGCGACCCAACTCCACCCCAGGGGTGACCAGCCTGGTCTCCAGCCAGCCAGCCACAACTTTGGTCTTTTCTCCCCATGGGACTGAGAGTGGTGACCCAGTCCAGGGCACTGTAGCCCAACGTTCATCAAGACCCTGAATTCCAATGCTGTGGTTCACCTTTTCCCACCCCTAGAATCTGGTGAAAAATATATGGAGATAATGTCAGAGATCACACTGAAAAACGTTGGAGCTCTGGATACGTGAAATAAAGAAGATACACTGAAGAAGGTTGGAGCTCTGGATACGTGAAATAAAGAAAATACACTGAAAAACATTGGAGCTCTGGATACATGAAATAAAGAAAATACACTGAAAAACATTGGAGCTTTGGATACATGAAATAAAGAAAATACACTGAAAAACGTTGGAGCCCTGGATATGTGAAATAAAGAAAATACACTGAAAAACTTTGGAGCTCTGGATACATGAAATAAAGAAGATACATTGAAAAACTTTGGAGCTCTGGATACATGAAATAAAGAAAATACACTGAAAAACATTGGAGCTCTGGATACATGAAATAAAGAAGATACATTGAAAAACTTTGGAGCTCTGGATACATGAAATAAAGAAAATACACTGAAAAACATTGGAGCTCTGGATACATGAAATAAAGAAGATACATTGAAAAACTTTGGAGCTCTGGATACATGAAATAAAGAAAATACACTGAAAAACATTGGAGCTCTGGATACATGAAATAAAGAAAATACACTGAAAAACGTTGGAGCCCTGGATACGTGAAATAAAGAAAATACACTGAAAAACTTTGGAGCTCTGGATACATGAAATAAAGAAAATACACTGAAAAACATTGGAGCTCTGGATACATGAAATAAAGAAAATACACTGAAGAACGTTGGAGCTCTGGATAAGTGAAATAAAGAAAATACACTGAAAAACATTGGAGCTCTGGATACATGAAATAAAGAAAATACACTGAAAAACATTGGAGCTCTGGATACATGAAATAAAGAAGATACATTGAAAAACTTTGGAGCTCTGGATACATGAAATAAAGAAAATACACTGAAAAACATTGGAGCTCTGGATACATGAAATAAAGAAAATACACTGAAAAACGTTGGAGCCCTGGATACGTGAAATAAAGAAAATACACTGAAAAACTTTGGAGCTCTGGATACATGAAATAAAGAAAATACACTGAAGAACGTTGGAGCTCTGGATACATGAAATAAAGAAGATACATTGAAAAACATTGGAGCTCTGGATACATGAAATAAAGAAAATACACTGAAAAACATTGGAGCTCTGGATACATGAAATAAAGAAAATACACTGAAAAACGTTGGAGCCCTGGATACGTGAAATAAAGAAAATACACTGAAAAACATTGGAGCTCTGGATACATGAAATAAAGAAAATACACTGAAAAACGTTGGAGCCCTGGATACGTGAAATAAAGAAAATACACTGAAAAACTTTGGAGCCCTGGATACGTAAAATAAAGAAAATACACTGAAAAACTTTGGAGCTCTGGATATATGAAATAAAGAAAATACACTGAAAAACTTTGGAGCCCTGGATACGTGAAATAAAGAAAATACACTGAAAAACGTTGGAGCCCTGGATACATGAAATAAAGAAAATACACTGAAAAACTTTGGAGCTCTGGATACATGACATAAAGAAGATACATTGAAAAACTTTGGAGCCCTGGATACGTGAAATAAAGAAAATACACTGAAAAACTTTGGAGCCCTGGATACGTAAAATAAAGAAAATACACTGAAAAACTTTGGAGCTCTGGATACATGAAATAAAGAAAATACACTGAAAAACTTTGGAGCCCTGGATACGTGAAATAAAGAAAATACACTGAAAAACGTTGGAGCCCTGGATACGTGAAATAAAGAAAATACACTGAAAAACTTTGGAGCTCTGGATACATGAAATAAAGAAGATACATTGAAAAACTTTGGAGCTCTGGATACATGAAATAAAAAAAATACACTGAAAAACGTTGGAGCCCTGGATACATGAAATAAAGAAAATACACTGAAAAACTTTGGAGCTCTGGATACATGAAATAAAGAAGATACATTGAAAAACTTTGGAGCTCTGGATACGTGAAATAAAGAAAATACACAGAAAAACTTTGGAGCCCTGGATACATGAAATAAAGAAAATACATTGAAAAATGTTGGAGCTCTGGATACGTTAAATAAAGAAAGTCCACTGAAAAACTTTGGAGCTCTGGATACATGAAATAAAGAAGATACACTGAAAAACTTTGGAGCTCTGGATACATGACATAAAGAAAATACACTGAAAAACTTTGGAGCCCTGGATACATGAAATAAAGAAAATACACTGAAAAACTTTGGAGCTCTGGATACATGAAATAAAGAAGATACACTGAAAAACTTTGGAGCTCTGGATAAGTGAAATAAAGAAAATACACTGAAAAACATTGGAGCTCTGGATACATGAAATAAAGAAAATACACTGAAAAACGTTGGAGCTCTGGATACATGAAATAAAGAAGATACATTGAAAAACTTTGGAGCTCTGGATACATGAAATAAAGAAAATACACTGAAAAACATTGGAGCTCTGGATACATGAAATAAAGAAAATACACTGAAAAACGTTGGAGCCCTGGATACGTGAAATAAAGAAAATACACTGAAAAACTTTGGAGCTCTGGATACATGAAATAAAGAAAATACACTGAAAAACACTGGAGCTCTGGATACATGAAATAAAGAAAATACACTGAAGAACGTTGGAGCTCTGGATACATGAAATAAAGAAGATACATTGAAAAACATTGGAGCTCTGGATACATGAAATAAAGAAAATACACTGAAAAACATTGGAGCTCTGGATACATGAAATAAAGAAAATACACTGAAAAACGTTGGAGCCCTGGATACGTGAAATAAAGAAAATACACTGAAAAACTTTGGAGCTCTGGATACATGACATAAAGAAGATACATTGAAAAACTTTGGAGCCCTGGATACGTGAAATAAAGAAAATACACTGAAAAACGTTGGAGCCCTGGATACGTGAAATAAAGAAAATACACTGAAAAACTTTGGAGCCCTGGATACGTAAAATAAAGAAAATACACTGAAAAACTTTGGAGCTCTGGATACATGAAATAAAGAAAATACACTGAAAAACTTTGGAGCCCTGGATACGTGAAATAAAGAAAATACACTGAAAAACGTTGGAGCCCTGGATACGTGAAATAAAGAAAATACACTGAAAAACTTTGGAGCTCTGGATACATGAAATAAAGAAGATACATTGAAAAACTTTGGAGCTCTGGATACATGAAATAAAAAAAATACACTGAAAAACGTTGGAGCCCTGGATACATGAAATAAAGAAAATACACTGAAAAACTTTGGAGCTCTGGATACATGAAATAAAGAAGATACATTGAAAAACTTTGGAGCTCTGGATACGTGAAATAAAGAAAATACACAGAAAAACTTTGGAGCCCTGGATACATGAAATAAAGAAAATACATTGAAAAATGTTGGAGCTCTGGATATGTTAAATAAAGAAAGTCCACTGAAAAACTTTGGAGCTCTGGATACATGAAATAAAGAAGATACACTGAAAAACTTTGGAGCTCTGGATACATGACATAAAGAAAATACACTGAAAAACTTTGGAGCCCTGGATACATGAAATAAAGAAAATACACTGAAAAACTTTGGAGCCCTGGATACATGAAATAAAGAAAATACACTGAAAAACTTTGGAGCTCTGGATACATGAAATAAAGAAGATACACTGAAAAACTTTGGAGCTCTGGATAAGTGAAATAAAGAAAATACACTGAAAAACATTGGAGCTCTGGATACATGAAATAAAGAAAATACACTGAAAAACGTTGGAGCTCTGGATACATGAAATAAAGAAGATACATTGAAAAACTTTGGAGCTCTGGATACATGAAATAAAGAAAATACACTGAAAAACATTGGAGCTCTGGATACATGAAATAAAGAAAATACACTGAAAAACGTTGGAGCCCTGGATACGTGAAATAAAGAAAATACACTGAAAAACTTTGGAGCTCTGGATACATGAAATAAAGAAGATACATTGAAAAACTTTGGAGCTCTGGATACGTGAAATAAAGAAAATACACAGAAAAACTTTGGAGCCCTGGATACATGAAATAAAGAAAATACATTGAAAAATGTTGGAGCTCTGGATACGTTAAATAAAGTCCACTGAAAAACTTTGGAGCTCTGGATACATGAAATAAAGAAGATACACTGAAAAACTTTGGAGCTCTGGATACATGAAATAAAGAAAATACACTGAAAAACGTTGGAGCCCTGGATACGTGAAATAAAGAAAATACACTGAAAAACTTTGGAGCTCTGGATACATGAAATAAAGAAGATACATTGAAAAACGTTGGAGCTCTGGATACATGAAATAAAGAAAATACACTGAAAAACTTTGGAGCTCTGGATACATGAAATAAAGAAAATACACTGAAAAACGTTGGAGCCCTGGATACGTGAAATAAAGAAAATACACTGAAAAACATTGGAGCTCTGGATACATGAAATAAAGAAAATACACTGAAAAACGTTGGAGCCCTGGATACGTGAAATAAAGAAAATACACTGAAAAACTTTGGAGCTCTGGATACATGAAATAAAGAAAATACACTGAAAAACATTGGAGCTCTGGATACATGAAATAAAGAAAATACACTGAAAAACGTTGGAGCCCTGGATACGTGAAATAAAGAAAATACACAGAAAAACTTTGGAGCTCTGGATACATGACATAAAGAAGATACATTGAAAAACTTTGGAGCCCTGGATACGTGAAATAAAGAAAATACACTGAAAAACGTTGGAGCCCTGGATACATGAAATAAAGAAAATACACTGAAAAACTTTGGAGCCCTGGATACGTGAAATAAAGAAAATACACTGAAAAACTTTGGAGCCCTGGATACGTGAAATAAAGAAAATACACTGAAAAACTTTGGAGCTCTGGATACATGAAATAAAGAAAATACACTGAAAAACGTTGGAGCCCTGGATACGTGAAATAAAGAAAATACACTGAAAAACTTTGGAGCTCTGGATACATGAAATAAAGAAAATACACTGAAAAACTTTGGAGCCCTGGATACGTGAAATAAAGAAAATACACTGAAAAACGTTGGAGCCCTGGATACGTGAAATAAAGAAAATACACTGAAAAACTTTGGAGCTCTGGATACATGAAATAAAGAAGATACATTGAAAAACTTTGGAGCTCTGGATACATGAAATAAAAAAAATACACTGAAAAACGTTGGAGCCCTGGATACATGAAATAAAGAAAATACACTGAAAAACTTTGGAGCCCTGGATACGTGAAATAAAGAAAATACACTGAAAAACATTGGAGCTCTGGATACATGAAATAAAGAAAATACACTGAAAAACGTTGGAGCCCTGGATACGTGAAATAAAGAAAATACACTGAAAAACTTTGGAGCTCTGGATACATGAAATAAAGAAGATACATTGAAAAACTTTGGAGCTCTGGATACATGAAATAAAAAAAATACACTGAAAAATGTTGGAGCTCTGGATACATGAAATAAAGAAAATACACTGAAAAACTTTGGAGCTCTGGATACATGAAATAAAGAAGATACATTGAAAAACTTTGGAGCCCTGGATACATGAAATAAAGAAAATACACTGAAAAACTTTGGAGCTCTGGATACGTTAAATAAAGAAAGTCCACTGAAAAACTTTGGAGCTCTGGATACATGAAATAAAGAAGATACACTGAAAAACTTTGGAGCTCTGGATACATGACATAAAGAAAATACACTGAAAAACTTTGGAGCCCTGGATACATGAAATAAAGAAAATACACTGAAAAACTTTGGAGCTCTGGATACATGAAATAAAGAAAATACACTGAAAAACGTTGGAGCCCTGGATACGTGAAATAAAGAAAATACACTGAAAAACTTTGGAGCTCTGGATACATGAAATAAAGAAGATACATTGAAAAACTTTGGAGCTCTGGATACGTGAAATAAAGAAAATACACAGAAAAACTTTGGAGCCCTGGATACATGAAATAAAGAAAATACATTGAAAAATGTTGGAGCTCTGGATATGTTAAATAAAGAAAGTCCACTGAAAAACTTTGGAGCTCTGGATACATGAAATAAAGAAGATACACTGAAAAACTTTGGAGCTCTGGATACATGACATAAAGAAAATACACTGAAAAACTTTGGAGCCCTGGATACATGAAATAAAGAAAATACACTGAAAAACTTTGGAGCCCTGGATACATGAAATAAAGAAAATACACTGAAAAACTTTGGAGCTCTGGATACATGAAATAAAGAAGATACACTGAAAAACTTTGGAGCTCTGGATAAGTGAAATAAAGAAAATACACTGAAAAACATTGGAGCTCTGGATACATGAAATAAAGAAAATACACTGAAAAACGTTGGAGCTCTGGATACATGAAATAAAGAAGATACATTGAAAAACTTTGGAGCTCTGGATACATGAAATAAAGAAAATACACTGAAAAACATTGGAGCTCTGGATACATGAAATAAAGAAAATACACTGAAAAACGTTGGAGCCCTGGATACGTGAAATAAAGAAAATACACTGAAAAACTTTGGAGCTCTGGATACATGAAATAAAGAAGATACATTGAAAAACTTTGGAGCTCTGGATACGTGAAATAAAGAAAATACACAGAAAAACTTTGGAGCCCTGGATACATGAAATAAAGAAAATACATTGAAAAATGTTGGAGCTCTGGATACGTTAAATAAAGTCCACTGAAAAACTTTGGAGCTCTGGATACATGAAATAAAGAAGATACACTGAAAAACTTTGGAGCTCTGGATACATGACATAAAGAAAATACACTGAAAAACTTTGGAGCCCTGGATACATGAAATAAAGAAAATACACTGAAAAACGTTGGAGCCCTGGATACGTGAAATAAAGAAAATACACTGAAAAACTTTGGAGCTCTGGATACATGAAATAAAGAAGATACATTGAAAAACGTTGGAGCTCTGGATACATGAAATAAAGAAAATACACTGAAAAACTTTGGAGCTCTGGATACATGAAATAAAGAAAATACACTGAAAAACGTTGGAGCCCTGGATACGTGAAATAAAGAAAATACACTGAAAAACATTGGAGCTCTGGATACATGAAATAAAGAAAATACACTGAAAAACGTTGGAGCCCTGGATACGTTAAATAAAGAAAATACACTGAAAAACATTGGAGCTCTGGATACGTTAAATAAAGAAAGTCCACTGAAAAACTTTGGAGCCCTGGATACATGAAATAAAGAAGATACACTGAAAAACGTTGGAGCTCTGGATACATGAAATAAAGAAAATACACTGAAAAACGTTGGAGCTCTGGATACGTGAAATAAAGAAGATACACTGAAAAACTTTGGAGCTCCAGTCATGAATGTGACTTTGGATCAGATGGTAAAGCACCTTTCCAGCCTCTTATCAACACAGAGTTGGGAAGCTGCAGGAGCTGGAGAAAGGCATCCACTGCCAGATGGGGCCACTGAGTCGATCTGTTCTCTCATCACTATTCTTTTGTCACAAGAGAGAATTCTGCTGTGGGAAGTGGGAAGGATGGGGGGTGTTGGGAGAAAATGTAAAAGAGAAGGGTTCTGGACCTGGAGATAAAAAGGCTTCAGAGACTGCGAGTCCAACCCCTTTTATTTTACAAATGAGGAAACTGAGGCCTGCGAAGTCTAAGCTATAGAGTCTGAAAGAAAGGGGCAAATGCAAGAGACATTGTGGGAATCGAGTCTCTAGGATTCAGCAGACTGACTGGCCAGACGGGTAAGGGAAGAGAAGAGACAAAGAGGATTCTAGGGATGTAAATGGGAAGATGGCGGTGCCCTCCACAGAAACAGGGAAATCTGGGGGAGGGGAGAGTGTAGGGGAAAGACAAGAAACATTTCAGAGTTTGAGGCAAGCCCAGGATGCCCAAACCACTGAAGACAGGCAGAGCGCCTCAGCCTTTAGGACGAGTCAACACACATTTATTAATTTCCTGCTATGCGCTGGACATGGTGCGAAGTGCCAAGGAATATAAAGGCAAAAAACCAATTTCTAATTTCAAGGAATCCATGGTCTAATGGGAGAATCTCGACAACAACTAGAGGTTTGCCAGTCAGTCATTTTTCAGTCACATCCAGCCTTTGTGAGCCCCTCTGGGGTTTTCTTGGCAAAGACACTGGAATGGTTTCCCCTTCCTTTCTCCAGCTCATTTGACAGAGGAGGATCCTAAGGCTGGCAGGGTAAAGTGACTTTTTCAGGGTCTCACAGCTAGTGGATGCCTGAGGCTAGATCTGAACTTAGGAAGATGATTCTGCACCACCTAGCTGCCCAAATAACTAGAGGAAGGGCCGACCAGCTTTGGAAGGCTTGAAAAGCCAGAGAGGATTTTGTATTTGACCCTGGAGGTCACGGGGAGCCACCGGAGATTATTGAATGGGGGGCGGGGGTGACATGGTCAGAGCCCAGCTTTGGGAACATCACTTCAGTGGCTGAACGGAGGACAGATGGGAGTGGGCAGAGAACCGAAGCAGCCCCCTCCCTCCCCCAGCATCTATTGCAAAAATCCAGGTAGGAGGCAACAAAGGTCTGCTGCAGGGTGGGAGCTGTATCAGAGGAGAGAAGGGGGCACACTGGAAGGAGGTGGCAAAAGGGAAACTGATGGGTCTTGGCTCCAGATTCAATGTGGGGGTGGGGGCGGGGGGAGAAATCCAAGGCTGACTCTCAGGTTGTGATGTTGAGGGATAGGATGATGGTGGAGTCTTTAGCAGTGAGAGGGAAGTTTGGAGGGAAAGAGAAGGAATTCTGTTTTGGATATGTTTGAGTTTAAGGAGAGATGGAGAGCATGGCCAGCACCCCAAAGGGCACTCCATCCTTGCTGACACTGCCCAGACTCCCAGGGCATTTTACAGGTGAGGGAGGGGCCTGGCCACACCAGAGGGGAGATCTGTTCGGTGTCACGCCAGACAGACCTGCAGGTACTCACTTGACATAGTATTTGTGCAGCAGGCTCAGGTTCTCCTGGAACAATCGTAGGTAGCTCTCCAACGAGTTTTCATTGAGGGCCAGGTAGAGCCAGGCCCGGCCTGCAATGAGGGACAGACATGACCTCTAGTTCTGACTGGAGAAGGGATCATAGGGCCACAGATTTAGACCAGGAAGTCTAGAGGTCCAGGCCAAGAGGTCATCTCCTCAATCCCTCTCATTTTACAGATGGAGAACCTGAGGCCCAGGACAGAGAGAGAGTTTGACTAGTGCCATATGAGTACCTTTCTGGTAGTAGAAGAGACTTCTGGATCTAGGTCTTCCTAAGGACCAAGATCTTCAAACACACTAGCACCCATGGCTACTGGTCAGTGGGCTGAGGAAGAAGGGGGACTGTCTGGCTCAAAAGGATTAAGAGTCATAAACTCCTTTGAAAATCCCTAGGGCTAGTACCTACTAGCTTAGGTTTGTCTGTCTGTCTGTCTCTGCCTTCCTGTCTGCCTATCCATCCATCTCTCTACCTGTCTATCTATTTTATCTACCTAATCAATCTATAAATTTATCAATCTATCCATCCATCTACATGTCTGTTTATCTAATCGATCTATCCATCCATCCACCTATCCATCCATCCATCCATCTATCTATCCATCCATCTAATCAATATATCAATTCATCAGTCCATCTATTCATCCATCCACCATCTGTCTATCTATCCATCTATAGTCTATCTATCTACCTACCTGTCTATCCATCCATCTATCTAAGCAATCTATTAATTGATCAATCTAATCAGTCTGTCAATCCATCTATCTATCTATCCACAATCCATCTAATCAATTTATCTATCCATCTATCTATCCATCCATCTATCTATCTAATCAATCCATCTGTCCATCCATCCATCTATCTATCCATCTCTATCTTTCTCTCCATCTATCTATCCATCTATATCTGTCTGTCTATCCATCCATCTATCCTTCCATCTATCTATCTGTCTATCCATCCATCCATCCATCCATCCATCCTTCTCTCTCTATCTACCTATCTATTTATTTATTGCCAATTACATGTAATAACAAGTTTTCACATTCCTTTTCTGAAGTTATAGGATCCAATCATCTCCCTCCATTCTTCCCTCCCCACTCCCAGAGCAGATAAGCACTTCAATCTGGGGAGGATAATACAAACATGTATTATCACACAAACCTATTTCATTAGTATTCATTTCTGTAAGTGAATAATCTTATAAGACCCAGACCCCAAAACATAGACCCAAGTAAACAAGTGATAGCTCATATGCTTTCATCTGCATCTACTGAGATTAGAAAGAGAAATCTTTCTTGCGTGGGGCAGGATCATTGATTTAGAGCTCAAGAGGACCTCGGGGGCCATCGAGTCTCCAATACTTTCATTTGACAGATAAGGAAACTGAAGCCAAGAGAGCTTAGGAGGTAATACCAATTGAATGGGACCCCCCAGCCTTCCACTAGGACTCACAAGGGGGAAGAGGCAGCATTAACATTCGGAAGGGAAGGGTATTGCTTTAACAGCCTCCTAGCACTGAGGCTGGAACAAGAGGCCACATGACTGCTCCCCCCCAAGTGGATGGTCCAGCTCATCCAGCCCACCAGCCCCCAGGCTGTACTCACTGCGCCCCAGGTTGGTGGTGATGTGCTGCAACACCTCAATCTGCCTGATGGCTTCCTTTCGGGTGAAATGCACCACCAGGACCCAGTAGCCGGAGGAGAGATCCTGCAGCCTGAGAGAGAGCCAGGGGTGGGCATTGGTGGGGGGCCAGAGCAGCCCGGCCCCTGGCTAGCTGTGCTGCCTACCAGACCTGCCACAGCAGGAACGTGAGGGACCCCCGGGTGCTCTGGCCAAAATCAGTTTGTCCATGGAACAGGCTATTCCTGCACCTCGAGAAATGATGAGCAGAAGGAACCCAGAGAATCAGGGGAAGACGTACGTGAACTGATGAAGTTAAGTGGAACCAGAGAAACAACATGCACAATGATGGCAACAACAAAATAGAAAAGAAGACAAAAACCAAAGAAACTGTAGAAAGAGAATGCTGCGAAATTATCATGATAATTCAGTCTTGGCTTTGAAAAAGAAAGGAGAAGAAATATTTCCCTCCCCTTCTGCAGAGGTGGAGGAGCCACCAGATGTTGTTGGTGTGTTTGTTAGTTTTGAGGAATTTATTTCTCATTTTTTTAAAAACCCAAACCCCTTGTCTTAGAATTAATACTGAGTATTGGTGCCAAGGCAGAAGAGCGTGACTTGCTTAGGGTCACCTAGGTAGGGAGTGTCTGAAACTAGATTTGAACCCAGGACCTCCCATCTCTAGACCTGGCTCTCAATCTACTGAACCACTCTTCTCTCATTTGTTTTTATTCTTCACCAGGGATGACTTTCTGGGGAGGGGAAGGAAAGATGTTATTTGGAAATGAAGGTCATGTAAAAAATAAAGAAAAAAATTCAAATTAAAAACATTTTAAAGTAAACATTACAACCAACAATTTAAAAAATGTGCTTTTTGCTACTAACAGCAATAAAATGATCCAGGACAATTCTGAAATTGTTCTGAAAAAGAATGCTCTCCACCTCTAGAGAAAGAACTGTTGGAATAGAAATGGAGATGAAAATATATGATTTATCACTTGTTTATTTGGGAATACGACTTGGGGTTTTGGTTTTATAAGATCATTCTCTTACAAAAATGAATAATATGGAAGGAGGTTTTGAATGATAACACGTTTCACCCGGTGGAATTGCTTGTCAACTCCAGGAGTGGGGAGGGAGAGAACACAAATCATGTCACCTTGGAAAATTTTTGTGGAAATTTGTTACTGTAATAAAATAAAGACAAAATAAGAAAAAATAAAAATAAATAAAATTTACTTCTTGCAGCCACCCCACAGCAATCAAAATATTTGTATTAGCACTTTTTTTTTAAACCCTTACCTTCCATCTTGGAGTCAATACTATGTATTGGCTCCAAGGCAGAAGAGTGGTAAGGGCTAGGCAATGGGGGTCAAGTGACTTGTCCAGGGTCACACAGCTGGGAAGTGTCTGAGGTCAGATTTGAACCATATTAGCACTTTTTTTTGTGGCAGCAAAAGGCTGGGAACAAAGTAGGTGTCCCTCAGTTGGGGAGCGGCATAACAAATTGTGTATGTGCGTGTCACAGAGTATTTTACTGAGCCGTAAGAAATGAGGAACACAGAACGCCTGGTTAATTAATCTTATGACAGGAGACAGAGCAAAGTAAAGCAGACCCAGAAGAACAACACCAAAATTAGCAGTGCCAACAAAGACAGTGCTGAGAGGCAGCTGAGCTCAGGTTAACTGCAATGACCAGCCCTAGTCCCAGAGGAAGAGAAAATGGAAATGATTTGTCCAAGGTCTCATGATACTAAGGGAGCAGATCTGGGAGTCAAACCCAGTCTGCCAACTCATGAGTTTTTTTATGTAAATTTTCATTATCTTTTTTCCTTAATAAAAACATAAATGAAACAAATGAATCAATTTTTGCTGAGTAGAATCCAGATAATTCCCCCAAATGCCTTGGTGCCCTCTTCTTCTTAGATGGCCACCCTTCCTCCAGTTCTTTAACTCAGCCCTCAAAAGCAATTTACAGAAAACAGATGCAGAATGGCTGCTTGAGCTCGTGTGTCCTTCCCACGGGGGAGCAACGCCTGGCAGACGCTGCTAAGGAGATGTTCCTGCAGCCTGTTCTGCCCCCACCCTTCCCATGCCTGTCCCTCCCGCTTCACAGATTTCTCCTGAACCAGGTACTCCCTCAAACCCCATCTGCCTTACCCATAAAGCAGCGCGTGGTCCAGATGCTCACAGAGACGCTGCAGGACCTTGTCGTGGTTTCGGATGGCCGGGGTTTCATCTTCACAGGCAGCAAAATAACTCTGCAACTGGAGGTTAGAGAAGAAGAGAAAAAGACTCTGAATTAGCCATGGATGCAGAGATGCTCTTACCAAGGAGAGAGGCGTCCACGGGATGGGAATTTCCTCTAGGACGTCAATCATTCTGCCAACAAGCATTTCCTAAACACCTCCTATTTGCCAGGCACAGTGCTAGAGCCTGGGATGACACTCGGACACAAATGAGCCAACTCCTGCCTTCAGGGAGCTTACATTCTACATCCCTGACAAGTGCCCATTCGGCCTGGCTTGAAGAACCCCAAGAACGGAGGACTCCTCACCCTTCTGAATTTCTGAACAATTTTAAAAAGCAGGGAGTTTTTTTATTTACATCAAGGCTTCATCTTTGTCTCTCTTCCATCATTTTCACACCCTCTGAGACCGAGAAGAACAAAGTTCATCTGTTTTCCACATGAATTCAAATGTTGGGAGACTGTTGGGTACCCACTACGCCTTCTCTTCTCCCGGTGAGATACCCCTCAATTCAAGAAACTACCATGTGCCGCCATTAAAGTCTTTTTTTCCCCCCACAATTTAAACATTTTATTCCATTAAAGTCTTTTAGTCAATGTAAAGTCACCAACCATTCTGGGGTTTCCTAAGAGACTGATTCAGCCGGCTTTCAATTGTCAGTGATAGTAGGGAAATTAAAGGATCAATTCCATTCAGCCCCATTTAACAGGCTACAAATGGCGGGGCATGGTGGTGCATGCCTGTAAAGGCCAACGTTGGTAATTCCATGAGTTTGGGAATTCTCAGCCACAGCAGAGCTAAAGCCAGTTGGGTGTCCCCACCAAATCCAGGACCAATATGACGCACCCCTAGGACAGGGGGCCACCAAGTGCCCCAGGAGGGCAAAGCGGAGCAGGGAAGAACAAGAGAGCAGCAAAGCTTCCATCCTGATCAGCCTTGGCACCAGGCCTGTAAGTGGTCCATACCCTTCTAACCCTGGTTAAGATAGGGAGCCCCCAGCTCAGACAGATAAAATAATAATCTTTAATCTTCAGTACCTACGTCAGTGATTCTCAAAGTATGGTAAAATAATATTAAATATTAATAAATATAATATAATATTAATTAATAAAATAATATTAAATCAAATTTTTAAAACTGCTCTAGAGTACAGATTCCTACGATGAAGCCTGGTTCCCATCTCCTGACAGACGAATGTACACAATGAGACTTTAGAAAATAAGTTTACCACATCAATTTGTTTTACTTGACTCCTGTTTATTTGTTACAAGGGAAGTTTATTTTGCAGGGGAGAAGAAAATGCGGGGATAAGAGGCTAATGATCAACATAGGTCTTGATCAATTTAACCAATATGGGGAACTTATGGACAAGGAAACCTTCTACCAACAGAAGTTGGTACCTTCTCTACAGGGCAGTACAGTGGATAGAGCACAGGGTCTGGAATCAGGAAGACTTCTCTTCCGGAGTTCAACTCCAGCCTCAGATACTTCCTAGCTGTGGGACCCTGGGATACATCACTTAATCCTGTTTGCCTCAGTTTCCTCATCTAGAAAATGAAGAAAATGGCAACCCATTCCAGTATCTTTGCCAAGAAAATCCCAAATCGGGTCACAAAGAGTCAGACAAGGCTAAAACGACTGAATAACAACATTCTCTACAACTTGAGTCTTGGACTTAGCGAGGGCAGTGGCTCTCATACTTTCTGGTCCCAAGACCATTTTATACTCTTAAAAACAGAAGGTCTAGGGGGCAGCTGGGTAGCTCAGTGGATTGAGAGCCAGGCCTAGAGAAGCGAGGTCCTAGGTTCAAATCTGGCCTCAGACACTTCCCAGCTGTGTGACCCTGGGCAAGTCACTTGACCCCCATTGCCTAGCCCTTACCACTCTTCTGCCTTGGAGCCACTACACAGTATTGACTCCAAGACGGAAGGTGAGGGTTTAAAAAAAAAAAACAGAAGGCCTCCCCAAAGAGTTTTTGTTTACATGAATTATTCTACTGATATTTACCAAATGAGAAATTAAAACATCTTATCAGTATTATGAAAATAATTTTGACCTCATGGGTCCTCTGAAGAAAGTCTCAGGGACGTTTAAGGGGCATTCAAGCCATACTTTGAGAATCACTGGCATAGGTACTGAAGTTTAAATAACTCTTCCTGGAATACAAAACCAGTACAGGTCAGAGGTTTGACCGGAACCTAGGTCTTCTGAGCTCCAAGGACAGCCTTCTATCTACTACTCCATGCTACTATTTATGAAAATGATAGAGATGGAAGGAGAAAGAGGAGAAGAACAGAAGAAAGGGAAGGAAGAGAATAAGAAAGAAAAGAATGCCGGTTAATCGTTTTAAAAAACATCCAGAAAAATTAGAAAGACATTCAGAAGGATTCAGACAAGCAGGACAGCTTTGGAACTATTGACTTCATTATATTCTTTTTAAAAAATACAAGTGATACATAACAGAGATTCATTGCTTTCTATATAACCCTCTTTTTCTCTTCTTTGCCTATGGAGATCTTTGTCAAGTTCAGGATAAGAAAATCCAAAATTAAGAAAATAATAATTTCTATTGAAATTGAAATTGCATTTATCCCACTTTGCATCAGTTGCTTCTCGGAAATTTGTAAGTTCCCAAAGGACAAGAGTTTTCTACCTTATCTGCTCTGAATGTCACTGATGACTCTGTGGGGTATTCGGATTGACCCCAAGTCCTTGCTTTGGTTTAGGTAATTGGGGTGGAGGAAACATTGCTGCCTGGCTCCAGAATTTATTAAAGGAAGATGTTCCATTAGTTGCCTCTTTCCAGCACATGACAAATCAAGAGACCATTGGGGGGGGGGGCTGTCTATTTGAGGGAAAGAAGATCAGATCCAGACAAGAATCTGTATATATGCCAAGTTCATGAACCTGCTCATCAAGGTGGGGATGGGACGGTGTGCCCAGAGGAGATGCTGACTCAGTTTGTGGATCTGATGAACCAGACCACTGGACAGAAACCCCATAGGAGAGATGAAGTCTTGGTGCACTCTGACCAAAGCAGGACTCCAAACTATGGGGGTGGAGCCCCCTCAAATAATCCCAGGGGGGCAAATGAGGACAAGGATCCCTAAGGAAAGAAGCCTCTCTTCCCACCCCATCTCCCTATCTCTTCCTGGCCACATCTGAGTCTCAGGTTGTTCAGAGGAGACAGAAGACTGATGGAGAGAGCAGGAGGGATCCTCATCAGTTGGTCACTCGGGGCCAGCTCCTAAGACCCAGCAAAGGCTTTCTTCTGTGTCTCCTAGAGGCCACTGACAGTGGTAGTCAAGATAAATCCATCATCCCACCAAGCACGGGCTCCTGGAGGGGGGCCAGTCATTCAGTCCCTAAAACAAATGTAGCTTCTCTTCCTCCTGCCAGCCCTAGACAGAGCTGTTAGTCCTGGCTGCCAAGGCCAGGGAGCTTCCAATTCAGCCAGCAAAGGAGGATGGGTTGAGCCAAGACCCCAGCACAAAGAAACCAAGAGTGAAAGCCTGTGGGAACCATTGAACTTTTAGTCCTGGCCAGAGTGCTTGAATATTGGGCTGTTGGAGGAATAGTAAGTCTGCTGCAAGGATTTCCCCCTGCTCAGCTGGAACAAGGTGGAGGTGGTCAGGGGTGCCACGAGTCTGCCAAGTGAAATAATCCTAAGCCTGTCCCACTGTATAAAAGAGAGTTATGTGACGTGGAATGAAAATCAAGAGATTGGGAAGCAGTATGGCACGGCACCTAGAATGCTAGATGGGACTCAGAGGGCTTGGGTTCAAATCCTGGCTCTGCCACTATTTTCTTGCCTGTGTGACCTGAGCTAAATTGCTCAACCTCACTGCACCTTGATTTTTTTCTCTGTAAAATGGGGATAAGAATAGCACTAACTGGGGCAGCAAGGTAGCACAATGGATAGACAGTAGTCTATAGAATAGATAGTAGCACAGACCTAGAGATGGGAGTAACACAGTCCTAGAGATGGGTTCAAATTTGGCCTCAGACACTTCTTAGCTGGGTGACCCTGGGCAAGTCATGTGATCCTGCCTTATTACTACTTAATATGGATTCTAAGACTGAAGGTAAGGGTTTTTAATGAATAAATACTTTGTACAGATAAGAGTTGGAATACAGAGCAGATGATGCTGATTTTCTTTTCTTGCTCACCTTTTTTTCTTTTTTTTTTTGCATCAATAAAGCCTAATAATTTTCCCCCCATCTTTGATATCTTCCCCTCTTTTAGGTACCTAGGAAACCAGTCCTTCAATGCTCTCTAGAATGAATGATCTTTATATATAATTAGTCTACTCCAGCTGCTTTTCCTATCTTAAGTGCCATAAACGTTTGAGGAATAGTAATGGCCCAAGGGTGTTGGTGTGGTGGGTTCATTACACTTGATGGTAAATGGTTTGTTGGAACGATTTTTGCAAATCTTTTCCATTCCCTGTCTGTTTGTAGTTTTTCATTGTAATCTGCACATTTTCATTCATGAATGCCCTTGGAATGATTTTGCTTAGTCAGATATCTTGTCAAGTTTTCTTTGAGACTAATTTTTGAAAAAAAAAAAAGTGACAGATGGTGGCCTAGAGGTACCAGATCTTACTCTGTACTTTAAAGCAGTAATCATCAAAAAAATAATCTGGTCCTGGCTAAGAAATCAAAGGGTGGATCAATGGAATAGACTATGGGGAAATAACTTCAGCAATCTAGTGCTTGATAAACCCAACGATCCCAGCTTTTGGAAGAAGAACCCACTATTTGACAAAAACTGCTGGGAAAACTGGAAAACAGTATGGCAGAAACTAGGCAGAAACCAACATCTCATACCATACACCAAAATAAAATGGGTATATTATTTAGACATAAAGGGTGATATTATAAGAAAATTGGACAGCACAGAATAGTTTACCTGTCAAATCTATGAAGATGGAAAGAATCTATGACCAAACAAGAGACAGAGAATATTACAAGATATAAAATGAATAATTTTGATTATATTA
Source organism: Monodelphis domestica (assembly GCF_027887165.1). Classification (NCBI taxonomy): domain Eukaryota; kingdom Metazoa; phylum Chordata; class Mammalia; order Didelphimorphia; family Didelphidae; genus Monodelphis; species Monodelphis domestica. The sequence goes on from NC_077230.1 coordinate 393,921,068, forward strand.
AATTTAAAAGGTTCTGTACAAACAAAACCAATACAACCAAGATTGGAAGGAAAAAACAAACTGGGAACTAGGTAGCTCAGTGTCGAGAGAGCAAGGTCCTGAGTTCAAATATGGTCTTAGAACTTCTTAGGCTGTGAACGTGGGCAACTCACTTAACCCCCATTGCCTAGCCCTTACTGCTCTTCTCTCTTGAAATTGATACTTATCAATTTTTTTTTTAATCCTTACCTTCCATCTTGGAGTCAATACTGTGTATTGGCTCCAAGGCAGAAGAGTGGTAAGGGCTAGGCAATGGGGGTCAAGTGACTTGCCCAGGGTCACACAGCTAGGAAGTGTCTGAGGCCACATTTGAACCTAGGACCTCCCATCTATCTAGGCCTGGCTCTCAATCCACTGAGCTACCCAGCTGCCCCCTGATACTTATCAATTCTAAGACAAAAGGTAAGGGTTTAAAAAAAAAGACCAATTTTAGCCTCCATTGCTGATCGCCTTTTTATGCAATGCAAGGACATTGCTTAAAATTGCCCATTGTCCTTTCTAAGATTCTGCTGGACCCATTGGCTGTTCTCTCTCTCCATCTGGCAAGTAAGCCAAATGTCTGCTTTTTTAGACTACTTGCTATAGTCATTAATTTGCATTGCTTTAATTTCTAGATGAAATTATTTGAGTTGGTGCTGATGTCTTTTCTAGAGTCCATTTTTAATTTTCAATAGTTTCTTTAAATAATTCAGGGTTAAATCTTCTGAGCTGTACCATATAATTTCTCACTAGTGTTCTTTTTTCCTCATTGATTACAAATTCAGATCTTAGTCTGACTATACAAAGACAACTGATGTGGATAAAGTCTTTACCCATCAGTCTTTTCCCATCTACTGAAATGCTGTCAGTTTCATTCTTTGTGATGTCATTGGGTGCAGAGGCCAGGTCTTCCATTGTGCTATCTAGCTAAGGGCATATGAAAAATATTTAATTAAAGTAAAATATTATTATTATTATTATTATGTATAATACTATATAACATATGATGACTATATTATTACATATAATATTGTATGATATCGTGATAATATTCTTATGTTAATATTAATATAAAATACCATAAAAATAAATAATAAAAATAATTGAGGAGAAGGGTGCTAATGGGGAAGATGAGGAAAGCCTTAATGTACAGAACCTACCAATCCTTATTTTAAAGTCCCTGATACAGAGGCACGAGGCTTCGGTATCATCTACAAATCCTCTGCCTCTCTCATTTCTTCCTCCTGAAACATCCTTTCTCCTATTTTTTCCCTTATCCTCACTTTTTCCCAACCTGTGCACTGAAAGCACCAAGTTCCAGAGTATATTCTGGCTCAGTTTTTTTTTTTTAATCAAATTCATCTTTAACAGCCAGTGTGGTGTATAAGCTGCAGAGTAGGACCTTGTTACAAAACAAGAATTTCAGGTATACACGGTTGGCAATCAAAAGAAAAATAAAAGTAGAAAATGACTTAAACATTTTTAATTCTGCGCCAAGTTCTCATCATTTCCCCAAGTAGCCTATAGTGTTGCAGAAGTCTGTCCAACTAACTTGTTCTGGCTCGGAGAAGTGTTAGTGGGAATCGTTCCATTGCTTTGTGCCGATCGTACCCTCCTGCATCAATATTTGTCCAGAACCCTCGCTTGTAATAGGTTACGTCTGAGTCAGAGCAGGGCTTCTCTTTGCTTCATTAATGGGGACATTTTTTTATTTCTCCCCATTTCAATGTCAATCACACTTTTGATGCTCTCATTTTGGTTTTTATTACTAGAAAAATGGTAACATCTTGATGGCAAGAGAGAATGCTTTTCCTGATTAGCAAATGGTGAGCAGCATGCCGTTGTCAAGTTTACTTCATGGCAAAATGTACTTTGTTCATTTATTCTGACAAATTTCGTTTTTAATTTTTTTTTTAAATCACAGCGAAAAAAGTTTTATCACCAGGTATTCCATATATTGGTGACACATCTCTCCATGGTCAGCAAGGCTCCAGAAGCATGTCCATTCTGCAGGCCAATGGAGCATGATGGGAGGAACTTAGCAGCCATCGAGTCCAGACTCTTCATTTTATGAATGAGGAGCCTGAAGCTCAGCTCTGACTGTGTGTCACTCCTCTCCTCAATAAACTCTGACAGCTCATTATCATTCCTGCTGCTGTTCAGTCGTGTCTGACTCTTCATGCCCCCATTTGGGTTTTTCTTAGCAGAGATCCTAGAGTGGTTTGCCATTTCCTTCTCCAGCTCATTTGACAAAGGAGGAAACTGAGGCACACAGGGTGAAGTGACTTGCCCAGGGTCACAGAGCTAGGAAGGATCTGAGGCTGAGTCCAGGATAGGACCCATAAGCCCCAGGCAATGGGGTGTAAAAGGTCATCGTCAATGAGAGCTGCTATAGGTTTGGAGAAGGGCCTATGTTGTCCCAGATTTTGGAAAAAAAAAGAAGAAGAAAATGAAATCTTCAATTTATTGGCCAGTGATGTGGATCCCTGGTAAAATTTTATAATCTATTATTAAAGAGACGGAAGGGGAGGCTCCTGAAAAGAACACGGTGATCTCGGGGAGCTGGCGGAGCTTTGGCAAGAACAGGATGCGCCAGACTAACTTTATTTCTTTATCTGACAGGACTACTCCTCTGGCAGATCAGGGGGAGGCTGAGGAAAGGGCTTTTTATTTTTTATTTTATTTATTTTTAAAACCCTTTAAATTTATTTTTATCTCATTTATTTATTTTAAAACACTTTTTATTTATTTTAAAACCCTTATCTTTAATACTGTGTATTAGTTCCAAGGCAGAAGAGCGGTCAGGGCGAGATAATGGAGGTAAAGGGACTGGCCCAGGGTCACCAGGCTGAGAACTCCCATCTCTAGCTGCCTCCTCCCCATGGCATTGAACAGAGATTCTGCCAGAGTCTCTGGGGCTGCTCTGGCAGAAAAGGGGGAAGAGATGTGGGCCAGACAACAAGAGTCCCAGATGGATTTGGAAACCAGTTCAGAAACCTCATGAACCTGGGGTTGAGAGATTTGGGGCTCTTTGCCTTTTTTTTTTTAACTTTGTACTCCCAGTACCTTAAAATACAGAAGGTGCTTAATAAAATGCTTTTATTATTTTTTTCTAGGATGTTTTTCTACTGTTGAGAGGAAATGAATTCTATTTAAATGGGGCAGCTGGATGGCTCAGTAGATGGAGAGCCAGACCTAGAAATGGGAAGCCCTGGGTTCAAATGTGGCCTCATATACTTTCTAACTGTGTGACCCTGGGCAAGTCACTTAACTCCCAATTGCCTAGTCCTTCTTGCTCTTCTGCCTTGGAACCAATATTTAGTATTGATTAAAAGACAGATGGTAAAGGTTGTTGTTGTTTTTTTAATTAAAAAAAAAAGAAAGAAATGAATGTAAAGAGAATAGGGGATAGCAGTTGGATAGTCCAAAGGTTGCTAAGAGAAGTGGACAACCGAGAGTGATAGAAGGGCAGAGATCAGAATCTAAAAGAATGAGAAGGTAGAGAGGGGCTGCGATCTGCACCATTGAAGGAATTTATCACAAATCCTTTTGAAGTAATGGGCACAACCACAATCTCTCCGGGTTTTTGCTAGTTAAGCCTCTCTTCCTTCAGCCTAGCTCTTCTAGGAAGCAATATATGGCACGGCACAGCATGGAAAGAGCACTGTGTTCAAATTCCACCCACCCCTTATCCTCACTCCTCTTTAGGCCCTTCGTCCATAGGGAGGGATGATGATGAGAGACAGGATGGCCCAGAAGGCAGAGGATGGCCCAGCAGCCTCAAGTCCTGACTAGGAAACATGCAGGCTGTTGGACCCCAACTGAGCTGGCTCCCTCGAGCAATTCTCTAAGGTGAAGTCAGAGCAGCCCTGAGGATGGAGATCTGCATTAGTGAAAGGAATTTCCATGCCAGGAATTCCTCACATCAAGACAGGTCTGGAGTTTTATTTTTTTTTAAGGGCATAAAACCTGTAGGACCTGCCTCGCTGGGTACAAGCATTTATTAGGCACCTATTACACAAGTGCCAAATGCTGAAGGCACACATAGGAGAGCACCCATATGCAGGGAAATCACAGCTCTAATTTTTAAAAAAATCCAAACTGTGTAATAAGAGTGACCTGGGCAGTTCCCTCAGCCTCTAAGGTCTCAGTCTTCCCATCTGTAAAATGGGGGTTAGATTCAATGAACTCTGAATTTATGACCTTATGATCCACAGTGCAATCTGGATAAAACTCCCTTTAAGTGTCTATTGTGATTTATAATGAATGTTTTACTATTAATTTAACAATAGAAAAATATTATTAATATCCATATTAGTACTTGCGTTGAGACATAGTGAACATAGTAGAAGTCTGACCTCAAAAGCCAGAAAGAGAGGAGTTGCAGTTTGATACTCTGATTGTGTGACCCTGGGCAAGTCACAACCCCTCAAGCAACCCTCTAAAGTCCCTAAATTGGAGAAGAGTTGCAATCTTCGCCAGTGGAGAGGCTTTCCCCATCAGGAGATCCCCCTAAGACAAAAACCAAGCCTTCCTTGGAGCCTGCTCAGGCACGTGAGTGCCCAGGAAGAGTCCCTGCCCCCATGCCCTGGCATCTCCTTTGGCACAGTACCCTGGCCAGCTGACCGGCTCTGCATCCTGTGCAGGCCTGACTCAGATCATTATCATCGGGGCCCCAGGGCTGGGCCTCTTCCCTCCCTCCCACCCACAAGTTCGGGAGCATCTGGGGAGCATTAGGAGCTGCTCTGCAGAAAGAACAAGGCTATTGGTGTCACCCTTTGGTCCCTGGCTCCTGCCCACTGCTGAGGGGCAGATGGCACCAGGGAAAGCCTGGGGATCACAGGAACCAGGAGAGGGAACATGTAGCATTCATCTACGAGCAGACGGCTTGGGGGCTGGTTCCAACCTCCCTCTGGGTTCAAAGGAACAAAGGGCCCTAGATTTAGTGCTTGAAGGGACTCTGGTGGTTATAAGTTCAACCCACCCATTTGACAGATGAGAGAACAGAGACCCAGAGACAGTAAGTAACTTGTGTTCATAGATCTAGAATTGGGGGAGGTCTTCACGTTGATTTGGTCCAACACTCTGATCTTCCAGATGTAGAATCAGGGCTCAGCGAAGTGGTCACACAGATGGCAAATGCCATGCCGGGCTGGCCCTGTCAAATTTGCAAAGGAGGAAGCCTCCCCGTCTCCCAGGTATATAAAATGTCCTTTGAGTTTTTTAGGAAATTCAGAGAATGGGCCCTTTGGTCCGGGGATTCCACTCCAGAAGAAATTAAACAAGAGGTGTGGGGAAAACTTATGTGGACATTGGTTATTAAAATAAAACAAAGGTAAAACAAAACAATTCTTATTTTTTTAATTAAAAAAAAACACAAAAAACAAGAGATGTGGGATGATGTGGTGGAGAGAGGACCAGTAAGTAGCCTCAGAGTCATGAAGACTTGGGTTCCAGTCCTGCCTGTGACACCTATTTCTCATTGACCTCTCATCACCTCTATAAACTGCAGAATCAATGCCCATCTGGGGCAGAGTTTCCCCACTTACGCCAGTGAATTCAGCGGATCAATGCCTGAGAGCCGGAGGGGGCCTTAGAAGGCATTGTGTCCAGCCCCCTAACGTTACAGATGAGAAAACGTGAAGGTCAGATATTGGGTGATTTGTCCAGGCCTTTTCAGAGATCAAGGTCAAAGATGGAAGAGGCCAAGGTCATCCACAGCATCCCGGGCCATCTCCCGTCATCCTAACTTTTGTCTTGTCACTGGTTTGGACGACTCTGGAAGGGAGAGTGAGACTTTGTGCATCTCTGCCTCACTTAAATCCAATTTACCACTCTCGAGTCAAAACAGCACTCAGGATGCCACTGGTCTTCTTCAAAAATAAAGGATGGGGGACAGTGAGGTGGCTCACTGGACAGAGAGAGCCAGGCCCCGAATCAAAAGGACCTGGGTTCAAATCTGCCTTCAGACACTTCCTAACTGTGTGAACTTAAGCAAGTCGCTTAATACCCGTCCTCTAACCCATGCCACTCTTCTGTCTTAGAAACAAACAAAAGAAATGGGGAACCACGGACACAGAACAGCGGATTCAATGTCAGACACTTTTGCTCTGCCCGCTGGTTTTGCTTAAATGTTTTTCTTGGTTACAAAGGAGAGCCCAGAGGGGTTGGAAGTATTTGTGGAAATGTCTCTAGTGTTTAAAAGAAAAAGGAAAATGAAACTTCAAAAATATGGGAAGTGAAACTTAGTTTAAGTCATCTCCCACCCCAGTGCCCTTTCTGCCTTAGCAATATAGACAAAAGTGCCCAGGCTGGGAAAACAGTAGCTGCTGCTCTGGGGCCCCACACTAGGGGCAGCTCTCCTCCCATACCCAGGGAGGCAGTTGCTAGGCAACAGTAGGCCCCATCAGGGCCGATGCATCCAACCTGCAGATGGATCAGATCTCACCTCCCCTAAGATCAGGAGGTCGTGATTCCAAACCAGATCAAGTCTTGGTTTGATGGGATATATATAGATGTGAAATATATACCTCCTGTGATGTCACATCCTGTTCATTCCTAAAGATTATGGAAGATTATATGAAAGAAGCTTAAGGAAATTCAGCTCCACAAATAAACAAACAAGTAAAAATCAAAACTGAACACTGGGTAACTATGCATGGCACACTGGGTCCCCAAAGAAGAGACATGAGAATTCAATTCCCTTCCTCCTTTACAGAGGCGGGAGACTACAGGTGAAGAATACAGCCTGTACTTGTAGATATTTTGGCCAGTTAGTTTTGCTTGACTGCTTCCTTTCCTCCTCTTTCTAATTTTATTCTTTGTTAAAAGGAATGGCTTAGAGCTCAGTGGATTGAAAACCAGGGTCAGAGAGGAGGTCCTGGGTTCAAATTTGACCTTAGACACTACCTAATTGGGTGACCCTGGGCAAGTCACTTAACCCCCACTGCCAATTTGTGTTGCTCTTCTGTCTTAGAATTGCTACTAAGACTTCTGAAGGTAAGGGTTTAAAACATAATTAAAAAAAAAAAGAATGGAAGGGGGAATGAACATAAAACAAAAGCCATTGGACATTTTTTTTTAAAGAAAAGAAAGGCTTCCTGGGGCATATTCTTGGGAAGTATTTCAGACAAGGGATGAGACCCATGGGAAATATTTTGGGCCATAGGCTGCCCTGAGTTTAAGAGTCTGAGTCATGTCTTAACCACTGATTTATTTTAAAAATCCCATGACCAAGTTTCAAATCAAAACATAGTTTGTAAAGGAAGGAACAAAACCATCACCAACCATATGAACAAGAGCTCCGAATCAGAAGACAAATGCAAATCAAAACAAGCCAGTCTTTGCCTCACTCCACAGCCAGAGAAGGGACACAGAGGACAAGAGATTCAGCTAGTCAATGCCTGGGGGAAGGAAGGCGCATGTTAGTGCCCACTGATGCTCTGTTCATGGGGCTGTAGATTCATTCTCTTTTAAGAAAATTATTTGAGGACAGCTTGGTGGCTCAGTGGACTGAGAGCCAGTCTTAGAGAGAGGAGGTCCTGGGTCCTAGCTATATATCCTTGGGAAACTCATTTGCCCTTATCAATACCAAGTATTGATTCTAAGATGGAAGTTAAGGGGTTTAAAAAGAAAACAATTTGAGAGAAAAGTCACCAAACTCTTCCTACTTTGACCTCGTCATTCTTTGATTGGGTACAATATCCCATGAAGGTAAAAATAATAATAATAGCTATTATGTGGCAGTTTAAGGTTAGCAAAAAACTTTACAATCATCTCATCTGACCCTGACAACAACCCTCAGAGGTTGATGCTATTATTATACCCTTTTTATAGATAAGGAAACCAAAAGAGGCAGCAATCAAGTAACTTAAGTAAGTCGTGAACAACCAAAACAATCCCATGATGGGTTGTTGGCCCACATGACTTCTACAGCCAGCTCTAAAATCTATGATGGTGATGGGATGACCACTGAACCTCAATTTCTCCATCTGCCTAATGGAAATCGTGCTTCTTCTCCAGTTGGTGATGAGTCTTTATTCATGCTTGTAGCTAGGGGCCAATAAGAGGCAGCTTGTCAGGACAGAGTGTGGGGCTCAGTGGTCAAGAAGGCCTGAGTTTTAATCCTGTCTTAGATGCTTACCAGCTATGGTCACTGAACTTCCCTCAGCTTCAGTGCCCTCACCTGTAAAATGAGGATAACAACAGCACATACCTCGGGGTTTGATGACTTTGCATATATGTAAAATGCTTTGCAAACCCTATATAAACCCTGGCTAGCTGCTCATTATTATTACAGGGCATCTGGAGGAAGCACAATTGACCAGTCCTGTCAGTAGGATGCTTTAGGACCAGCCTTACTCCTACATCCCCTCTGTGTGCTGGCTGTGTCCAACAAGCCCTAGTGATGGCTTTTTTTCAGAGAAAAGGAACAATAATAATCATAACGACAACAATAATAAGAGAGAGCATCTCTAAAGTGCCCACTATGGGAGGAAGTCCATGGGGACTGGAACAACCTCCAGGAATTGATGCAGAGTGAGAGGAGCAGAACCAGGAAAACATTGTACATAGAGGTGGATACACTGTGGCACAATTGAATGTAATGGACTTCTCCATTAGTGGCATTGCAATGATCCTGAACAACTTGGAGGGATCTACGAGAAAGATGCGATCCACACCCAGAGGAAGAAGTATGGAAGTAGAAACACAGACGAAAAACAACTGCTTGATCACATGGGTCGAGGGGATATGATTGAGAATATAGGCTCTGGATGAACATCCTAGCACAAACAACAAGATGGAAATAGTTTCTGATCAAGGACACAAGTAATACCCAATGAAATTACGCATGGGCTGCGGGAAGGGTGGGTGGAGGGGAGAGAGGGAAATATTGTAACCCAAAAAATAAAAATAAAAAAATAATAAAGTGCTCACTATGAGTCAAGCACTGTGCTTAGCCCTTTACAATTATTACCTTGACCATCCTGGGAAGGAGGTGCTTTCAGAGAAGCTCAGGGCTTGAAATCCGGCCAGAGGGCTGGTTACCTGGAAGACTTAGAATTACCCTTGGGCTTTAAGCTTCCTGCAGACTTCTCAAATCCTGACTTTCTGTCTTAATAACCACTCTAAGACAGAAGGGCAAGGGTTAGGCAAACAGGTTAAATGACTTGCTCAGGGCCATAGAGCTAGGAAGTGTCTGAGGCCAAATTTGAACCCAGGTCCTCCCATCTCCAGGTCTGGTGCCATCTCACTGACCTCAGATCTATCATTTAAACCAATTCATCCCTAAAGTAGAAATTCCTTCCACAAACACAGGTCAGCCACCTGTTTACAACTTAAATCCTCAGAGAGTGCCCTGGGGCATGGAGAGAATAAGGTACTTGCCCAGGGTCTCACAGCTGCTACATGTTAGAGGAAGGACTTGAACTCGGAGTTTCCTGACCCTGAGAGCATTACACAACTCTTCCTCAATCTATTGCTCAGGCTTTACATTACAGGAGACAGTGAGAGGATGTCAGAAGATAACTGGATCCTCTTTTTCCGTGGACCCTCTGAAAGTGCATCTGCAGTACAAAAGGAAGTTTACCCCAGCGCTGTGGCCTTCTTCTGTTAACCCTCCACAGTGGAGAAGTTTCTGATCTGGGCTCCCAAAAATAGATATCCAACCCTGGAGAGAGGGGAAATACCCAATCTCCCAGAGCCTGCAGTTATTCCAATCCCAACATCAGCCAGACACCTCGTGGATGAGAGGCCACATGGGTACTGAGGGGCTGCCAAGTGCCAGACAGGAGAGGCTTCTGGGCTCTTCCCCCACCCCTTCTCAGGGTCCTCTCCCTCTTAACACTACTTCACAATAACTTTCTAAGAGTTTTGTACATATCTCCATGTGTTGTGTAACTCAAGCAGAACAATAAGCTTCTTGAGGATAGAGACTTCATCATTTGTTTCTGTATCCTTGCTGCTTGGCTAGTATGTTGCCCAGGATATATGAGGCACTTAAAAAAAAAAAAGTCCTTCCCTTCCATATTAGTTCCAAGGCAGTAAGGACCAGGCAATAGGGATGAAGTGACTTGCCCAGGGTCACACAGCTAGGAAGCTTCTCTGGCCAGATTTGTACCCAGGACCTCCCATTTCAGGTCTGGCTCTCAATCCACTGAGCTACCCAGCTGCCCCCACTTGCAATAAATTTTTTGTGAGTGACTGGTCAATAGGTGCATATCTCCCACAGTAGAAAGTCAGCTCTTTGGAGGGTGGGGACTGATTCATTTTTGTCTACCCCTAGAGATTAGCACATTGCCTCGCACATTCCACCCCCCCTTTATCTTGGCACTGTCTGTCCCCTGTGCCTGAAATGCCTCCCTTTCTCCTTCCCTCCTCTCTGATCTCCCCATCTCAGTGCTCTCCCTCCCAAAATGCCTGCTTTCCAAATATTTGTATTTATTCTCTTTCTTTTTATTTAGAACAGATTTATCTATTTGCTGTCTGCCCCACTGGAATGTAGGATTGGTTTGTTCTCTGTGTTTTTATCAGCATCGTCTGATGACAGTCTATGAGACCATCATGGAAGTATTCTGCCCGTCTCTCCAGGATCCAGTCCTCATCACAGATCAGTGGGGCTCCATCAGTGCTGAGGGGCTGAGACACACCAGAGCTCTTTGGCCCATAAGTAGCCACCAGGGCATTGTGCTGTACTATCAGCACGAAACTGAATCTCATCTGCCTTCTTACTGAGCCAAGGAGCCAGCACCTCTCTAAACTTAAAAGGCTTGATGAGGGGATGCCCTCCAATTGGGGAATGGCTGAACACATTGGTGAAGGAATACTATTATACTGAAAGGAATAATGAACTGGAGGGATTCCATGTGAACTAGAACGACCTCCAGAAAGTGACGCAGAGTGAAAGGAGCAGAGCCAGGAGAACATTGTACACAGAGACTGATACACTGTGGCACAATCGAATGTAAAGGACTTCTCTACTAGCAGCAATGCAGTGATCCAGGACAATTAGGAGGGACTTATGAGAAAGATGCTATCCACATCCAGAGGAAGAACTGTGGGAGAGGAAACACAGAAGAAAAACAACTGCTTGATCACATGGGTCGATGGGGACATGACTGGGGATGTAGACTCTAAGCCATCACTCTGGAGCTCCATGGCTCATGACATCCTTTGCATCATATCACTTCACTACCTCAGACACAGTAAGTACCTGTCTGGTGAAAAGATCTGGGAAACAAAAGCAGGTGTCCATGAACCGGGGAATCCCTAAGCCAACTTGGGGGGGGGGGTCATAGAAATATAAAGACCCACCACGGTGACAGAGAACTCGTGATAAAACATGCCACCCATCCACTGATGAGAGAGGAGACAGACTCAAGTGCAGATGGAGACACACACACACACACACACACACACACACACACACACACACACACACACACGTGTGTGGATATAGATGCACATATATAAAGATAGGAGAAGGTTTAGTGGCATTTCTGACACTGTATTATTTCTATTTCTGAGTAATGCTTTGTATAATTTTGTAATTGAGGCTCAGTCAGCCTTTTGAACCTCTCCTCCTTGTCTCCTCAAGTCAGGAAGACATCTGGCCTCAAACACTTAAGAGCTTATGTGATCCTGGGCAAGTCTCTTTATCTCAGTCAACCTCAGTTTCCTCATCTGGAAAGCGGGGGTGATAACAGCATCTACTTCCCAAGGTGGTTGTGACAATCAAAAATATCTGTAAAGGACTTGGCAAATCTTACTACATCATTTCATCAGTAAGTGTTTAATAAATGCTTGTCATTGGTTGATAATTGATTTGTTGGCTACATCATTTGGTGGATTTAGTTGTATCTGACTCTTCATAACTTCATTTGGGGTTTTCTTGGCAAAGATACTGGAATGGTTTACCATTTCCTTCTTCATTTCATTTGACAATTGAGGAAACTGAGGCATACAAGATTCAGGGACTCACACAGCTAGTTAAGTGCCCAAGTCCAGATTTGAATTCAGGTGTTTGTGACTCTAGACCCAGTGCTCTGTGCACTGTGGTACCCAGCTGACCATTCCTGGCTATATAAATATTTGTTTTTATTATTATTGTTACTTTTAAGGAGTGCTCATGGGTAGGAGAAGGGAGAAGTACATTCAGAAATAAATGTGATATGGCATATGATGCCTTTTTCTCATCTGTAAAATGGAAATCATACTTGGACTACATACCCCACAGGACAGTTGTGAGCATAAGAGAAAACAGATATAAAACAGAGTCTGAAGTGAGGAAGACCCGAGTTCAAATCCAACCTTAGACACTTACTAGCTGTGTGACCCTGGGTAAGTTGCTTAACTCTATCTGCCTCTGTTTCTTCATCTGTAAAAGAGCTGGAGAAGGAAATGGTAAACCACTCCAGTATCTTTGCCAAGAAAATATCAAATGGGTTTTGGTTTCATATGAGTATTCTCTTACAACAATGACCAATAGAGAACTATATTTTACATGAGAATATACATCAAATTATATATTATATTTATATATATTATATTATATTGTATACGTATAACCCAGATCGAATTGTTTACCATCTCTGTGAGGGAGAGGGAAGAGAAGGAGGGAGAGAGACAATTTGGATCTTACAATATCAGAAAATGTGTATTGAAAATGATTACATGTAACTGAAATAATAGTAACAATAATAATAATAATAATAATAATCAACTCCAAATAGGGTCACAAAGAGTTAGACACAACTGAAAAATGACTAACCAACAAAATTGTCAACTTAAGGCAGTATTTCAAAACCTCAATGTTGTCAATATTATTGTAAACATGATAGTATGTTTTATATATATATATATCATATCATAATATATTATAATATAATATAATATTATATTATATACCAAATCTTTTTTTTTAAGGTTCCTTTAGGCCCCAGACTTCCAAAGTAATGGGGTTAAGCACATGTATGATCTATATCAGATTATTGTCATCTCCAAGGCAGGTAGAGAGAAAGGAGGGAGGAAAATACAACTTAAAAAGAAAAATAGGAAAACCAAAAACAAACAAGAAGCCAAAGTGGCAGGGCTTTGTTTAAGACTCAGAAAGGAAAGCTTGGCATCCCAGTGAACAGTGGGAGAGCCCCAGGCAACCCATATCTCACAAAGCTGAGCTTTTATTGTTTTTTAATAATTAGTATCGCTATCTTTTGTTTTTATAGCACCTTGATTTGCCCTTTTCTTCCCCTTCTCCCATACTGAGGGCCATCCCTAATAAAAAAGATCAAGAAGAAAAAAAAATCCACAAACCCAAAGGGTCCATCCAAAAGAAAACTGAGCTTGAATGCCATGTTACACATCCATGGGGCCTCTACCTCTGCAAAGGAGAGCAGGGAGGTACCAATGCTTAAACCTTCTTTGGGGCCACCCCTGCTCTTTATATTTTCACGACATTCTATCTCAGTTTTAGCCTCATTTTTTAAGGATGACCCAGGACTATTTCATCCATCTAATGGCCAAGATCTTTGGCTTCTCTGTCCCTTTGGACACTACAGCCTTCCTCTTTAGTACCTTCAATGATTAACAGTTTTAGACTTGCTGTCAAGAAACCATGAGTTCCAATCCTGCTTTGAATTCTGGGACAGAATTTTTTTAAAAAATCTTTTTTATTTTTCCCTTCCCAAACTCCTAGAAAAAGTCCCTAGGAAAAATGGGTGGGGCAGGTCAAAGACAAAAGGAAAAGGGCCCTTTATTAAGTAAATGGGTTAAGGGTGATAAAAACTTAAAGAGAAGAACATGGCCTTCTTCCACCCAGGCTTGTGACCAGGATGTTGACTCATCTAAAGCCAAACTCCTCCCTAGAACTCTAGAAGGGATTAAACTGGAGTCCGCCCCCAGGAAGTGTCACAACTCCCTTCACTTTAACGAGATTATTAAATTGGGATTCTGGATATAAACTTATGGGAAGATGCTGGGATCTTCCTGGGATATTTACAAATTTACAAATCCTGGGATATATACAAATTCCTGGGAAGAATGGTCTGGGGAAGATTGAATAGGGAATTGGAAGCTAATCCAGTGAAATCATAAATAAATTAGGAGAACATAGAATAGTATGCCTTTCAGATCTATGAGAAAGGAAAGAATTTAAGACCAAGCAAGAGACAGAGAACATAAGTGAATATATATACAAGATATAAAATGAATAATTTTTATTATGTTAAATTAAAAAGGGTTTGTACAAACGAAACCAATGCAACCAAAATTAGAAGGGAAGTAACAAACTGGGGAAAAAATGATAACAAAACTCTCTGACAAAGATTTAATTTCCTTTATATATAAATTTCCTTTATGTAGAAATATATAAGGAACTAAGTCAAATTTACAAAAAAATCAAGCCATTCCCCAATTGACAAATTGGTCAAAGGAATATGAAAGGATTAGAGAAATGCAAATCAAAACTTTGAGGTACCAACCACCTCACATCTAGCAGATTGGCCAATATGACAGTAAAGGAAAATAATAAGTGGGGTGCAACTAGGTAGCTCAGTGGATTGAGAGCCAGGCCTAGAGATGGGAGGTCCTGGGTTCAAATCTGGCCTCAGCCACTTCCTAGCTGTGTGACCCTGGTCAAGTCACTTGACCCCCTTTGCCTAGCCCTTACCACTCTTATACCTTGGAACCAATACACAGTATTGATTCCAATACTGTGAGGGTTTAGAAAAAAGGTGAGGGTTTAGAAAGGAAAAGAAAAGGAAAGGAAAGGAAAGGAAAGGAAAGGAAAGGAAAGGAAAGGAAAGGAAAGGAAAGGAAAGGAAAGGAAAGGAAAGGAAAGGAAAGGAAAGGAAAGGAAAGGAAAGGAAAGGAAAGGAAAGGAAGAGAAGAGAAGAGAAGAGAAGAGAAGAGAAGAGAAGAGAAGAGAAGAGAAGAGAAGAGAAGAGAAGAGAAGAGAAGAGAAGAGAAGAGAAGAGAAAAAAGAAAAAGTGTTGGAAGGGATATGGCAAAATTGGCAACTAATGCCTTGACAACAGCTTTTTCTTGTTCAAGAGGCCAAGAGTAATTCTTAAGGACGTGGAACCCAAATGTTACCGCTGTCTCTGTCAGACTCTGTCTCTCCCTCCCTCCACCCTGCTATCTCTCCCCTTTCTTTCTGTCTCCTTCCACCCTTAAATTTCAGCTTTAGAATGACATTAAGACTTTTGAAACACCCCATATTATCTGATTGGATCCTCACAGTAACCCCAGGAGAAAGGTACAAATTACTATTCTTGTCCTGCATTCAAGTCCTGGCTGGACTTGACTCTGATTGAAGTCACTCAACTATTAGGCCAACTCCAAAGATGATTATCTAGACTGGTGGAGGGAGTTTCCTCACTGGGAGTTTCCACAGAGCCTGAACAGGAATAAAGCATGCCCAAACTGACCTAGGAGTTTTTGAGGATGACTTGAAGAGGAAGGGCTTTTTTGAATCAGGTCTTTTTGTCTTCAGGTCCAGAACTCTGTGCATGATGGCACCACCAATTGCCTCTTATTAAGTCACATTAAGGAATGTGAGGGGCAGCTAGGTAGTACTGTGGATAGAGCACTAGGCCTGAAATCAGGAAGACTCATCTTTCTGGGTTCAAATCTGGCGTCAGACATGTCCTAGCTATGTGGCCCTGAGTGAGTCACTTCACCCTGTTTGCCTCAGTTTCCCCATCTGTCCAATGAGCTGGAGAAGGAAATGGCCAACTGCTCCAGTATCTCTGCCAAGAAAACCCCAAATGGGGTCCATAAAAACAGGACTGAAACAATGGACAACACGTTGGTGCCACCAGAGTCTGGGGTTAACAATTCTTGGATCCTTCTTGTTGTGTCAAACAAAATGGAAGCGGAGAAGGTTTGGAGGCAGCCTCTGCTCTGGACTGCTTAGAGAATGAGTGTCCGGGGTGGAACAAAGCTTTATTCTTCCCCATCCAGCTTTGGCCCAGACCACTGTTCTACAATATGCCCCCTAGCACAGTGGGTGGGAAAATCGGAGCCTCTAAAAGGCTAGTCAGTCCTCCAGAGCCCTGGCAGCTACTGGTTTCTGGGGGAGATTCTTGGAGAGAGGGCATGACGAGAGCCTGCCTTGAACTGAAGTCACCCTCCACTGCCAGGACCAGAAAGGCTGCCTGGGCTGCCCACAATGCTAAGCAGCTGGACTCCTACTCATCGAAGGCTGCACAGACAGACAAAAGCAGCCAAGTCGCTCTTCTGGTTCCATGGGTCTGAGCTAATGAGCTAATCGATGCCCCAAGGTCTGGCTGTGGCCAAATGAACTCTCCCCGAGAAACCTCCCTGCCAGGAATCAGAGTCATGAGAGCCTTTGGCCCTTGGGGGGGCGGGGGGAGAAACAAGCAAGATGTGGCACAAAAAGAGGACATTAATATGGCTTTTAGGGGCAGAGAGGTGGCTCAGTGGATTCAGAGCCAGGCCTAGAGACAGGAAGTCCTAGGTTTAAATTTGTCCTTAGACACTTCCTAGCTGAGAGATGGTAGATAGATAGATAGATAGATAGACAGACAGACAGACAGACAGACAGACAGACAGACAGATAGATAGATAGATAGATAGATAGATAGATAGATAGATGGATGGATATGGATAGACGGACGGACGGATGGACAGACAGACAGATAGATGGATGGATAGATAGATATAGGTGGATGGATAGATGGACAGATAGATGGATAGATGGACGGATGGATAGATAGATATAAACATAGATTGATTGATAGCTATAGACAGATATAGACAGACAGATTGATAGATTGATATTTATATACAGATCAATAGATTGATAGACAAATATAGACATAGATAGATATAGACAGATAGACAGACAGATCAAGAGGGAGAGAGAGAGAGAGAGAGAGAGAGAGAGAGAGAGAGAGAGAGAGAGAGAGAGAGAGAGAGAGAGAGAAAGAGAGATTGACTTTGAAGAATGGCGTCTCCAGGCCTAGGAGCTGGTCTTCTCCCCTGACCACTACTGGCATCCCCAAACCTGGACCTAGGAAACCATGACCAAATGCCCAGCAGATGGTGGGAAGTTTGCATCATAACCAGGAAGGAAAAGAACAGAATTGACTCTTTTGGGGGCATCCCTGGAAGCTTCAATGATGTCACATACACTGGAACTAAGAGGGGGAGTACTAACACCTGGATGAGAAGGGAAAGCCCTCTGGACACTGGAGAAGAATCTCTCCCACAAATGTGGCCTCAGACACTTCCTAGCTGTGTGACCCTGGACAAGTCACTTCGCCCCCATTGCCTAGCCCTTACTGCTCTTCTGCCTTGGAAGCAATATTTAGTATTGCTTCTAAGAAAGAAGAAAGTATCTCTCCAACTGGGGACTGTGGGGTACTAAGGCCAAACCCATGACTTACCCTCTTCTTTAGTTAGTATAAAAAGTACCCTCTTCATTAGTATAAAACGTGCCCATTTTCACCCCCAGAAAGATCCCAAGCTCCCAGAAGACAGGAATCATTTCCTTTTCCCATCTCTATTCCCAAGCATTTAATCCCAATATATTCTGCTCTCACTCACGGTTTCCACTATTCGATCTCCTCAACTAACACCAGTTGTTTTTTTTTAATTAAATTTTATTGACATTTCTTCTCAATTCCAGATGTATCCCTCCCCAACACCCTGGGAAGATGGCAGCGGGTTAGGGCCTGGAGGAGGAGCCCGGTTCCCCCAGACACCCCAAGATCCTCTATCCAGGCCAGGACTCTCCAGGGAGACACAAAATGGAGAGAGGGGAGGGTCTCATAGTAGGAGACATAGTAGAAGCCCTGGACCCATGCTCAGCAGGAAACAGGGACAGCCTGGTGAAGAACAACCCCATCAGGGCGGCAGGAGTTGAGAAGGGCAACCCAGAAGGACAACAGGTCCTGACCAGCAGTTAGCACAGTGCTTGGCATATTTGTTGTTCAGTCGTTCCAGTCATATCTGCTTCTTTCAGACCTCATCTGGGGTTTCCTTGGCAGAGATACAAGAGTGGTTTGTCATTTCCTTCTCCAGCTCATTTTACAGGTGAGGAAACTGAGGCAAACAGGGCGAGGTAACTTGCCAGGGTTACCCAGTAGTTAGTTTCTGAGGCCATATTTGAACTCGGGCCTTGGTACATAGTCTGGGACATAGTAGGCATTTAATAAGTATTTATGGACTGACTGTCCAAAATCCAGCCAGCCTGGGAGTGAACATGAGACACGAGGAAATTCCTGCAGAAGGCAGAGCCTCCTCTCAGCCACTGCACTCGGGGTCCCGCGAGGTCCACTCTGACCGCCTGTCAGGACGGCACGTTGGATCCAAACCCAGAGACAAAACTCAGCGAGTAAAGGAGTGAACTGCATCTGGTCCTTTCTTCAGCAAGCCCCGCCCCCCAGTGAGGAAACATCCCAGGGGCCTGTGGGGAGCTTATATTCACTATTATTATTGTAGGTTCATTATTATCCATCCATAAACATTAATTAAGTGCCTACTGTGTGCGAAGGGCCAGGGAGACAAAGAGGCGGGAGACAGTCATTAGAATGGAATTACTCCGCCTTAGGGCTTGGCATGTCCCCACTCCAGTCCTCACCGTCTATGGTGCCGGGCGGCCCATGTAGCCACCTCCTGGGGAGTGTGTTTTCCCGTTGGGCCCGGGGCCGCTGCAGCCCAGTTAGAGGCCCCTGGCAAGGGCTCTCTCATGTGGAACCCTTGGGGGGCGAGGACCGCGGAGGGGGCAGAAAGTCCGCTGCCAGACGCCAAAGTCTGTGGCTGGCCCGGGGTTCGAGGCTGGCTTTCCTCCTCCCTTCCTTGAACACATCCCTGGTCTCTGCCCACTCTGATGCCTCTAATGCCCCGCCCCGCCTCCCAGGGCTCTTGGGAAGATCAAATCTGGTATTTGCCCGCGTTTTTTCACTTTTGCTCTTCCTCCATCCGTTGGGTCAGCCCGCCTCTTCCGCTGAGGAGGAGTTCCCTGAACCGGGTTTGGAGGGAAGCAAAGGCTGCTCAGAGGCGAGAGCAGGGGCGGCAGCCGTCCCAGGCCGATGCCCGGAGCAGGAGACGGGCAGACGGGCAGCAGCCATGGGGCGGGCCGGAAGGGAACAGAGCACGGGAGCTGGAGCAATGGTTAATATAATTAGACAGCGGGAGGAGAGGACGCTAATTCCGTGAGGCTTTAAATACCAGGCGGAGGCGCTTGCATTCTACGGGAGCCGGCGAGGATTTCCGATTTGGGCTGTGGGCAAAACGGGCAGATGCAGAAGCGTGCTGGTCAGAGTTTAACAACCAGTTCTCCAGGAAAGAAAACTGCATGCAGGTCCGAGGTTCTGCATGACTCACCCTTTCCCCATCGGCTTTCTTTCTTTTTTAACCCTCACCTTCCACGTTAAAATCAGCGCTGTGTCTAGGTTCCAAGGCAGAAGAGTGGTAAGGGCTCAGTAGTGGGGGGAAGGGGACTCGCCCAGGGGTACCCAGCTAGGGAGTGTCCGCACCCGGGACCTCCCATCTCTAGGCCTGGCTTTCGGTCCATCTGCCCGTCTCTGAAGTCTAGACGATGAACTGAACTATAAATGGTGGGGGGCCGTTGCCGACGTCCACGCTGCCAACGCTTCTCGGCGTCTGAGCAGCCTCCATTCCGTCCTGGAGGTCTGGCTTCTAGGAAGGAGCAAAGGTCCTTCCCTGCCTCTCCCAGACAGAGGGCACCAGCCCTGGCCACGGGGGTCTCTAAGAGCAGGGGGCCCGACCAGGAAGCCCGATCCTTTGTATAGCCACGGCAGCCGCTCCAGTGGACCGTCTACTTGTTTATCCTTTCCGGAAAGGGCCAGCGGCATTACTGCGGGGATTCCAGCCTCATCCGTGAGTCGGATTTCTATGAAGCTGCACCCCACTGAGTCTCTCTTCCAGTCACTGACGTCCAGTGGCAGGACAAAAGTCAGGAAGACCGGGATGGCCAGCCCGGAGGCAGCGGCTGACCCGGGGTCTTTGGCGGCTGAGCACGCTCTAAGGGATCCACAGGCTCGCTTGGAGGCCGTTGGGACAAATAGTTCTCCTGCCTGGGGACGTCTTCAGGGGTCGCGTGCCTGGGGGAGGCACCCCCTGACTCACAGTGGGTCTGAGGCCTACTGCTTCCCCTCAGTCTGGCTTAGAGGGAGAGGGAAGGTTTACCCAGCTCTGCTCACTGCACGGGACCCCGCAGAGGCCAGAGCTCAGTGCTGGTACATGTCCTGTGTATGGCTGTACCATGGAGTACCAGCCTGGCGTCAAGAAGGCTCCTCTTCCTGAATTTAAATCTGGTCTCAGATACTTATTAGCCACGTGCCCTGGGCAAGTCACTTCACCCCTGTTTGCCTCAGTTTCCTCATCTATAAAATAAGCTGGACAGTGGATTGAGAACCAGTCCTAGAGATGGGAGGTCCTAGGTTCAAATCTGGCTTCAGCCACTTCCCAGCTGTGTGACCCTGGGCAAGTCACTTGACCCCCATTGCCTAGCCCTTACCACTCTTCTGCCTTGGAGCCAATACACAGTATTGACTCCAAGACGGAAGGTAAGGGTTTAAAAAATAATAATAATAAATAAGCTGGAGAAGATGACAAACTACTTTAACATCTTGCCAAGAAAACCCCAAATGGGGACACAAAGATTCTGACTCTACTGGAAAAGATTCAACAATAACAAATCTATGTGTATATTGAATATTATTTTGTAGATATTTGTATGTTGTCTGCTTTATTAGATTGTGAGCTCCCTGAGGGTGGGGGCTGTCTTTATATCCTCAGCACTTGGCACATAGCAGGTATTAACAACTAATTGGAAGAATAAGGGATTTCCACTGTCCCGATCATGAGGTTCACATAGAATTAAGACATCCAGGGCTGGAGGGACATCTGGGTCCATTCAAGTCCAATAGACATTGGAAAAAGATTCCCTTCCACCACACTTGGCATCTCAGTACAGTGCCTGGCACACAGTAGGCACTTAAACACTCGCTGAGTGACTGACGTACCCAATAAAAGGTCAGCCATCCAGCTTCTACTTGAAGACCTCCAAGGAAAGGGAAACTACTAGCTCTGGAGAAAGGCCAGCTAATCCTAATAAGGGAAGGATCTCAAGACCCTTCAGCTTCCTTCCTGTTTGTCCTGCTTTGGACCTCTTCTGGCTTACCTGTTTCCTTCCCTAAATGCCCCCAGAACTGAAACTGCTACACCAAATGTGGCTGATTAGAACAGAGGACTCTGTAGGGGAAGAGAGAAAGAGACAAGAGGGGGAGAGAGGGAGAAAGAGGTGAGGAAGAGAGGGAGACAAAGAGGAGGGGGAGGAGGAAGGGAGAAAAAGACTGAGACAAAAAGAGAAGAGAGAGGAAATGAAGGAGAGGGAGAGACAGAGAGATTAGAGGGAGGGAGAGGGGAGTGTGCATGCATTTGGGGGGTTCAGCTGTCTGACAGTTTTTCCTAGTTGAATAACAGCTGCAGTCAATTATTAAGCTTCAGCAGCCGCCAAACAGAAAGACTCCTGCTGGTCCCATGCAAGATTTAGATGACCCTAAAATAGCCATCAGACCCAGAGAACCCAAAAAGAAAAGTGGACTCTCTTCTTCCATGCTAGTCTGACCTAAGCAGGATTGGCAGGGAATGGACAAACCCCTGGGGGTAGGATGTTTCCCAGGCAGAGAGACAGAATCAGGGCCCAGTTGTGGGGTCCACATGATGAAAATGTTCTCAGTGCTGTTTAGTAGAATGGACTGAGGAGAGGACTGAGATTCCATCCCATGGGCCAAGTACCAAGCAGTCACCAACAGTAATGTGGTGGCATTATTTCCCCAAGTGGCCCCTCGAGGTAGGAAGACCAGGTTTCCCATCTCTGTGTCTCTGCCACATTGGGGCTAACTGACCAGGCAAGACTCCTAAGTTCCAGAAGGGCTACTATAGATCATCAGGGAGGGCGTTCTCATCCTGGGACTTCCCTAAATTGATGAAATCATGAGTCTGAACCAGATGTATATGTATATGCAAATATAAATGATGGAGATGGAGAGACAGAGTCAGAGATAGATTCAGCTATGGAGATGGAGGGAGAGAGGCAGAGACAGAGACCAGCCTAGCTTTGGCGATGGAGCAAGAGACAGAGATCCAGATTCAGACCTAGCCATACTGCCAAGCACACACTTTCCATGATCTTTAGATTTTCTCTTTCTCTAGTGAATCCAAGATCAGGGCCTTGCACC
Source organism: Monodelphis domestica (assembly GCF_027887165.1). NCBI lineage: Eukaryota > Metazoa > Chordata > Mammalia > Didelphimorphia > Didelphidae > Monodelphis > Monodelphis domestica. The sequence goes on from NC_077230.1 coordinate 393,943,318, forward strand.
ACAGACAATGAAAAGGAGAGCAAGAGAACATTGTAGAATATATGCTGGCTTTGTTATCAAAAACAAACAAAAACAAGAGTTCTCTGTTCAAAACTGGTCACAGTAGCTTTCTAGCTAAATACTCCCTCCAAGGAAAAAAAAAAAACACCAACCCTAATGAAGTCCAACAAAAGGAGCCTGTATATCGTGTGTGGGTTATTAACAGAATGGAATCAAACCAAGCCACTATAACTTAAGTATGATGAATACAAAGAAATCTAGAAAGAACTTCATGAAATCCTACAAACTGGGGGGGAAAAAACCCCAGAAGAATGCTGGTCACCTTCACAGAGACCACAGGAAAAAATGTGGGTAAGAATGAACAGATGGGGGACAGCTAGGTGGCTCACTGGATAGAGTCAGGCTTGGAGATGGTAGGTCTTGGGTTCAAATATGACCTCAGATTCAGCTAGGAGCTGGGTGACCCTGGGCAAGTCACTTAACCCCAATCACCTAGTCTTTACTGCTCTTCTGCCTTGGAATCAATATGCAATATTGATTCTACAGAATCAGACAGAAGGTAAGGATTTTTTAAAAAAAATGCTTGAAGCTGAAATAGAAAGGATTCTCTCTAAACAAGTCATCATTTGGACCAATAACTAACAGCTCAGTTTTAGGGTGTTTGTTTTTTTCTCATTTTGGTTCAAGGACTTGGTGGATTCCAAATGGAAAATGAAAGCTGGGCAGTAATTGTGTCACTGTGGAACAAAAGGGCTGTTTTGTTTTTAATATTTTTTAGGAGTAATTGAATATTTTAGTTTGAAAAACACAGATTATGTTACAAATCCCCATGGAGGCTCAAATATTGCATGAAAGTTATACACAAACTTGCTTTTCCAACCCTTCCTCCTATTACTCCCCCTAAAAACCCAGCACCCAGACTCTGGTCTACTCAGTAGTGAATCCTAGAGCTCATCAGATACAGGAAGAACCTTGGAATTCAAATCCAAAGCCCTCATTTAGGAGACAGGTGTTATCATACCAGCAACCACTGGTTGCACCTGGGAGATCTCTGCCAGCACTCCGGCTTTAGAACATATGAAAACCCCTTCCATTTTCTCTCTCTGAATTTGAGTCAAAAGCTCCAACAGCTCAGTTCCTTTTCCTCTAAACCCACCCCATGCCAGGGCGTCAGGTGGGATGGATATTGAAATGAGGTAGTGGTGTCACCCCAGGGAGCTCATCTCCCACACCTCGAAGGCTGGGAAATCCAATTATGATGCCAACAGAGCCTAAATGGAAACGCAGGACTGTGGATTCTAGAGCAGAACCTCCTCCTTCTACAGCCAAGGGCTCACAGTTACCCAGCTGGGTTCAGGAGGTCTGGAGCGCAGCATCGTGTCAACCACAGCCATTCTGGGCTACGTCTTTCTTTGCAGAAACCCAAACTATATCTCTTGCATCCTGTTCCTTTAAATAACATCCTTGAGAAGGAAGAGGAGAGGGTTCAGTCCATTCTACGAGAAGCCAGAGACTTAATGGGCATTATAAGTGCCAGGCACTGTTCCAAATATGGTGGGAGTCACAAAGAACAGGGAGAGATGAGGCTTGCTCTTACAGTCCAACGGGAGCAACAACTATGGGCAAACAAGGGATGGATGAGATAAACTAGAGATGGTCTAAGAGGGAGGCGCAAGCATTCTGGGGGATTTGGGAATGGATGCTGACAGAAAGGAAACTGGCCGAGACCTGAAGGAAGGAAAGTGAGGAGAAGGAGGGAGAGAAGCAACTTTCCTTAAGACATGGAGCAAATTCAAGTGAGCCCTAGGAACAAACTGGGGACCCCAAGATTCCAGAACCTACTCTAGTCATCATATTGATGGGAATCTGATGGAAGTGGCTGCCATTTTATCTTCACTGAGTCTTCCCTCATGCCTCTAAACAGAAACAACCACTTAAAAAAACCAAACAGCTCTTACTTTCTGTATTAGTGACAACTCTAAGACCAAAAGGCAAGGGTTAGGCAAATGGAAGTTAAGTGACCTATCCAGGATCATACAGCCAGGAAGAGTCTATAAGGTTATATTTGAACTGGGGTCCTCCCAATTCTGGCTCCAGGTCTGGCTCTCTATCTACCATGTTCCTGCTTGAAACTTTTAAAAATGTTTTATTCAAATATTTAATATCAAACTTTAGCCCTTGAACTTGCCTCCTCAAATCATTTCCATGCACCAAGTATGGTGATTTCCTCCCCCCATCGCTGCCTCTGATCCTCCACTAGGAGGTTTTATCCATCCATTTGTTCATTCTCACCCACATTTCTTTCCGTGGTCTCTATCTATCTGCTCTGCCATGTAGCCATCCCTGAAATGATTGTGTTCAACACATCGCCCTGAAGTCCATACAAAATGTAGAGAAAACGTCAGTGCCTGTCCTCATAGAGCCCACAGTTTAGTAGGAGACATTATCAGAGTGTAGCACAGGGGCCACCAAGTTCAACCTCTTCCATTTTACAAAGGAGAAAACCAAAGCCCAAGGAGTGAAAGAGTAAGAAGACCAGAATTCAAATCCTGTGCCTGCCACTTAATAGAGCTAATAATCAATAATCACAATTGTAATTTTGTTTTTCAGTTGTGTCCCTAGTAGAGCCATAGAGTCAGACAGTTTTACATCACTTTCCTGTGTCTCACCTGTACCAATGGTAGCTTAAGCTTGACTTAGGATAGCCCAGGGGTCTGTCAGTTTCTGATTTGTCATTTGCTAGCACATGTCTGTCAGAGGCCATCCTCCTCAACACTTAATCCTTAAGTAGGAGTGTATACATTCCTGTTTTTGTTAGGCTAAGTAGGGTGGAGTTAATCTAAAGTTCACACTAGCCACCCCCAAATGCAATCCTGAGCTTTATTTTCCCACAACCATTCTAATACCAACCATCTTCCCCTTTTGTCCTTAATAATAATTCGACCCATTAAGGGTTGTCAAGAACTTAACCTATATTATCTCTCATCAACCCTACATGGCACCTGCTATTATCATGCCCATTTTCCAGATGACTAGAGGGATCAAATAACAATTGCAAAGCACTTCGCAAAACCTTAAAAAAAATGATATTGTAGCTGTTGTGAAGTCACACCTGACCAGATGGCCCCAATCACTGCTGGAGGACATCTGCACGTTGTCTAATGGTCTCGGTGGGCAATATTTTCACATAATCTATTTTATAGGCTCCTGGCATTTCAAGCTAGAGCTGGAAGAGATCTCATTTGGTCTCATTTTTTCTGATCAGGAAACCAAGGCACGAGGAAGCTGGGGGACTGGGTCAGGGTCCAAACCGGGGCCTGCACCCAGGTCCTGAGCCTCTGAAATCCTGCTGACACTCTGCCTCCCCCAGCATCTCGCTCAGCACCCCTACACGGGTGACTCCCCCCCCACCCTCCAAACACACATTAGAAGTGAATGGCAAACTTCCTGGCCTCCTGCACCGATGCCATTACCGGCACTGATAGGATCACTACAGTCAGCAGTCCATCCATCTCTCCCATTCAAAAGACTGATTGCCTTTTCACAGTGATTTGCTCCTTCAGCCTTTCCTGGGTAAGCAGAAATCACATCCCATTAGGAAAACCAGGTGGTATATTTAGCCCTACTTGGGGGCGGGGGTAAGAAATATAGACTATCCAGGTTGGAAGGGACCACAGGGGCCGCCGCGTCCAAGCTGGACCTCCCTGTGACTAAGAGAAACAATCATGCAAGAACGCCCAAATGGATCCCATCATCTCTGGGACACGGGACCTTCCAACCAGCTGTGCAGCCCAGGAGCTCCTCCTGCACCATCCTTTACCAGCTTTGCAAGCCTGTGAAGAGCCCACTCTAATGTTTTCTACTTTATTTTTTATTTAAGGAAAAAAAACAAACAAACTCTTGCCTTCCCTGTATATCGGTTCCAAGGCAGAAGAGCAGTCAAGGCTAGGCAATGGGAGTTAAGTGACTTGTCCAGGGTCACCCAGCTGGGAAGTGTCTGAGGTCAGATTTGAACCCAGAACTTCTCATCTCTAAGTCTGGCTCTCTATCCACTGCTGCCTATTTTACAGATAGAAAAAACTTGAATCTCAGAGAGGTGAAAGGAGTTATTAGGGTCAGCAAGAAAGAGTCCAAAGGCAAAGCCTTCCAGATAGAACTTTGTTAACAATGGGCTGCCTAGTCGATCTGGACACCAGGATGACTAGCTTTCCTGGAGGATGACCAAGGATGACCCATACCTCCTGAGGCAGCCCACCCCTCCTGGTTCTGCCCTCTGGGGTCCAGCAGAAAGAAGCTAATCCCTCCCATGAAATAACAACAACAATGATTATGATAATAGTAATAATAATGTTCATGACAATAAGGGGCAACATCACCACATCATAATCGAAGGGAATAAGCACTTAGAGAGTGCCATCATGGAAGGGAAAAGAATAAGCATGTATACGGCCCCTACTATGTGCTAGGCATAATAATGAAAATAGAAGGGACATTTATAGAGTGTCTACCATGTGCCAGTCATAGAAGGAAAAAGCATTTGTATGGTACCTACTATGTGCCAGGAATACTGATGATGACAAAAGAGAAGGAAGTAAGCATTTATATTGCACCTACTATGTGTCAGGCAAAATAATGATAATATAAGGGATATTTATAAAATGCCTACTATGTGCCAATCATAGACAGGAGTAAGCATTTAGAGAGTGCCAGTTCTGTGCCAGGCATCATCATCATCATTGTCGTCGTCATCGTCATCATCATCTTCATTGTCTTTGTCATTATCACCATCAGGGAAGGGAAGAGAATAAACATTTATATGGCCCCTACTATGTGCCAGGCATAATAAGGTAATAGAAGGGACATTTGTAGAATGCCTTCATAGAAGGGAATAAGCATTTGTATGGCACCTACCATGTGCCAGGAATAATACTGATGACAAAAAAAGAGAAGGGAATAAGCATGTATACACCACCTACTAAGTGCCAGTCATAACAATAAGAATAGAAGGGATATTTATAGACTGCCTACTATGTGCCAATCATAGAAGGGAATAAACATTTATGCAGTACCTACTATGTGCTGGGCATAATACTAACAATGATCATAGAAAGGAAGGAAATAAGCATTTAACTATGTGTCCAATATGAGGGCTTTTAGACATATTTGGAGGGGGACAGCTGGGTAGCTCAGTGAATTGAGAGCCAGGCCTAGAGATGGGAGGTCCTGGGTTCAAATTAGTCCTCAGACACTTCCCAGCTGTGTGACCCTGGGCAAGTCATTTCAACCCCATTGTGCCTACCCTTGACCGATCTTCTGCCTTGGAACCAATACACAGTATTGATTCTAAGATGGAAGGTAAGGATTAAAAAAAGAGAGAAAGAAATAACTGAAGGGCAGCCAGGTAGTTCAGTGGATTGAGAGCCAGACCCAGAGATGGGAGGTCCTGGGTTCAATTCTGACTTCAGACAGCTATGAGACCCTGGGCAAGTCACTTAACCCCCATGGCCTAGCCCTTACCATTCTTCTGCCTTGGAACCAAAACAGAGTATTCATTCTAAGAAGAATGGAATGGGTTTGAGAGAGAAAAAGAGAGAGAGAGAAAGAGAAGCATCAGAAATAATATGTGATTTGGTCCTGGAAATGACCCGGTGAGGTAGATGCTATTATCTCCCCATTTTCCATGATTTATCTCCTTATATTATTATCTCCATTTCACAGATGAGGAAACTCAGGCAAAGTTAAGTAACTGGAATAGTCTCAATGCTGGAGGCAGGATTTGAACTCATCCTCCCGACTCCAGGTCAGTGCTTTCACCTGGTTGCCTCCATAATAATCTATTGTTATAATGTCATCTCGGGGGTGACTCTCACCAAGTGCCAGATAAGCTGGGCGCTCTGGGGCTGGCTTTTCCCTGATTTCTCAGCTCCAGAATGAAAGCTGCTGCCGGCATCCTTGGCCAGCACGGAGGAGTTCCTTTTCGAAATGGCCCTTTTCATAACAGATAGCCCAGCCCTCCCCCCAGGAGCCGGGAGCCGAGCGCTAGCCCAGGACGGTTATTTTTAGGAGATTTCAGTTCGGGGGTGGGTGCAGGAGGGAAGCTGCCGGCGCTCGGAGATCTGAAGCGAGCCGAGGCTATTGGGCGATGGCCAAGGTCACCGGGGGCAGAATCTGACCCCAGGTCCCTGCATTTCCCCCTCCCTCCGTCCTTCCCCCCCTCCCCCCCCCCACCCTGGCCCTGTCCAACCCCCTAGGGGCTCCCTACCCGCCAGTCCCCTCGGGCTGTGGAAATACGGCTCAGTGGGCTCTCTGAGTTTTATTTCTTTAAGGACTAAGCTTGTCACCCCATCTGGAGAAGGGCCCCTAGAAGAAGACACGGCGAACATTCTGCACCCCCAAACTCAAGTGGCGCCCATGGGCCCCTTTCCGAGCCGCCTCCTCCATCTCCCAACCACCCAGGACCAGAGCTGGAAAAAGGGGCAGAGGAAGAGGAGAAACTGCTTCAGGGAGAGGGCTCCGGGGCTCCCTCATTCCTGGTTCCTCCAACCCCGGAGCAAGTGAGTTTGGGGAAGTCCCGGCGAGGAAGCAGGGGGGACCGGGCTGCTCTGTCACCGGAGCCACCCTCAGCCAAGGTGGGGCGCGGGAGGGGGGAGGTCCCCGGCTTGGGAAGGGTTTGACAGGGGGCACCTGCAGGTCTTGTCAATCACCTCTGCCAAGCGAAGGGAAGCACGGGAGAGGGGCCCCTGAGTAAGTGAGGGGGCAGCCCTTGCTGGCGGGGGTCACCTAGCAGAGGAGGGGTCCCTTGGCTGCTGAAGCTGACGAGAAGAGGGGTGTCCCTGGCTGTAGGGGGCCACCTAGCAGGTGCCCGGTGCCCCGGCAGGGTTGGGGTGGCCCGTGGGTCCCCAGAGCTGTCATTTCCACACTACCATGAAGCTGGCCTCAGCTCTGCTCTTTCTAAGAGCTGGAGAGACCCCGGGGGCTCAGGTGGGTCACCCCTTTCCCCTTCCCCTCGCGCTAGCCCACAGCAGGGTGGGGGTGGGGTGCTGGGGGGTGGAGCCAGTCCCTCCCCCCCCCAGGGGGCTGAAGGGGACCAGCTGATGTCACAGGGCGGGAGAAGCGTAGGGGGCTGGAAGTGGGGCGAGGCTCCCCCAGGAACTTCGGCGGGGAACAGGCTAGGGATGGGGGGGCTCGCAAGGTTCGAGGAGGAGGACGGTGGGCTGGGGGTTGGTCCTTACCTTCTTCACAGACAGGGAGATGTTCTCCAGAATGCGGTCCTTCACCTCGCCGGGCTCCATGGTGCCGAAGGCGCTGCCCGTGCCCGGGCCGGGGCCGCCGCCGCCGCGCCGTCTCCTCCCCCGCCGGGCCGCCCCCGCCGCTGCGGCCAACCGCTCCCGGGGCTGCTCCGGCTCCGGCTCCCGCTGCCTCCAGCCGCCGCCCGGGGGCTCCGTGGTGGCGGCTCCGCGCGGGCCGCCCCGCGCCCCCTGCGCTGCTGCGTGCGCCGCCCCGCGCCCCGGGCCCGGGCTCCGCGCAGGCGGCTCGTGGGGCCGGACCGGGAGGGAGGGCAGGCGCGGCGGGGGCGGGGAGGAGCCGCGCCTGGCGGCAGGAACTGATGTCAGGAGAGGGGCCGGCCCGGCTCCACCCCGCCTGCCCGGGACCGGCCCGTAGCGTCCCGGGACCAGGAAACACCCACCTTTATCCTCAGCCCCAAACAGTCAGTCCCCCCCATATCTAAGCCTAGGATCCGAGGACCTTCCTGAGTGTCAGGCTGGACGCTGCGACCCTCTTTGGAGCGCCCCAAACAGGGCGACCCCCACCCCGAGCCTCAGCCAGAACACTCAGGCTCCCCTAGACCTGAGCCAGGGAACCTGGGACTCCCATCCCCCTAATCTGCTCAGAGACCCCCAGACCCGCTCCATTTGGCGCCCCTCTCCCCGGCTCCTGGGTCCCTGGGACCCTCCTGACCCACGGCCCTAGTCTGTCCAGGACCCCCAGCCCTCTCGGGATAACGTGACCTTTCTGGCCCTTAAACTCCGACACTCTTAGACCTGAGTCCGGGAACACGGAGCTCCCATTCCCCTAGGCTGCTGAGAGGCTCTCACCTTCTCACCACAAACCTTCCTGGCCCTCAGCCGGGCCACTCAGGCCCGACACCCGGGGACTCTCACTTCCTCCCTAGCCTGCCTGGGGCTCCCAGCTCCTCTCCCCGGACCTGTCAGCCTGCGATCCCCTGCGGCTCCCTGCTTCCGGGACACTGTGACCTTCCCGGCCCTCTCAGCCGAGGCCCCTCAGCCTGCGCCTCCCCCGTCCCCAGCTGCCCCCTTGGTTCTGCTCCCAGGACACTCTGCCCTTCCAGCTCCTCCTGGTAGTTCCCCCCCCGGACACCGCGGCCTTATGGGTCCTCGACCCAAATCCAGAGACCCTCCGCCCCTTCCACCGACCCCATGGCTTCCCCAAGGACGCCCACCCGGGCCAGCTCTGAGCCCCACTCCCAGCCCCGTGCCTCTCAGGACCTCCCAGACCCTATGGCTCTTCTCCTAGGACCCTGGCCTTCCGGCTCTCTTAGATCTGGTCCCAGATCTTCTTCCCCTGAATTGGGTCACCTCCCGCTCTGGGCACGGAAGCCCCCTCACTCACCCCCTGGGCAGCTCCTGGGTCAGTCCCCTGAGCTCAGGCCTGGGGTCTCCTCTGTCTCCCCATAAAGTCCCTTCTGCTTTGGCTGTTCTCCAAACCCACTCCTGGCTGTCCTGGGAACTCTGCCTGGCTCCTGAGCCCCACGAAAGTCACCCAGCCCCCTCTCCCCCCAGCCCTTTGAGACCCTCCCCGGCCCCTGAGGCTCTCACTGGCCTTCCTCTCTTCATTTTAGCCTTTGAGCATTCTGCCATCAGCTTCTTGTCATTGCTAGGATTCCCCTGGAAACTTTCCTCTGGTCATTGGCTATTAGGGAGGGGGAGGCACCCCTGCTGCCCCAGCCCCTTCCCTAGGACACCCCAAGCTCCCTCCCCTTCCTCTCCCCCCCTCCCTAAAAGCACCCCCATTCCTGCCATCACCTGAGCTTGCTCATCCCTCACCTGCCCGAACCACTCCCCGAGGACGAAATAAAGATGATGATGAAATACTAGAATGGCGGATTGCCGGCTTCCTCAGGACCATGCTTGCAGGGAGCCAGCCCGAGCACTATTACAATATGTATGTAGTATTGTGTGTGTAAAATATATTATATACTATATACCGGAGCCGGCCACCAAGTGCCTCATCTCCCTTCTCAATCCTCTGCTACCTATCCCCAGCCTCTGCACCTGCTCTGCCCCCTCCACCAGGAGGGACCCTGGAAAATATCATGATTTAAGCAGCAGGAGCTCTTCAGGGAAATGGGAGAGGCTGGGATGGACGGTTTTATGTGGGAATTACTATCTCAGGATGAAGGTCATCTATAGACTAGTTGGGGGCAGTGAGGTGGCACAGTGGATTGAGCACCAGGCTTGGAGGCAGGAAGATTCGAGTCCAAATCCAGCCTCAAATACTTACTAGCTTGTGTGACCCTGGGCAAGTCACTTAACCTTTTTTGCCTCAGTTTCCCCATCTATAAAATGGCAAATCACTCCAGTATTTTTACCAAGAAAACCCCAAATGGGGTCTTAAAGAGTCAGACACAACTGAAACATGGAACAACCTAGCATAGTTAGGGCTTTTCCCCTGGTCATTTTTCTTTTCATAAAATCCTTATTTTCTGGCTTCTTAACAGCTCTTAGACAGAAGGGCAGTCAAGGATAAGTGCCTTGCCAGGGTCAAACTGCTAGTATATGTCATGGGCAATACTTGAATCCAGGTCTTCCTAACTAGAAGGCCATCTCTTTATTCCTCATCTATATTTTCTTTCTTTTTTTTCTTCCTGTCTCTCTTTTTCTCCCTTCCTTCCTTTTCTTTCTTTCTTCCTTCTTTCCTTTTTTCCTTTCTTTCTTTCTTCTTTCCTTCCTCCCCTCCCTTCCTCCCTTCCTTTCTTTCCTTCCTTCCCTCCTTCTCTCCTTTCTTTCCCTCCTTCCTTCCTTTCCTCCTCCTTACCTCCCTCCCTCTCTTTCTTTCTTTCCTTCTCTCTTTCTTTTTCTCCTTCCTTCCTTCCTTCCTTCCTTCCTTCCTTCCTTTCTTTTTTCTTTCTTTCTTTCTTTCTTTCTTTCTTTCTTTCTTTCTTTCTTTCTTTCTTTCTTTCTTTCTTTCTTTCTTTCTTTCTTTCTTTCTTCCCTCCTTCCTTCCTTCCCTCCTTCTTTCCTTCCCTCCTTCCCTCCTTCCCTCCTTCCTTCCTTCCTTCCTTCCTTCCTTCCTTCCTTCCTTCCTTCCTTCCTTCCTTCCTTCCTTCCTTCCTTCCTTTCTTTCTTTCTTTCTTTCTTTCTTTCTTTCTTTCTTTCTTTCTTTCTTTCTTTCTTTCTTTCTTTCTTTCTTTCTTTCCTTTACCTTCTATCTCAGTATCAATTCTAAGACAGAAGATTGTCAAGAGCTAGGTACTGGGGCATAAGTGACTTGCCTACAGTGACCCAGCTAGGAAGTGTCTGAGATAGGTAAGATCCTGGGTCCTCCCAACTCCAGGCCAGGTGCCCTATCCACTGGGCTACCTAGCTACCCCCTATATTGCCTTTCAAATCACTACACACAATCATCTAAAGAGGACCCTGAAGGTAAGGTAGTTTTTTTTTTGTTTTTAAACCCCTACCTTCGGTCTTGGAGTCAATACTGTGTTGGCTCCAAGGCAGAAGAGCTTAAGGACTAGGCAATGGGGGTCAAGTGATTTGCCCAGGGTCACACAGCTAGGAAGGTTAGGGTTTTATTAAAAATAAAAATAAATAAAGAGGCCCCTGACATCTGAGCCTACTTAAAGAGCCTCAGCCCATCTGGTGACTCACCCTCCCAGCTCACTCCACCCAAGTCTATGGAGGCAATCACAGGCCTAGACGTGTCCTAAGTAATTCTTAAGAATGGAAGACCTTCCATTTTGCCCAAAGGTAAAGGGGGATTTGGGAGGATAGACGAGTTGCATCAGGGTCCAAAGGCACAATCCCTTCTCAAAGCTTGGGCACACCAAGAGCATCAGGCTGGTCTGGACTGAGTGGGTGTAGCCATCCCTCACCATGCTAAATAGGAGGAATCCAGACACACCTAGAAAGTTTTATATGGACTGATGCAAACTGAAGTAAGCAGATCCAGGAAAACATACACTAATGACTTCAACAAGGGAAGCACAAGAACTAAGCTCCATGTTATATAGTGATGGAGACTAAGCTTCTCTCCAGAGAAAAGGTCACTGAGTTTTGCAGAAATGTAACAAAAAAGACTTGGAACCCCGCCCCCCCCTTCCCTCTTTCTCCTACTCCTTTGCAGAAGTGGATGCAGAAGTTTTGTTCTTCCTGTTTAAAATTCACATTTTATGGAAGTTAAAAAATTATAACAGACAATATGGATAAAATAAACAATTTTATAACTTGACTATAGAGTGATTTTCACTAATATAACAGAAGGTTGTTCTTGATCAGTCAACAGTTTCTCCCCAGAAATATTCATATATTGCATTGGAAAACACTCCTATTTTATTCAGGAAACATTCATGTTTTATACAGGGTATATAAATTGGAGACAAGCTATTTAGGTACACAACTATAGCTGCAACACATGGACTAGTACATATAACTGTCAGGGTGTTTTTTTCTTTATTCAAAGATATTTTATTTCCCAGGTACAGATAATAGCAATTTTCAACATGTTTTCTGAAATTATGAGATCCAAATTGTCTCCTCCCTTCCCTTCCCTCTCCCCCAGCCCCCCAGATAATAAGCAATTTGGATTTTTTTTCACTTAGTTGATGGCTTTTGTTGTTTCTTTTTCTTCTTGTGTCTTTAAAAAAAAATGTGTTAGGAGGGATGATCCTTTGGCAACAGGGACAGGGCAGGGTTTCAGAGAAAATCTAGGTGATGTGAAAACAAGAGATATCAATAAAATCTATCATTCCAAAAAGAAAAAAGAAAAGATGACAAAACATACTTGTCTCTCCCTTCTTGGCAAAGGTGGGAGATGATGGATGTGGGATTTTGCATTTGCCATCAGATTTGATTGAAGGGTTGGCTAGTTTTATTGAAATGCTTTTATTATTCTCATTTTTTTCTAGTATAAGGAGTGAAGGAGAATTATTGGATATGTATTATAAAAATAACAAATGTATTATATATTATGTAGAAGTAACAAATGCATTATAAAAATAATAAATGTATTACATATAAACAATAAATGTATTATAAAATTTTATTCTACATTATACATAAATAATAAATATATTAAGTAATATATTACATATATAAAAAATAAATATATGATAAAAATAAATTTATTCTACATTATGGCTAAATAATAAATATATTAGTAATGAATGTATTACTTATTATACATAAATAATAAAGCATTATAAAGTAATACATTATGTATTATATAAATGTATTATATATTATGTATAAATAATAAATATATTATAAAATAATAAATTTCTCAGATCATGAATATGTAATAAATATATTATATAGTGTATATGTATAAATAACAAATGTATTATATAATGTATGTGTAATAGATGTATTATATAAATAAGAAATGCATTATATAATACATGTGTAATAAATGTATTATATAGTGTATATAAATAATAAATGTATTATATAACATATGTGTAATAAATGTATTTTATAGTATATATAAATAATGAATGTATTATAAAAACAAAACATCAAAAATATTTAAGTTTTACTTCCAACTGTGTGACCCTGAGCAAGTCACTTAACTTCATTCACCTAGCCCTTACTGCTGTTCTTAGAATCAACGATAGTCTAAAAAGGTAAAAGCTTTCTAAACAAAACAAAAACCTTTTTAGTTCTTAAAAACAGAGGAGAGCGGGACTGCAGTGTTCAGGGGACCCAAGATGATACTGAGCACAGACTGTTGGGCAATCCCAACATTAGAAGCAGCTGGAAATGGGACGATGAAGCTTATCCCTTTGGCATGAGTTCATTTCTCAGGTCACGTGAATGGGAGGGCAGCACCAAAGACATGGGACTATGAGTCAAGCATCTCCATGAATCAAGATTCCTTAACCGCCTCATACTGTAGCCTTTAGACAAACCACAGACTCTAGAGAGGGTGTGAGTTCTTTTTTCTCTTTTTCATTATTTGATTGGAAAAATATTCTCAAATTTAAAAAATAATAATATTTTATTTTTCTCCTATTATGGTAAAAATAATTTTTCACATCCTTTTTTTTAAGTCTTGAGTTCCAAATTCTCTCCCTTATTCTGACCTTCCCTCCTTTACTCTCTTTCTCTCTCTCTCTCTGACCTCTCCCATCCCTAAGATGACAAGCAATCTGATGCAGAGGAAAATCTTCTCAAATTAAAGCAAGGTACATGCTTGTGCTAGAGGGCTTTATTCAGAAAGGAAGGCTGAGCCCCACACCTGAGTCCCTTTTCTTGCCCAGGTGATCTCAGGAAGTTGCATAAGTGAGTGGGATCAGTTCTAGACTGTGTGTGTAAGCTGGTGTGTGTGTGTAGGTGGAAGCAGAAGAAAGGAATACTGTCCAGTATTGTAATTCAATTAAAAAAAAAGAAAAGAAAAGAGGAAGATGATCTGAAAGCTGATGAGGTTTCTTACTTCAAACTTAAGACAAAAAAAAAAGTTGTGGCATTTCCAGAATGAGTAAATATTTCCTTTGCAGTTGTTCGTACTTTTCCATCCAGAGGCAGCCAAGGGATCGGTACTTCACCAGCTGCCAAAGCAGCATTACCAGGGTCTCACGGATGTTCCAGAAGGTGATAGGGATAATAATAACAATAATAAGGAGGGTGATCATTCTAGCCAACACAGCCTAGAAGCAGGAAGATCTAAGTTCAAAGCCAACCCCAGGCACGAATTAGTAGTGTTGGTTCTCTTGGGTTCTCCAACTACACCATCTATCATCTGCAAGGAGTGATGATTAATTTCCTCATTACCTAGTCTAATTCCTTCAATTTCTTTTTCTTCTCTTATTGCTAGTTAGCATTTCTAGTACAATATTGACTAATATTGGTGATAGTGGACATCCTTGCTTTGCCCCTGACCTTACTGGGAGGGCTTCTAATGTATCCCCACTGTAGATTATCCCCATTGCTCTACTACTTATGTTAAGAAAAACTCTATTTATTCCCATGTTTTCTGTTTTTTTAATTGGAATGAAGGGACAGCTGGGTAGCTCAGTGGATTGAAAGTCAGGCCTAAAGAGGGGAGGTCCTGGGTTCAAATTTGACCCCAGACACTTCCCAGCTATGTGACCCTGGGCAAATCACTTGACCCCCAATGCCTAGCCCTTACCACTCTTCTGTCTTGGAACAAATACACAGTATTGATTCTAAGAAGGAAGATAAGGGTTTAAAAATTATAACTAATTAATTTTTAAAAATTGGAATGAAGGGGCAGCTGGGTAGCTCAGTGGATTGAGAGCCAGGCCTAGAGATGGGAGGTCCTAGGTTCAAATTTGGCCTCAGACACTTCCCAGCTGTGTGACCCTGGGCAAGTCACTTGACCCCCATTGCCTAGCCCTTATCACTCTTCTACATTGGAACCATACACAGTATTGACTCCAAGATGGAAGGTAAGGGTTTAAAAAAAAAATTGGAATGAATGTTATATTTTCTCAAAAGTTTTTTTTTCCGCATCTTTTGGGATAATAATAAGATTTTTGTTGTTTTTGTTATTGATATGGTCAGTTATGGTTACAATTTTCCCAACATCAAAACAGCCTTGCATTCCTGGCATAAATCCAACCTAGTTATGTTGTATGATCTTTGTGATATATTGCTACAAACTCTTTGCTAGTATTTTCTTTTAAAAATTTTGGAGCAATATTCATTAGTGGAATTAATCTATAGTTTCTCTTGTTCTTTTTTGGCTCTCTATTATTTAATACCAAATTCATATTTGTGTCATAGAATTTGGTAGGACTCCTTCTTTACCTATTTTTTAATTTACTTTAATTAATTATTCTTTAAATATTTAGTAGAATTTGCTTATAAATCCTTCTGGTCTGGAATTTTTTTTTCTTAGGAACTCAATGGTTTGCTTATTTACTTTTACTAAAATAAAATTTAATTTTACTAAAATAAAATTTAAGTATTCTCTCTCCTCCCCTGTTAATCTGGGAATTTTTTTAAATAGACATTTATTTTATTTAGATTGTCAACTTTATTGTCATATAATTGGGCAAAATAACTCATCATAATTGCTTTAATTTCATCTTCACTTGTGTAGCATTTATTGTTTTAATTCTTTATACTGGTAATTGGGTTTTCTTTTTTCTTTTTTAAAAAATAAAATTAACCAATGGTTTATCTATTTTATTGTGTTTACTTTTTAAATAAAACCAGATCTTAATATTATTTATTACCTCAATATTTTTGCTTTTGTGGTTTTCCCCCAATTTTATTAATCACTTCTTCAATTTTCAGGATGTGTATCTTGGTGCTTAATTAGAGATTCTTAATTTGTTCTTTCCCTGTTGTTGCTTTTTAAGTTGCATGCCCAATTAATTGATGTGTTCTTTCTCTCTTTTATTGGTATAAACGTTTAGAGATAAATATTTTCCCCTAAGCTCTACTTTGGCTGCGCCCCCAAAATTTTGGTATGTTGCCCCATTGTTGTTACTATCTTTAACAAAATATTAATTGTTTATATGATGTGTTCTTTGATTCATTCATTCTTTAGGATTTCCAATTAATTTTTCATCTTCACTTCAAAGGCCCTTTGATGTTTTACTGCATTATGGAGAGTAGGTTACATTATTTCTGCTTTACTGCTCCTTTGAAACTTTTATGCTCTAATATAGAGTCAATATATATGTCAAGGTGCCTGTACAGCTGAATAAAAGGTATATTCTTTTATATTTGAATTCAATAGTCTCCAAATATCTATCATATCTAACTTTTCTAAAATTCCATTCATCTCCTTAACTTCTTTCTTATTTAGCTTCTAGATAAATTTATCTCAGTCTGAGAAGGGTAAATTGAGGTCTCCCACTAGTACAATTTTACTATCTATTTCTTCCTCTAACTCATTTAATTTTTTCTTTAGGAATATGGTTGCTATGACATTTGGTACATATATGTTTAGTATTTATTTTAACTCATTGTCTATGATACCTTCGCAAACATTGACTATATCTCTAAATTTTTACATCAACAAAAGAGAGAAAGAGCAGATCAGTTAATTGGGTATGCAGGAGCAGCAGCAGCAGCAGCAGCAACAACAACAACAAAACACAGGAAAAGAACAAATCAAAAGCCCTAATTAGGCACCAAAATAAACATCATCTTAGAATTGATACTATGTATTGGTTCGTAAAGATGAAACAACTGGGGTCATATGACTTGCCCAGGGTCATATGGCAAGGAAGAATTTGAGGTCAAATTTGAACTCAGGACTTCCTGTCTCCAAGCTTGGTTCTCTATCCTATGAGTCACCTGACTGCCCTCCATTTTTCTTTTGAGGTCATATCAATATAATAGACTCACACCCATGCCTCTGTCTAAATAAAGTCTTTATAAATGTCCTAATGATTATAAAATTCTTGGAAGTTACATGTATGTCAAATTTTCTATTCAGACTTGGGCATTTCTTCAGGAACACTTGAAAGTCCTTTATTTAGTTAAATATCAATTCCCTCCACCCTGAAGGATTTTACTCAGTAAGCTGGGGACGGGAGTTTTGGTTGTAATCATAGCTCTTTTGCTTTCTAAAATATTACATTCCAAGCCTTCTGCTCCTTTATTGTGGTAACTGCTAAATCTTATGTCATTCTGACTGTGACTTTGCAGCATTTGAATTATATATTTCTGGCCAGTTACAATATTTTCTCCTTGAACTAGAAGTTCTGGAGTTTGGCTATCATATTCCTAAGTAATTTTATTTGGGGATCTTTTTTCAGGAGATAATCAATAGATTCTTTAGGTTCTATTTTGTTCTCTGATTCTAAAATATCATGGCAACTTACCTTAGTAATTTCTCAAAATATGTTACCTAGGCTATTTTTTCAATGATGGATTTCAGTTAGTCCAATAATTTCTAAATGATTTCTCCTCAATTTTCTAGATCAATTGTTTTTTCTTTGTAATATTTCACATTCTCACCTATTTTTTTCAGCTTTTGACTTTGTTTTATTGTATCTTGAAATCTCATGGAGTCATTAACTTCCACTTGCCCAATTCTAATTAAGGAATTATTTTCTTCATTGAGCTTTTATACTTTTTTTTTCTGTGCCTCTCTTACCAACCTATTGATTCTCTCTTCATAATTTTCTTGTATTATTATCATTTGTTTCCCACTTTTTCCTTTACCTCTCTTGTTTAAATTTTTTTTTTAATCCTCACCTTCCATCTTGGAATCAATACTGTGTATTGGTTTCAAGGCAGAAGAGTGGTAAGGGCTAGACTATGGGAGTTAAGTGACTTGCCCAGGGTCACACAGCTGGAAAGTATCTGAGGACAGATTTGAACCTAGGACCTTCCATCTCTAGGCCTGGCTCTCAATCCACTGAGCTACCCAATTGCCCCCTTTTTAAGTTTTAAAATAAATATTTTTGCTCTCATTTCTTTCTTTAGCTACCCTAGAATTCTTGTTGGGCTTGTGTCCATTTTTTTTTCTTTGAGAAGTTTTCAAGTTATTGTCCTCTCTTGAGTTTGTGCCTTGATCTTCTCTTTCCCCAAAGTAGCTTTTTACAGTCAGGTTCTCCTTTTGTTTTTTGCTATTTCTTGACTATCTTAACTTTGGACTTTAACTTAGAGTTGAGTTCTTATGTTGATTGTCCTGAGCTTCAGGCTTTTAAATTCTAGTTTTCATAAGGAGGTCTGAGAATTTGGGGACCTTTTCCAAAGGTGCTGTGTTCTAGAGAGGTGTGTATTCACTACTGTAGTAGTTTTACCCAGATAGGGATCTTACTTCCCTTGCAACTTTAACTCTTCTCCACTCTAAAATTTCAAACTGTACCCTAGTAGGGACCCTGCTCCCTTGTGATCATAAGCACTCCTCTCTGCCCATGAAAATAGCAACCTGGATTTGAGTAATGGGGAATGGAATTGCCAAATGGTGCCCAGTCTTGCAATTGCTAGCACAGGGAGCTCCTGTAATCACTTTTTGACCAAGTATTCAATCTCTCATCATATCTGGGTCTTAAGTACTACTGTCACCACCTTCAAGTCTCATAGCCAATGTTGCTCCCAGCCAGTCCCAACCCCAGTGTCTACAGACCTCTCTTTCTGCCCTCCTAAGCTGTCCTGGACTGTAAAAATGACAGTTTGGCTTTTTATTGTTTATGCTACTTAGAATTTCACTTGACACAATTCTTAAAAGTTGTTTAGAGGGTAATACTGGGAGAAATATGCAAAAATGTTCACTTTAATTCACCATCTTGACTCTGCCTTAAGGCTTTGATTCTAAGAATCAGAGAAAAGAAGGGAGAACATGTAAATCATAGAACAACTTGTAAAAAATCACAGAGATGGGAGGAAGGATGTAACTTGTCAGGGACTGTACATAAAACAGTTTGCCTTCTTCTAAAATGAATGAATGTATCCTAAACCTAAAAATTTGGGTTGGAGACAGATCACAAAGTGTTTTACATGCCAAATATAGAAAATATTTCTATTTCATCTGAGAGGTGAAGCTACTGAATTGCTTACTCAAGTGAGCGACATAGTCAGAAATATTTCAGAAAATGATAAATGTTGGAGAGAATGTGTCCAAATTGGGACACTTATGCATTGCTGGTGGAGTTGTGAACTAATCCAACCATTCTGAAGGGCAATTTGTAATTATGCCCAAAAGGATATAAAAGATTGCATACCTTATAAAACTGTGCATACCCTTTGATCCAGTAAAACCATGACTGGGTCTTTATCTCAGAGATAATAAAAAAAGGGCAAAGGACCCAATTGTCCAAAAATATTTATAGTAGCTCTTTTTGTAGTGGCAAAGAATTGGAAAATGAAGGGTTGTCCCTCAATTGGAGAATGACTGAACAAAATTTGATATATGGTGGTAATGGAATATTATTGTGCTATAAAGAATGATAAGCAGGATGATGGCAGAAGAAGCTGGAAAGATCTGCAAAAACTGATACAGAGCCAAATAAACAGAACTGGGAGAACATTGTACACAGTAACAGCAATATTGGACAATGATTATTTATGAAAACTTGGCTACTCTCAGCAATGCAATGATCTGGGACAATACTGAAAGACATGATGGGGAAATGCTCTCCTTCTTCAAAGAAAGAACTGTTGGAGTCATCTTTCACATCAGTGTATCTGGTTTTATTTGGGGTTTTGGTTATGTATGACTTTGCTCTTACAACAATGACCAATACAGAAGTGTGTCTTGCATGACAATAAAAATAAAAAAAAAACTAAGAATGTCTACCAGTAATATGATATAGATCCAGATAATAGATCCAGTAATACCACTGCTGGGTCTGTATCCCAAAGAGATTTTTTTTAAACGGGAAAGGACTGTTTGTACAAAAATATTTATAGTTGCACTTTTTGTGGTGGCAAAGAATTGGAAACTGAAAGGATGTCCCTCAATTGGGGAATGGATGGACAAATTGTAGTATCTAATGGTGATGGAACACTATTGTGCTATAAAAAATGATGAATAGGATGATTTCAGAAAGAAACGGAAAGACCTCCATGAACTGATGCAGAGTGAAATAAGCAGAACTAGGAGAACATTGTACACAGTAACTGCAATATTGAAAGATCCAGGATAATTCTGAAGAATTTACAAAAATAATACTTTCCACCCTCAGAGAAAGAACTGTTGGAGTAGAAATGCAGATGAAAATACATGATTTATCACTTGTTTATTAGGGCATATGATTTGGGGGTTTTGGTTTTACAAGATTATCTGCTTACAAAAATAAATAATATAGAAATAAATGTTTTGTGTGATAATACATGTATAACCTAGATTAAATCACCTGCCAGCACCAGGAATGGGGAGGGAAGAAGGAAGGGAGATACTATTTATCATATAACTTAAGAAAAGTGATGTGGAAAATTTGCTATTAAAATAAAAATTAACTTAAAAGAAATTTCACTTTGGCAACTCTGTGGATTGCAGAGGGGAAAGACTTGACTTATTAGGAGACTGTTGCAATAGTCCAAGTAGAAAGTGAAGAAGGCCTGAATAATTCTAATAATTGGTGGCTACAAGAGTGGAGATGAGGGGACTGATGTAAGACATATGATAGGGGTAGCATCAACAAGGCTCGCCACCTGATTGGTTATGGGGAGAATAAAGGAGAATAAAAAAATGGAGGATGAGTGAGGTTTTGAACACAAGAGACTAGCAGAACATCCCACAGAAATAGACTTGGGAAGATGGTGTGTTGGAGTGGTGAGGACTCTGTTTTGTGCTCTGAACATGTTGAGTTTGTGATACCTCTGGAAGAGATCCAGTTGGAAATTCCAGGAGGTAGTTGGTGATTTAGGGCTGGAACCTGGGAAATTAACGAGTTGGAAATTGACTATAGAATCATTGGGTTCATGGGAGCTAATTAGCATTTCAGTCCAAGACAGAACATTGGACTACGTGCAGAGGTAAGGGGTCAGGGCACGGGTGATCAGCCAGCGAAGAGTCCAAACATGTAGGGGAACTAAAGGTCACAGTTAAGTAAGGGTCAGGGATGGGATTCTTTATTTTTTTTTTTAACCCTCACTTTCTTAGTGTCAGTTCTAAGACAGAAGAGCACTAAGGACTAGGCAATCAGAATTCAATGACTTGTCCAGGGTCACACAGCAAGGAAGTGTCTAAGGTCAGATTCAAACCAAGGTCCTCCCTACTCTAGGCTTGGGGTACCCAGCTGCCCCCCCAGGGATAGGATTCCTACCGAACCCTTATTCCTAAATGTCCTATTTCCACTGAGGCTGGGATTCTAACTTCTAACTCTTTCCATCATATCTCACTGCTTCGTGTCATAGTAGAGGATATAGAGTGCATCTGAAACTACTTGGTTCACCCTTTCCCTCCATCAGCTCCAAATTATTTGGAAAGAGAAAGTCTGAGTCTAGCTTCAGGTCCTGGTCCCATCATCCCTACCAGTGTGGCCTTGGGCAAATGCCAGCCTCTTTGGGTCTCAGAAATGAAAGGGGTTCCAGCTCTAAATCTCTGATCCGCTGAACCTCAGTATTATATGACAAAGCATTCTAGTGACATTTTCTTCCCGGAAATACAGCACATTTTCAGGATTGAATTTCCTCCGCTTTGTTCTAAGCTTCCTCGTATCTCTTGAACTCCTCAGTGATGTTCGAGACCCCGCTGAGAGACCGTGACCCAGAACTGATGGGTTCCAACAATATTGGTGAAGACCCAAAGAGTTCTGCTGCCATAAAAGCTTGTGGGAAACGATGCTCTGGAGGATCATTGGATAGTCAACAACTTTAGGGCTGAGAAGTAAAACTGAACGGTTTTCACCACTAGCCCATGGTGTAAGGATAGTAAAAGGGACGGTGGGATGGACGGATGGGTCTGGACAATTTCAATGGTAAGTTTCATAACCGCTGGCCAGTCAGCTGGTGGAAGGGGGAACCAACCTTGACTTGGGGCTCATCTCAAGGCTGCTAGTCAAACTCACTTTAAACTGTGATGTATAGAATTTACTCTGTCGATGTAGACACAAAGGACAGTTGCAAGGTTACTCCTCTTCAGTTTGGAAAGATGATCGTAAGACAGTTATGATATAGAAGTCCAGTATCCTTCGCTCATCTTCCCGAGTTCATATCTAGCCTCAGATACTTGTTAGCTGTGTGACCCTGGACAAGTCACTTAATTCTGATTGCCTAGTTCTTGGTGGTCTTCTTAGAACTGACACTAAAACAGAAAGTGAGGGTTAAAATAAAAAAAAAAAAGAATCCCATCTCTGACCCTTACTTAACTGTGACCTTCAGTTCCCCTATGTTTGGACTCTTTGCTGGCTTATCACCCATGCCCTGACCCCATTGCCTAGCCCTGACCTAAGCTCTTCTGCCTTGGAATCAATACAAGGCAGAAGGTTAAGGGTTTTAAATGAACAAACAAAACCCAACCAGAAGCAAACATTTCTCTTAGAGGTAGACAGCCAATTTGAGAGTGAAGTGATTCACATCCAGCTAACTGCAGGAACAATGCATGTATCCTGTTGGCCTCAGTTTCCTCATCTGTAAAATGAGCCAGAAAAGGAAATGGCAAACCACTCTAGTAATCTTTGCTGGGAGACTGGACAATCATTTAATCCTGTTGGCCTCAGTTTCCTCATCTGTAAAATGAGCCAGAGGAAGAAATGGCAAACCACTCTAGTAATCTTTGCTGGGAGACTGGACAATCATTTAATCCTGTTGGCCTCAGTTTCCTCATCTGTAAAATGAGCCAGAGGAAGAAATGGCAAACCACTCTAGTAATCTTTGCTGGGAGACTGGACAATCACTTAATCCTGTTGGCCTCAGTTTCCTCATCTGTAAAATGAGCCAGAGGAAGAAATGGCAAACCACTCTAGTAATCTTTGCTGGGAGACTGGACAATCACTTAATCCTGTTGGCCTCAGTTTCCTCATCTGTAAAATGAGCCGGAAATGGCAAAGTACTCAAGTAATCTTTGCTGAGAGACCTTGGACAATCACTTAATCCAGTGTGCCTCAGTTTCCTCATCTGTAAAATGAGCTGGAGAAGGAAATGGCAAAGCACTCCAGTATCTCTGCCAAGAAAACCCCAAATGGGGTCATGGAGAGTCAGACGTGACTGATATGGTTAATAAGTCTCTAAAGGATCAGAAGTGAACACAGTAGTGGCTCCGTGGGAGAATCCTGAGACATCATTGCTAGGCGTCTGAGACCAACAGAAGGCACGGCGCCTCTTCAGAGAAGCCAGAAGGCGCCTGAGTTTTAGGTGACCTCGGAAAAGACTAAGCTGACCTTGCAGATGGCGGCAGAGCGTGCTTGGGGATCTCTCCCTCACCTCTGGCAGCAACATCCAGAAAGGAGAATGGAACGGACACTCCTCTTGGCGCTGCTACGAATTAGCCGTGAGACCCTGAACTCGTCCCTTTCCCCCAGGCCTCCCTTTCCTTGTCTTTAAAATGAAAGTGCGAACAAGGGGAGGGGAGGGAAGAAACAGGAATCTTGTAACCATGGAAACATCTTCTAAACTAATTAATGAAAGTTTTCCAAAACTTGGGAAAAAAAAGAAATGAAAGATGACCTCCAAGGACTGTAATCAGGTTTAATGATCATTTCTGCGTAGATGACTCCCAAAACATCCTTTGGGGCTCCTCTGTGATATTTGGAAACCTAATAGGGCCTCGATTAAACTCCTGACTGGGGGGGATACCTGCCTCAATCCTGCAGATAGCTGGGTGTAAATCACCTCAATTTCAAGGTGGCTGTCCAGCTCTAGGAGAAATGTTGCCTTCTGTTTGGGTTTTGTTTGTTTTCTTTCTTAGAATCAGTTCTGTGTATTGGCTTCAAGGCAGAAGAGTGGTCAGGGCTAGGCTATGGGGTTAAGTGACTTGCCCAGGGTCACCCAGCTAGGAAGTATCTGAGGTCAGATTTGAACCCAGGACCTCCCGTCTCTAGGCCTGCCTCTCCATCCATTGAGCTACCCAGATGCCCTCTCCTTCCAAGATTAAAGAAAAATTTAGCAAAAACCAGTCCATCAATCCTGTCCGATAACATTCCATCCCTGTGGTCCACACCTCAATAAAAAGAAGGGCATCTTCTAGCACTAAGTTTGGTCATTAGAGAGACAGGTCTAGAGAGTAGGTTCAAATCTGGCCTCAAGACACTTCCTAGCTGGGTGACCCTGGGCAAGTCACTTCACCCCCATGGCCTTGTACCAGTATATAGTATTGATTTTAAGGCAGAAGGCAAGGGTTAAAAAAATAACCCCACATCTTTGGTTTGGTTGTTCTTCCTGTGAAGTGCTGAAGTCACTGTTGAGGTTCTCCTGGTCTGATTGACTTCCCTGTCACGCCTGGTTTTCTTGTCACCCCACCCCCCAATTGTTCAGCCATTCCTTAGCTAACCGGCCTCTCCTTCCAGGTCTTTGCTGCTTCCACAAAGTGCTCCTGGGAGCATCCGCTTGGGGGTGGCCTTCTGGAGCGGAGGAACCGCCATTTTAGTCTTCACGAGCTTACCACCAATCCTAGTACACAGCTTGGGCAAGGACTGTTTTTTGAGTTTGTGGAATAAAAAAAGTTGGGGTGATTCCAACTTCATGTTTGCAACACTCCAAAGAGGCTCTCAAAAGCCCCCCAAGATCAGGACAGAATGCTTTTTTACTCCATTAAATGCCAGTTCTGAATGGCACACTATTGGGGGGCATTTAGGTGCCTCAGGGGACAGTCAGGCCTGGAGTCAAGGTTACCTGGGTTCAAATCTGGCCTCAGACACTTCCCAGCTGGGTGACCCTGAGCAAGTCACTTCACCCCCACAGCCCGCCCTTGTCTCTTGTGCCTAAGAACCAAGGCTTATTCTTGATTCTATAAGACAGTAAGGCCTAAAAAAAGTGGCATTTAAAAAAAAAAATTTAAACCCTTACCTTCCATCTTGGAGTCAATACTGTGTATTGGCTCCAAGGCAGAAGAGTGGTCAGGGCTAGGCAATGGGGGTCAAGGGACTTGCTCAGGGTCACACAGCTGGGAAGTGTCTGAGGCCAGATTTGAACCCAGGACCTCCCATCTCTAGGCCCGGCTCTCCATCCACTGAGCTACCCAGCTGCCCCCCCAAAAGTGGCATTTTTAAGAGATGTGTGGAAGGAACCCGTTATGAACCGAGGCCTCTGTAGGGGTCAAATCCTGCCCGCGTGAGCACGATTACTTTTGTTCTCTACCCCTTCTTCCATATGGAGCGTGACCCAAGACATGCACCATTTTCATCAATCAATACGCATTTATTGTGAGCCCAAGTGTGCCAGGCTTGTGTACACCCCCCACGCTAGTCGCGGGTCTCCACCCCAGCAGGAACAGCTCCTTAAGGGGACGCCAGAGAAGGGAGGGCTCACTCCTCAATGGAAAATAAACGGATGGAACAAGAACGTGATCAAAGCTTTTATTGTCTTTAAATATCAGATTTTGTACACATCCGCTTTGATTTTCTTCCACAAGCTCTTCCCTTTCCTTTGTAAAAAGAAGACTCGATTCTCTTGACCCCAAGCCGACACCTATTTCAGTATTTTACAAAACAAACTCACAGCCTGACCCGCCAGCCCAGCGCAGGTCACCAGCTCGAGGGCTCTTAAGCTTCGCTCCGCAAGTTCTCTGGAAACGTCGTCTCCAATGCGAGGCGTTACGGGGCGAGAGGCTGAGCTTGAGGCCGGTTCCATGCCTCGGAAGGGAACGTCCATCCATCATCACCGCTGCCCTCCGCGCCTCCGTCCGTGGAAGATCCCAGGAGAGCCGGGACAGTCCAAAGGAACCCGCACGGCCGGCCTCTTCCAGGTCGCCTGCTTCTCGCCCAGCCTGCCCTCCCCAGAGGGAGTGTAAAATACTAGAGACATGCACACAAACGTTCACACAATGAGGCCGTGAGAAGGGCAAGGGCACCCCCGCTCCCTCTTGAATGCCACTGAAGTCCCTGAAAAACCACGCTATGGGGATGCCCTGGGCCTTGAGGCTCGAGTGTAATTCAAGGACGAAAACAAAGAACCGGAGTGGAAAAACAGCAACCTGCGAGCGAGGACAGAGACGTAGCCTGGAGAGATGCTCACTGACAGCTGGAAGCGAAGCTTGTAAACAGTCCTTCCTCTGCTAGTGTAGATGGACGACCTCCACCCCCCACACCTGCCCCCCCCTCCACGATCCAAGTCAACGTCCATGCCGCAAAGCTTTCGTGAGTGTGTATTTAAAGAGATTGTTTGTGGAGAGGGAGAGGGGAAGCGACGTCCATGCCTGCAACTCCAGGTCTGGGGGAAGCCCCAAATCATCATTTCCTTGATACAGGCCTGCAGCTCCTTTGTGACCCTGCCCTGGGGCACCGAGGGGCTACGGTGACGCGCCGGACATGTCTGTATGGGACAAGGGCCCACCTGAACCCACCAGGTCCTCTTGACGCCAAGGCCCGCCTCTACCCACTCAAAATGCTGTTCTACTCCTGCAATGATTTCCTCCCCCGAGATCTAGTGGGGCAGAGCTGAAGGAGAGGCGCACCTCAATGCTTCATCCCAATTACTTGGAGGTCAGTGCTTCACTTTTTTTAAAAGCCTGATATACACACCAATCCCTATGACAGCCCCCCCGCCAAAGCATCCGGTTTCCCTTTTCAGTTCCCGGATCCCATACCAGGGGACGCAGCCTGTTAGCTTGCCAAACAGACCCTCCCATATTCCCAGGCAAATTTCACTTGGATGGATAAAAGGAAGCCATTTTATCTACACTGAGGCTCTTCGCCTTGCGTGACCTGGGCCCCACTTTGGAAGTCTGGTGAAGGATAGAGACCCTCTTCTTAAAGGTCTTAAAAGCCTAAAATAAAATCGACGATTATCAAGGAAAACAGTAATATTGATATTTAATGATCACATTAA
Organism: Monodelphis domestica; assembly: GCF_027887165.1. Lineage (NCBI taxonomy): Eukaryota > Metazoa > Chordata > Mammalia > Didelphimorphia > Didelphidae > Monodelphis > Monodelphis domestica. Next base: position 393,969,912 of record NC_077230.1, read on the forward strand.
AACAAAAAAACAAAAAACAAACAAGCTCCCTGACCCAAGAGAAGGCCAGGACCCTCGTGCCACGCACCCAGGCTGTTCTAAGACAGTCGCCTTCAAGGCCCCAGTGCTACCAGCCTCCTAGTACAGTAATACATACAGCTAATGGTTGGTCAAAGCATCCCTTTTTGAGCTGCTGGCCTGAACCAATGGATGGAAAGCGCCCGTCACCACTGTAAACTCGAGACTTCCCAATTTAATTTCTCAACTGCACGTAACTAAGCACCAATGAGAGCCCCAGCATCCACTGGACCAAGGGCTGCTGACTAGTCTGAGGATTCTGATATTCAATTCTTTTTTAAGGCCGATTTTCCAACGTCTTCCAGCGAAGTCAACAGCATCAGATTCTTCCCAAGCTTGACGACAAGTTCAAAGTCATACAAATAGGCCAGTAGGCCAAAGCAGACCTGCCGCAAGGTTTCAGGGTTTGGTCCAGCTCTGTCGGGAGCAAAGACTGGCCTCATGTGGGACTGTCTCCCCATCTGCCCCTTCCATATCCCTCTATGCTGATTATCTACACTAAAAGAGCTTCCAGAAGGCAACATCCCAGGGAACGTGGGAACTAAGGGCCCAAGCTGGGGCCATTCAGCGCAAATAGAAACGAACATGAATTTGTACTTCAGAAATGATTCCCTCCCATAAAAAAACCCACCACCTCCAACTTTGCCCCCCTGCTACAGTATTCTGTCTAATAAGTAAGCTATGTGCAGAAACATGGCCAAAAAGGCCCAACAAGACTCGCCCTGAATCACTTCCTCCTCCGGTCCGCTCGCTGAGCTACCAGCCCACGCTCTATTTCTACCTCCCTGGCTGACCACTCAAGCTGGGACCATCAATCAGCTCCTTCAGGAGGCACCGATTATGTGTGTGCTGAGTAAGGGGTATTTTAAGGCCCTCAAGAGGAAAAGCTGTTCTTTCCTCCCTCGTTAAAATTGGTTTTCTAAGAAGTAGCAAGCACACTTCACTGGCTCCCTTGCTGCAGTCCCTGCTCACTCGAAGACTGTCTATCACCACTAAGTTCTGGGACTTGGGCTTATTGGGGAACACAGACGCCAGAGGCCAATCAGGCAGGATCACAGGAAAGCAAAAGGCTCCGACAGTGATTACTCCAAAGCAAACACAGAACCACCCGTAGAAGAGCACAAACCACTCAGTGACAACTCCTTCAGCTCATACCCTCTCTGGGAGGCAGACGAGTAGCAAATGAAACCAGCCCATCTGCCGGTCCCAGCATCAACTGTGGCTCCCCCTAGACACGTGGGCCTTCCTCCCTGAGGCTGCCTCTCTCTGGTGGTGGGACAAAAGCTGGCACATCACTGGTCGGCAGAAAGGAGACTGTTCATCTCTGCGGTTAAAGTCATTTGTTATTAGTATGTTTCCAATCTCGTATGAAGATGTGGAACTTTCATGCCTCATCCTGAGTATTTATATGTTACTTTATATAGAATATACGGAATCATAAAGACAATCCCAAGTATTTTAAATAGATCTATGTGCATGTTCATACATGTATGCCCAAGTTCATGTGGATATAGATGGACATAAAAAGCACAGACCCAAGGACATTATGGCTCTCTAGTGGATGACGGGGCTGGGGAAGGCTCCATTGTGGTTACTAGACTCCTTGATCATGGGACAAAGACATAAACTGCCCTACAAACTTCCTGGAGCACAAAGCGCTGGATCTATGAATGCAACACCAAGTAAGCCAAGGTTTAAGGAAAAAATGGAGGGTTCGATGAGTTGAGGTCAGATGGAATCCTACAGCCTCAAGAAGTTGAAGGTTTGTAGACAAGATGGAAGAATTTAATCTCTCATCATTCTCTTACCGCCATCCCTTTTCTAACAAAGAATCAGCCCAAATACAAAGTCCAGGGAGACCTGGAAGTGGCTGACCCCTGGTGACCCATAATGGTACAACAGCAAATGGGCTGAGGATGTCCCTTTGGGTGGCCTGCCTGGTTAAGAGACTACAGAAAGTAGCAGAAAGTGAGCTGTAGGAGGGGTACACAGGGAGAGACAGGCAGATACAGCTTCCTTCAAGTTGTTGAGGATGACCAGCTGCCATCAACTCTGCCAGCCCTCGGAGCGCTGACCTCATCATCACTGACAAAATGTCCTGTGTGGAAGTCACTGTAATTCTCATCCTTTCAGATACCTGTACTTTAGTGGACTGCACAGGAAGAAAAATGGAAATGCCAAGTTCACACTGGTAAGCACAAACATCCCAATGTGCATTTGGCAATTCCAATAGGTTTCTAGCTCCAATTAGAACACAACATGTACAATTCAGACACACAAAAGGAAGAGCAAGAAGGGGAAAAGGTAAAGCACACACACAAAAAAAATAGTGAGGAATAATCTAAAAATGAAGGATTTTGGCAGATGCCCTTGTTGGGCTAGATTTCATTCATTCAAGGTATTTTTTTAGATGAACAGCTATATAACTGCAGGCATATATGATTTTTATTAAAAATCAGGCACAAAAGTCTTGTGAATGTCCCCTCCTCCAACCTCTAAAATTATCTGTGCCACTGATGACTCCTTCTATTATCACGTGTGTCTGAGATTTGGAATGTCCCTCGGCCCCAAGGAATGGTTTTGTGCCAAAGTTAATTTCTGCTATCCTCAAAATAGAGAAGAACTCTCTTTAAACAAAAGGTCGTTTGGAAAAAAGGGTCTGCTGCCATTAACCACTTCCCCTTCCCAAAAGTCTCTGCTCAGAAAATAGTCCACAACCATTTTTATTCTTTAACCAGAGAGGATCCAAAGTACTGCCGCTCAATTTTACACCAATTACAACACGAATGACCTAGGTCCAACCACAACTTTAGAAGGGGGTTCATGAAAAGCCTGTAAACAGTTCCATATTGAATCTTAACTCTTTGGTGAGGGGATAGGTAGAGGAGTCTATAATGATTCAGTGACCCTCTGGCTAACAATGCCAAAACAATTCTCTTTGCCACCTGCTTACTTAATATGTGATTCAGAACACCCCTACTAAAGCCTCTTAAAAAGAGGAGTGGAGAAGGGGTACAAGAAAGAAACAAGAATGTTGTTAACCCCCCAGTTAAAATGACAAATGCTCCGGAGAAACGGATTCTCCACCTACTATACACAACGGACTCAGGTTTGGATGGAAGCAGCAGATCTTTAGAAATATACACATAAAACCAAGCCCCTTCACACAGTTTGCAACCTGGCCAGAAGGCCCCCTCCATTTTCAATTACAATCAAAGATCCCAACTTGTCATGTTCACAAACAGTCAATTCTCTCTTCCAGGAGAAGGACTAAGATGGTAGTTCCCTACGGGAGTGCACAGTGGGGCCCATGGGAGAATGAGATCCCTGGGGCTGGTCTTCAACACAAAGGCCACAAGAGGGGTATTCACCATGCTCTAAACAAACCCTGCTCTAACTCCATGCTTCCATGGGCAGTCCCCGGCTCCTGGAGGAAAGAGATGGAGAATTCAAATGTACCAAAGCCACTTGAACAATCAGAAATGGACACTTCGCACGTGTGTTCTACAAAAGAACACAGCTCCAAGTTATCATTCTCTCCAAAGACCAAGATAAATTCAGTGCCAACGTTATGCCTCACGCCGTTCACATGGAGCTTGATAATCATGCAGTAACGGCTCCTAGTGGAGAATGAGCCCAGAGGCCTACGAGCTCACCTAAGAAGCTCAGGACTAAGCCTCCATCAGAGCTTCTAGCAAACTCTGCCCCGAGGGACCTGGCCGATTCTCAATTAAGAAATCAGCATGATCACTGTGGCTGGAATTTTAGGGTTCTTGGTTTTTTCCCCATAACTTCTCTTTTTCATTTTGGTAGCACTAAATCCCCCCAGATGAAATTATAATGCAATGAAGGATTTTTGGCAATTTGTTCAGCAGTTCATGATGTAGAATTAGTAAGTTTTAAACCTATTTTCTCATGCCTATAAAAATGCCAGGACCTATGCCCAGAGCTGTAATAACAGATTCTACTAGCAGTAGCTGTACTAGGATTCTTCCTCAATTTTCCTGGAGCATCAGCAGACAACCATGCTTAAAGTGCTGGATAAAATTCCCAAAAGAAGTTTTCCTTCTAGCTGTCACTGACCTCGACAACCTTGACATTCTGCCTGGCTACACTCTCCACTCCACCTTCATCCCAATATGGAATGGGCACACAAC